>NW_028255886.1:2585000-2942500 GCF_971803275.1 Cyanistes caeruleus
GCCGTGGGACGCGTCGAGCGGCCCTCCCCTCTCGGCCTGTCCGCGTCGCCGCCTTCGTGTCTCACCGAGAGGGAAGGAGGGAGCCCTCAGAAGCCGGCGGCGCTCCCTCCCCTGTCCGGGCGCGAGGAGACGGCGGCCCCGCTGCCGCCTCGGTTTCTGCCCGCCTGGCTCGATCGGCGGGGCCGCCGTCCGCCTGCAGGTTTCGGCGAGGCCGGCCGGGGGCGAGCGGGAAGGAAGCTGCTGTGGGCGCGAAAGCCTCCGAGAGAGACCAGGAAGAACAAATCCTCATGGCAAAACCTCATGGAAGAGGCCGTTTTGACCAGCTCCACAGCACAGGAATCCAACGAGGAAGAAAAGCCCTGGAGATCCCGCAGGAGGAGGGGCTCCAAACCCATCCCAGGGTGCTCTGAGGGGGAAAGACCAACCCTGTGCAGGGAAGGCAGCCGGAGATCCAGCCGGGGCTCTGAGCTGGTGGTCCATGAGCAGCTTCAGGATGGGGAGAAGCGCTACAAGTGCTTGGAATGTGGGAAGAGCTTCAGCCGGAGCAGCAAAATGATCCGCCACCAGATGATCCACACTGGGGAATGGGCCTATGAGTGTGGGAAATGTGGGAAGGGCTTCAGCTGCAACTCCGAATTCATCCATCACCAACGCATCCACACTGGGGAGAGGCCCTACGAGTGCTCCGAGTGTGGGAAGAGGTTTCAGAGGAGCTCTCATCTCCTTGTGCACCAGCGGATTCACACAGAGGAGAGGCCCTTCCGCTGCCCTGACTGCGGGAAGGGCTTCAAGCGAAACTCCCACCTCATCTCCCACTGGCGCAGCCACAGCGGGGAGAGGCTCTACAAGTGTCCCCAGTGTGGGAAGAGCTTCCGCCAGAGCTCTCACTTGACCAAACACCAACAGAGGCACCAATAAGGGAAGCCCTGCGTGTGCCCCAAGTGCAGGAAGAGCTTTGTGTGCTGCCCCAACTCCATCCCCCATCAGAGGACCCACATTGGGCAGAGCCCTGATGACCCACGTTCCCAGTGATCTGTGTTGGGAACACACTGGGCTGGTGGTCATTTTAGTTTGGTTTCAATTATCTTTTGGTTCATCTTCATCCTTGTAAAACAGACAAAATTGGGGTAAAAATCAACAAATTCATCAAAGGCATCTTAAACCTCACTTTTTACTAGTGTTTCAAGGGAATCTGGGATTTAGGGAGAAACTTGGGAGTTGTGGCGGTATTTGGTGGAGTTGTCTCCATTTCTTGGCACTCAAAGGGATGAGAGGGTTTGATCTTCCACCTCTAAACCACTCCAAAATTATACAATTCCACAGCCTCTAAGGGTGTGATGCCTTAAGTTTTAGCTTTCATGTTTTTCATATTCTGCACTGTCTAGGTTTATAGTTTTGAACTTCATATTAAGTGTTGGTGAGCTCTCTTCACAGAGGAGGTAGACAAAACAATTCCTTTTCTAGCTTGATAACAAGGGCAGTCATTACAAGTTTCAGGACCAAAAGCATAAACAAGGGTGGACTAAAGGAAGAAAACAAGAAGGATGGGACTTCACCATCTGAAGCTGTAATTGGACAATGAACCCAAATATGCAGATGGATCTAAGCTTACAAAAATGTGAGACCTTACAATGAGTTGTTCATCCATTTTTGTGGCCATTTTTGGTTGATCTTGGGTGTAGCCCTGGCCAGGCTCTTGTATACCCAAGGTATATCCTTTAAGGCCTTTTAATAAACTTTATTCTTACCTCTGTGCAGCTTCTGTTCTAGGTCAGCCTTCTGAAGGCATCAGGTGGAATGGGATTGGAAGGGGACTGGGCGAAGTGGGAGGCAAATCAGGAGGGGTGAGATGGGCATTGGTGGGGCAGGATGGGTGGGATAGGGACTGGGAGGTGTGAAATGGGCAAAATAGGGGTTGGGAAGGAGGTCTTGATGTCCAGCAGAGATGAGATGGGTTGGCCTTGGGATTGGGGAGGTGGGGTGGGGTCTGGAATGAGACAGCCAAAGTTTGGGGATGATGAAGGGAAGGGGAGCCCATTACTGGGTGAGCTTTTGTGTGAGGTGCCCCTGCCCAGGGAGGCAAAGATTTGGTTTCAAATGAACATTATTAAAGTGAGAGGTGTGGGCAAGAGGGAATTCCATCCCTCTGCCTTGGAGTATGGGCCCTGCGAGCCCAGGAAGAAATTCCACCCTGGACCCCTCATGGGATGGCAACCCAGGGATTTCTGATTGTGTTTGGGCCCCTGGTGTTTCTCCCTTGCTGTGTTCCCAGTGGTCCCTAACCTTGAACTCCACCCTGATTCTCCAAACCCATCTCCCTGCCTCTGTTCGGGGCTGTCTCTGGATCTGAGTTTGTTCCTCTGCTGAATAAATGTTTTCCTGAGCAGAATCCCATCTTGTTGGTGTCCCATGCCAGTTCCTGGTAACTATAGCCTCCCTGGACATGAACCTGCGGCCCTGGAACGCAAAACCCCGCAAAATTAAGACCCTCCCCAGACCTCCAAAATCCCAAAATTCCCTAAAATTCACCCAAAACTCCCCAAATTCCCTTAATTTCCCTATAATGCTCTTTTTGTCCCCCTCTGCTGCCTCTGCAGATGGTGTCTTGGGGACAACTCCAGGAATTTGGAGGGGGTCTCTCCTCCTCTTCCATCCCCAAAAACCCACCACTTTTGTGAAAAAAAATCCCAACAATCCCTTGGATTCAAGGGGATGTTGCCCCATTTTTTATGCATTTTGGGGGGGTTCCCCCCTAATTTGTCAGTGTTTTTTGCCATTTTTTGGTGGTTTTGGCATTTTTCAAAGTGAGCTTTTTTGGGGGGGGTTCCCCCAATTTTTTGGAGGTGGGTGCCTCAATTTTTTTCTGGGGGTTCACCCCCTCCCCCAATATTTCCTTCATTCCCCTCCCCCCAAATTGGGGTAAGAGAGTCTTTTTTTTCCTTTTTTTTTTTTTATTTTTACCTTTCCCCCCCACCTTTTTTTTTTCCCCTCTTTTTATTTATTTGCACTTAATTTTGAGGGGCAGGAATTTTAGAGAGGGGTCACCTGGGGTGACACGAAAAGTTGGGGAGACCCTCTTCCCACAAAAAATAGGAAAAATCCCAAGAATTCTGGTGGTTTTGCCCAGACCCAAGGTGTGAAAAATGTGAAAAAAATTATGTTCTCAGATTTTTGGTGATTTGGGGGGAGAGGGTTGCAATTTTGGGGGGATTTTGGGGAAGGGTTGCTGTTTTTTGGGGGGTGTTCCCAGGTTTTGGAGTGGAATTGAGGAATTTGGTGGTTTGGGGGAAAACTTTGGAGCTCCTGGGGGGAATTTCGGGGTTTTAGGGCAGGAATTTTAGGATTTTTTTGTAACATTTGGGTGTTTGGGGGGAAATTTGGGGTTTTGGGGAGAACTTTGGGTTTTTTAGGGGGAGGATTTGGGGTTTGGGGTAAAAAAACTGGGGTTTTGGGGTGGAAAATTTGGTGGGATTGGGGGGAAAATTTTGGGGGGAGAATTTGAGTCTTGTGAGGATGTGGGACTTTTGGGAGAGTATAGGGGTTTTGGGGGTATTTGGAAGGAATTTTTGGATTTTTGGGGAGGAATTTGGTAGTTTTGGGGGGAAAATTCAGTGGTGCTGGCAGAGTTCTGATTTTGGGAAGGGGATTTGGGGAGGATTTTTTGGGTTTTGGGGGAATCTCCACTGATGGGGAGGAGTCCTGATCACAGTGAGGAGCTGCATTTTGGGGAAGCCTGAATTTGGGGAGGGGTCTCAGGGAGGATTCCTGATTTTGGGGTGGGATGTGGGGGGATTTTCCAGTGATGGGGAGGTTTCTTGGGGGTGGGATTTTGGGAGGAGTCTCATTGGGGGACCATCCTGAGCTGGAAGCAGGGGGGACGTTGGGAGTGGAATTTGGGGAGTGTAAGAAATGGAAATAATTTGTGCTAACAAAATTGTAACTATTTGGAAAGTTATTACTAGAAGCAATCAGGGGAATTGGTGTTGCAAGGCAGATGGACCCCTTTACAGATATTACATGTTAAAATTAAGATACCGGATGTAGTTTTGAGATAAGTAATGTTCCAAGAGAAAACTGACCATGAGATGGACAAAATTGGAACGACTTCAGGCACAGGCCTGAAAATTATGAAGTGTAAGACTAATTAGTGGAACACAATGCTTACTTACATAACACAATGCTTAGTACGCACACAAAACCTGCAAGGTTATCTGGAGGACAACAAGGATGAATGTAAGCCTTTGTCCAAAGACCACCAAAAGAAGACTGAAGACCCCCTAACAAAAAGTGAAATATGCACCGTGAAGAACAGTGATGTAAAATTAAAGAATCGGAAATAGGAAGAGACTTACGGGAAACATGAATGAATATGAATAAGCATACAGTATATAAGTTTAGTTTGAATTGCTTTGTTTTATATGTGAGGTAGGGTGAGAAGTCCTCCCCATAACCCGTTCAGTTTTGCTAGTGCTTTAATCATTCTTAATTATTGGCAAGCTATATTCATATCTATATATCTATATATCTATATATCTATATAGATATCTGTATTATATATATATCTATATATATATCTATATATATATATATCTATCTATCTGTATGTGTGGGTGTGTGTGCATATACGTGTGTATATATATATATATATATATGAATATATTCACTAAATTGTACTCTTTTGCTAAATTGTATTCCTTTACATCAAATTGCTATTCAATCCACTAAATTGTACTCTTTTATTTAATTGTTTTCTTGTATTCAATTCACTAAATTGTATCATTTTTTTTTTCTTATTATTAAACTGCTGTTAACCCAATAGACCTAGTCGTCCAAATTTCAATTTCATTTATGACACTGCCCTTGGGTGAGTTACATCCACAGCGAGAGGGAGGAGGAGATGATCCCACCCATGGCTGCTGCTGGGTCCAGACATTTGGTGATATAAAGCTGAGCCAGAGCTTCAGCATCTCTCCCAAAATCACAGAATCACAGAATGCCTTGCCTTGGAAGAGACCTTAAAGTTCATCTCATTCCACCACTTGCCATGGGCAGGGACACCTTCCACTATCCCAGGCTGCTCCAAGCCCCGTCCAACCTGGCCTTGGACACTTCCAGGGATCCAGGGGCAGCCATGGATTCTCTGGGCAAGCTCTGATCTCTGCCCAGGTGAGCAGGGTCAGGACCCAAGGGAACAGCTGGAGCTGGGCTGGAGCAGGGCTGGGGATCAGCAAAAGCTTCTTCCCCCACAGGGGGCTGGGGCAGTGCCCAGGCTACCCAGGGAATGGGCACGGCCCCGAGGCTGCCACAGCTCCAGGAGCCTTTGGCCAGCGCTGCCAGGGATGCACAGGCTGCGATTGTTGGGGTGTCTGTGCAGGGCCGGGGGCTGGACTCCATGATCCCGATGGGTCCCAGATCCCAGCTCAGCCCCTTGTGCAACTCTCACCCTTTGGCTCAGCCTTTGTGTCCCCTGGAGGCGCTGGCAGAGCTGATGGGGTGGGGCAGGAGCGGGGCAGCCCCGGTGTTCCCCTGGCAGTGACACCACAGCTGGGGCAGCCCCAGCGTTCCCCTGGCAGTGACACCACAGCTGGGGCAGCTCCAGTGTTCCCCTGGCAGTGACACCACAGCTGGGGCAGCTCCAGCGTTCCCCTGGCAGTGACACCACAGCCATGGCAGCCCCAGCGTTCCCTCCCTGGAGATGCTCCAAGGGAAGCGTCCAGAGCTGCGTCCAGTCAGTGGAACTGAGCGGCCACTGAGCACCCCCAGCCTGGGCTGCTGTGGATTCCTCTGCAGACAGCTCAGGGAAGGTCCCCTTGGCCACCCACACAGTGCCCCAGACAAGTGTCACACACAGTTACAGAGCTCTGCCCAGAGCTGACAGCAGGAATCAATTAAAAAAAAAAAAATTTAAAAATTAAAACCACCAAAAAAAACAAGAAAAAGAGGACTCCTCCCAGCAGATCCTTTCCATCCTTCAGTTTTCACGTCTGCATGTGCACAAGACCTGGGGCTGCAAAAAATGAGGCTTCATTGGCACATTTGCAGGAAAAGCAGGTTTAGGACAGGTTATCAGCAGAACTGTTCTCAGCTGGGTGAAAAAGGCCCCTTTGGCAGCTGCAGGGCCATTGAAAATGCAGATCCTTAGGCCATGGGGGAGAAAAGGGCTCTGAATTCCCCTCCCTTGACACACAAACCCTGCTCCCAAGCTGCTCCCCACACAGGATTCTACTGGAAGACTGTGGAAAGCTGAGAGTTGACTTTGGCTTCTCCATGTTCCGTGTCCTAAAGCTGCCTGGCAGAAGAAATTTAGGGTCAACTCCACTGGCACAATCCCTCCTGGCCCAGGGCACAGCCCCAGGAAGGTCTTTGCTCCTCGCTCGGCCCTCCCTGAGGAGGCTGGCAGGGCTTGCAGTTTTATGGCAATTGTCCTTGCTGCCCCTCATGTCCCACTACCCCACAAAGAGCCCCGAGCCACCCGTGAGGGACAGGCCCTGCTGGGCCAGGCCTGGGCTCAGGGCTTGGCCTTTCTGCTTCCTCCAACCCAGCCAGGGCTGGCTCAGCATTGCAGTTCCCTGTGCTGTGCCCCAGGCTCGCTTGGCCCCTGCTGGAAAGGGACCTGAGGTACCTCGATCCCCTTGGGCAGTGCATGGGAGAAAACAACTAGCTTCCCAGGAGGGGGGAAACAAACTTTTACTTGCAAAATTTAGAGAATTAAGTACTTGGGAAATCATAAAGTGACATGGAATTACAGTAAAGCACTTCACAGAGCACTGACTAAGCAAACTCTAATCCATCCAACTTCAAATTATACAGATTTGGAGAAAAGGAATTCAAGAGAAGAGAGAGGGACAGAGATCCACAGTCAGCCTTGGATCCAGCGCCATCTCAGCTGCTGTGAGCTCCGGGGCTGTGGCACATGTCAGTGTCTGTAAGAGACGCTTTCGGGGTGTGGACGTTCCGGGACACGGCAGAGACCTCTATAATCGAGTTAGATGTCAGTAGTTTATTTCAGGGCGTGGGAGAGAGAGAGAACCTGCTAGGAGCCAGCAGATGAAGCTCAAAGCAGGCTCAGAGGGAACAATACAAAAGGGAGTAAAATATGAATACATGAGTTCAAGACTTAAGATAGCTAAGAAAGAGAGTAACAGAACAGAAGTGAGAGAGCTGGGAAAAGAGCATAAAGAAGAGAAGTAAAAAGAGCAGGAAAAAGAGAGTAGAAAAAGTGAGGCAAGAGAGACAAGAGAGCATAGCAAGAGAGCGAGCTCTCCTTTACAGTTGCTTATATAACCTATACATTGAATATTTTATTCCTTCACTAACCAATCTTTCTAAGTATACTAATACAGTAACATTTGTGTGTGACCTATAGAAATCGCTGCTTTTGCATATTTTTAGTTATCTCAGGGTCCTTCAGACCTTTCCTTATAAGGCTGGGAAGAGGGGTCTTAGCTTAGTTTTACTGGGGGAAAGAATGTGTTCTGGCATACCAGACCGGCTTCTTTGAATTATTCAAACTGTACTTTCATTTGTATTTCTTCCTTAGCCTTTCTGGCTAAGGAGTCATCTTTATAATTTCTTTCTAATTCTACCTTCCCAACAAGTGTCACACCCGTGTCACAGCCTCACCTGCTGTGGTTCCTCTCCCAGGTGGGGTTTTTGGGGTGCCAGGGGCTTGGCAGCCACTTTGGGGCTGGAGCAGAGGCTGCAGTGGCTGGGCTAGGGCAGAGACTGCACCACCCATTCAGAACTTGTTCTGCCCCCCCAAACACACACTGGAGATGTCTGGGACCATTCATCATTTCTCTGCTCTCCAGCACCAAGGCAACGCACTCTGGCTGCAGCTCTGAGCTCATGCCCATGGCAACTACCCCTGACAATGGGGCTCCATGGAGCTGCTCTCAGGAACCCCCCAAGAGCTGGGGAGTGCCCCAGAACTGCCTCAGAAATGTGGGATACCCCAAAATCTCTTCAGGAATGTGGAATATCCAAAAACTCACTCAGTAACGGACACGCCTTCCCTTCATCATTCCCAAACTTTGGCTGTCTCATTGCAGGCCCCACTCCATATCCCCAATCCCAACCCCAACCCATCCCATCCCTGCTGGACATCAAGACCCCCTTCCCAAGCCTGATTTCCCCCATTTCACACCTCCCAAACTCCATCACACCTATCCTGCCCCACCCAATGCCCATGTCACACCCCTGATCTGCATCCCACTTTGCCCAATCCCCTTCCAACTCCATTCCACCTGATGCCTTCAGAAGGCTGACCTAGAACAGAGGCTAGACAGAGTTAAGAATAAAGTTTATTAAAAGGTCTTAAAGGATATACCTTAGGCAGTACAAGAGCCTGCCCAGGGCTACACCCCAAATGGACCAAAAATGGTCAAAAAAACCCAAAAACAAACAACTCATCACGAGGTCTCACATTTTTGTAAGTTGAGGTCCATCTGCATATTTGGGTTCATGGTACAATTATAGCTTCAGATGATGAAGTCCTGTCCTTGTTTTCTCTCTTCAGTCCACCCTTGTTTATGCTTTTGAGCCTGCAACTTGTAATGATTGTCCTGGGTATCAAGCTAGAAAAGGAATTGTTTTGTCTACCTACTCTGTGAAGAGAGCTCACTAACACTTAATATGAAGTTCAAAACTACAAACCTAGACAGTGCAAAATATGAAAAATTTAAAAGCTAAAACTTAAGGCATCACACCCGGAGGGGTTGTGGAATCCAATAGTTTTGAGTGGCACTGTGCAGTTTTCAGTGGCATTGAGTGGTTCTGAGGTGACAGATAAAACTCTCGTTGCTTTGAGTGCCAAAAATGGAGAAAACTCCACCAAATAGCTCCACAACCCCCAAGTATTGCCCTGAATACCAGATTACCTTGAAGCACTAGTAAAATGTGAGGCTCTAGATGCCTTTGATGAATTTATAGACTTTTACCCCAATTTTGACTGTTTTAAAGGGATAAAGATGAATCAAAAGATAATCGGAACAAAACAAAAGGACCACCAGCCCAGTGTCTTCCTAACACAGATCACTGGGAACGTGGGTCATCAGGGCTCTGCCCAACGTGGGGCCTCTGATGGGGGATGGAGCTGGAGCAGCACATGAAGCTCTTCCTGCACTTGGGGCACTCGCAGGGCTTCCCTTAGTGGTGCCTCTGTTGGTGTCTGGTCAAGTGAGAGCTCTGGGTGAAGCTCTTCCCACACTGGGGACACTCATAGGGCCTCTCCCCGCTGTGGCTGCGCCGGTGGGAGATGAGGTGGGAGTTTCGCTTGAAGCCCTTCCCGCAGTCAGGGCAGCGGAAGGGCCTCTCATCCGTGTGAATCCGCTGGTGCACGAGGAGAGTGGAGCTGATGCGAAACCTCTTCCCACACTGGAGACATTCATAGGGCCTCTCCCCAGTGTGGATCATCTGGTGAATGGTCAGTTGGGACCTCTGGCTGAAGGTCATCCCACATTCCCCACACTCATAGGGCCGTTCCCCAGTGTGGGTCCTCTGGTGGATGGTCAGGTAGGAGCTGTTTCTGAAGCTCTTCCCACACTGGGGACACTCGTAGGGCCTCTCCCCAGTGTGGATGCACCGGTGCCTGACAAGGGTGGAATTGTGCTTGAAGCCCTCCCCACAGTCAGGGCAGCAGAAGGGCTTCTCATCTGTGTGAATCCGCTGGTGCACGAGGAGATGAGAGCTCCTCTGAAACCTCTTCCCACACTTGGGACACTCGTAGGGCCTCTCCCCAGTGTGGCTGCGCTGGTGACGCATGAATTCGGAGTTGCAGCTGAAGCCCTTCCCACATTTCCCACACTCATAGGCCCATTCCCCAGTGTGGATCATCTGGTGGCGGATCAGTTTGCTGCTCGAGCTGAAGCTCTTCCCACACTCCAAGCACTTGTAGGGCTTCGCCCCATCCTGAAGCTGCTCATGGACCACCAGCTCAGAGCCCCGGCTGGATCTCTGGTCACCTTCCCTGCACAGGGTGGGTCTTTCCTCCTCAGAGCACCCTGGGATGGGTTTGGATCCCCTCCTCCTGCGGGATCTCCAGGGCTTTTCCTCCCCATTGGATTCCCGGAATGTGGAGCCGCTCAAGTCAGCCTCTTCCATGACGTTTTGCTGTGAAGATTTGTCCTCCCTGGTCTCCATCCTAAGTTCCTTGTCTGGGGGAGGAAGGACAAGGAGAGGATGGGATTTGCCTCCGTGCCAGAGGGAAGGGGAAGGAGATCCCCCCAGTGCGTCCCCGGCAGGACGGTGTCGGCAGCGGGGTTGTCCTGCAGCCGGGGGCCATGCTGGGCTGGGAGATGGAGCAGGAGAGAGGGGGAAAGGGGCACTGACTTCCTCCTCACCTGCCTGGGTGTCCTGGGGCATCTTCCTCTTCCTCACAGCCTCCTTCTCCATCCAGACAAGATTTGGGATTGGAAAATCCTGGTTTGGGAGTAAACAAGGAATGAGCACAATGAGTTTGAATGTCCCTTGGCCCAAGTCCCTCTCTAGAAGCCACTGGATATCTGAGGTGTCTTGGTTTGAAAGGACAGGTGTTTGCTAGGGAAGGCAGAAACCTCCACTGAAATTGGTAAGAATGTAAGCAACACCCCCCTCCGAATTATTATAATCTTGATATCAAAGTGCTCTCAAATATTGATATAGGAAGATAGATAACAGTTATTTACTAAAGAAAGGAAATGAAAATGCAGCAGTACAAAAAAAAAAAAAACAACAAACAAACCAACAAAAAAACAACTCACTGAGAGAATCAGAATACAACCTGACACCCTGTTGGTCAGGGTGTTGGAAGCAGTCTTATCCAAATTTAAGATTAAATGGTGGCTGCAGTCCACATGGAGTGACAGATGTGGTTCTGTTGAAGCAATGATCCCATAGAAGGGTGTAGCTTACCTCTGAAATTCTGGTGCTGTAGATGTGTCTTCTCTCTCCTCTGGGATACAAGTGGAGAAAGACTGCCTGTGGTGTTCTGATGCTCAGATTATATCTAGGCAGGAATGGCCCAGGATGCTCCTGGGTGGAGCATCTCACAATGGAATGTTGTCATTTTATCAGTATTGCAGTGAGACTCAATGGCCCATTACCAGAAGCTATCCCCCTGGGGGGAGGATGGGTGGTGGGAGAGATAAAGAAAACTGCCTCACCAGGTTTTAACAGCTGGCCCATTAACAGGAGATATCCCCCAGTTATGAGGGTTGGGTCATGGAGGAGATAATGAAAACTGCCCCACCAGGTTTTAAAAGATGTTGATAGAATACATACTTTTGGTTACATCTTGCATTGCAACCCAAGACATGGGGTCCATAAAAACCTCCCAAACACCAAGATTCAGCCCTGAAAATGCCTTCCACGAGTTCCCCATCTCTGGTCTCCCTCTTTTGGTGTTCATGGTTTCCTCCTTGTCCCAGCTGCTGGGGATCACGCTTGTACTGGGGGTCCTCTGTCTACTCGGTCCCTGACCTCTTCAGGCTGCTGGGAGTGCCAGGAATTTGAAATGTTCCCCCTATTTCTATCTCCTCACTTAGGGATGCTGGTATCCCCCAGTATCCCCCCAAGGGGCATTTTCCACTCAGCTCTGGAGTTCTTCATTCTCCAAACATCCTCCCCAAAAAACCCAACCCCTGAGGGACCCCTCAGGATATCTGGGCCGAGCTCCCCCTCCCCAGGCACCTGTCGGATTGAGGGGTGGGGGATGATGATCCCACAAGTAGGGGGCTATGAATTCAGGGAGTGCTCAACCTCGTGGTTCCTTCTATTTTTCCTGATCCACTTTTGTCCCTCCTTCAGGCTGAAGAAGCTGCTCAAGGAATCAGAAGCAAAACTCCAAGACCCTTGGAGCTTCAATCGGCCCCACTGAGGGCAGGGACTGCCAAAGGCTCCCCAGGCACTGGTGAGAGCAGATTCTGGAGGCCAGGATTGCCGGGAGCCAAAGGCTCTGAGCAGGGAACTGCAATGCTGAGCCAGCCCTGGCTGGGTTGGAGGAAGCAGAAAGGCCAAGCCCTGAGCCCAGGCCTGGCCCAGCAGGGCCTGTCCCTCACGGGTGGCTCGGGGCTCTCTGTGGGGCAGTGGGATGTGAGGGGCAGCAAGGACAAATGCCATAAACCTGTGTGACATTCTAGATCCTTATGGTACCAAGTGGCCAGTGGGACACTGTGGGAAGTTGTGGAACCAAGGGGATCATTTTGGCACTCGGGCCCATAGAACCAAGGAACCAGTGGGACCCTCTGGGGCCTTATGGAAACAAGATGCCACTGTGAGCCTGCAGGGCTGTAACACCCCAGAACACTTCAATGCTGGTGGTAACCAAAGGTTCCTGTGCTTGAGTTTAGTGCACAGGAGGAACACCAACCAGATATTCTCAGAATGGACAGATGCAAAGAATATTCTTGGTAGGAAGGGACCCACAAGGACCATCAAGTCCAATTCCTAAGTGAATAGCCCCACAAGGATTGAACCCACAACCTCGGTGATGCTGGCACCATTCTCTGACCAACTGAGCAAAAAGGTCAAAATGATACAAAATTTAACTGGCAGAATATAGACAATCATGGAACTATGCAAAGGGTTTAATACAACATTAAACTGAACATACAACTCTTACCATAGCATTAAGTTTACTAACTTAGCCCATTTAACCTAAAAAGTGTTAACCCTTAAGATTTTGGGTAACATTAAGATATCCAAAAATGTTCAAGGTATGTAGGATAAGAAGGAGAAGAAAAAGAGACCAGAAAGACAGAAGATCTACAGAAAAACATTTCCAGGATGATCCCGGCCACTCCCAGTACAATTGCAGTCACTCTCAGGTATGAGCTGTTGCACTCAGTCACTCCCAGTATGGTTCCAGTCAACCCCAGATCCTCCCAGCATGCTTCCAGTCACAGCCACCATCATTCCATTTGCTCCCAGTAGGATCCCAGTTAGTTCCACTGGGATCCCAGTATGACCCCAGCATGGGCACAGCTGCTCCCATGATTATCCAGTGTGGTTCCAGTTGCTCCCATTTACCTGCACTGTGGTTTCAGTCTCTCCCAGTCTATCCCAGTCACTCTCAGTCACTCCTCAGGTGCTTCCAGCCTGATCCCAGTTGCTCCCAGCCACTCCCAGTCATCCTGAGTGCAGTTACAGTTGCTGCCAGTATGGTCCCAGTCTTGCCCATCATGGCCCAGCTGCTCCCACTGTGTTCCCGGCAGGATGCCAGTTGCCCTCAGCATGGTTCCAGTTGCTCCCTGTTCCTCCCAGTGTGATCCCAGTTGCACCCAGCCGCTCCCAGCATGGTCCCAGTCACACTCAGTTGCACCCAGTGCAGACCCAGTCACTCCTACTTGTTCCCAGTTGTCTGCAGCACAGGGTCCCAGTTGTCCCCAGCACAGTTCCCATTGTTCCCAGTGTGTTCCCAGTCATCCCCAGTATGGTCACAGACACCCCCAGTATATCCCATTTGCCCTCAGCATGTCCATAGCCATTCCCAGACACTCCTAGTAATCCCAGTCAAGTGCTTCTTATCCCAGTATGATATCAGGCCCAGTATATCCCAGCTGAGCATTCCCTGAATTCACAGCCTCCCATCCGTGGGATCGTCACCCCGCCATCCCACAGGTGACTGGGGAGGGCAAGCTCGGCCCAGATATCCTGGGGGGTTCCTGGGTTGCGTTTTGGGGCGGGGGGGATGTTTGGAAAATGAAGAACTCCAGAGCTGAGTGGAAAATGCCCCTTGGGGGGACATTGGGGGTTCCCAGTGGCTGCTGCTGGCAGAGGCAGTCTTGAGGAGCAGAGCTCTGTGACCCCCAGGACCCCAAAGTGGGGAGCCCAGAGAGGGGGACAGCCGCGATTCGCGGGACCCTCAACAGCCTGGAGAGGGGCGGGGGGGGGGGTGTCTCCACGGACCCCCTGCAACCCCAAGAAGAGAATAAGGGGAGCAGGGACCCTGGGACCCCAAAAACTTCCAGCATCCCTAAGTGTTGAGATGGAAACAGGGGAAATTTTTAGATTCCTGGCACTCCCAGCAGCCTGAAGAGGTCAGGGACTGAGTAGACAGAGGACCCCCAGTACACACGTGACCCCAAGGAGCTGGGACAAGGAGTAAACCCTGAACAGCAAAAGGGAGAAAACAGAGGTGGGGAATTCCTGGAAGGCATTTTCAGGGCTGAATTTTGGTGGTGTAAAATTTTTATGGACCCCATGTCTTGGGTTGCAATGCAAGATGTAACCAAAAGTATGTATTTTATCACCATCTGTTAAAACCTGGTGGGGCAGTTTTCTTTATCTCTTTCATCATCCATCCCTCATAATGGGGGGGATGTCTTCTGTTAATGGGCCAGCTGTTAAAACCTGGTGAGGCAGTTTTCTTTATCTCTCCCACCACCCATCCTTCCCCCAGGGGGATATCTTCTGGTAATGGGCCATTGAGTCTCACTGCAATACTGATAAAATGACATCAGCCCATTGTGAGATGCTCCACCCAGGGAGAGGAGACAAGTTTGTGGGAAATTTGTGGAATTTTGTGGGATTTTTGTGGAATTTTGAGGGATTTTTACGAGATTTGAAGAATTTTGAAAGATTTTTCTTCGATTGTGTGCAAATTGGAGGAGACTTTGTGGGATGTTTCTGGAATTTGGTAGGGTTTTGAGAGGATTTAGGAAATTTGGTAGGGTTTTGAGAAGACTTTTCTGGAATTTTGAGGAATGTTTCCAGAATTTTGTGGAAATTTGTGGAGATTTTGTGAGAAGTTTCTGGAATTTGGTAGGGTTTTGAGAAGAGTTAGGGAATTTAGTAGGGTTTTTCTTGAATTTTATGGAGTTTTTTGGAATGTTGTGGAATTTTCGGGAATTTGGTGAGATTTTGAAGAGACTTGAACAATTTTGAGAAGATTTTCTTAGATTGCATGTAAATTTGTAAAGGTTTTGTGGGATGTTTCTGGAATTTGGTAGGGTTTTGAGAAGAGCTAGGGAATTGGGTAGGGTTTTTCTGGAATTTTATGGAATTTTTTTGAATGTTGTGGAATTTTCTGGAATTTGGTGAGATTTTGAAAAGACATGAGGAATTTTGAGAAGATTTTCTTAGATTGTGTGGAAATTTGTGGAGATTTTGTAGGATGTTTGTGGAATTTGGTGGGATTTTTCTGGATCTTTGTGGGATACGGATGACACTTGGAAAATTTTGAGGGATTTTTCTTAGATTGTGTGGAAATTTAGAAAGATTTTGTGGGATATTTCTGGAATTTGGTAGGTTTTTGAGAAGATTAAGGGAATTTTGTGGGATGTTTGTGGAATTTTGTTGGGATTTTTGAGATGTAGAATTTTCTTGAATTTTGAGGGATTTTGAGGAGACTTGAAGAATTTTGAAAGATTTTTCTTCGATTGTGTGCAAATTGGAGGAGATTTTGTGGGATGTTTCTGGAATTTTGAAGGGGTTGTTGCTTACATTTTTATCAATTTCCGTGGAGGTTTCTGCCTTCCCTAGCAAACACCTTTCCTTTCAAACCAAGACACCTCAGATATCCAGTGGCTTCTAGAGAGGGACTTGGGCCAAGGGACATTCAAACTCATTGTGCTCATTCCTTGTTTTCTCCCAAACCAGGATTTCTCGTTCCCAAACCTTGTCCAGATGGAAGAAGAGGCTGTGAGGAAGAGGAAGATGCCCCGGGACACCCAGGCAGGTGAGGAGGAAGTCAGTGCCCCTTTCCCCCTCTCTCCTGCTCCATCTCCCAGCCCAGCATGGCCCCCAGCTGCAGGACAACCCCGCTGCCGACACCGTCCTGCTGGGGACGCACTGGGGGGATCTCCTTCCCCTTCCCTCTGGCATGGAGGCAAATTTTATTCTCTCCTTGTCTTTCCTCCCCCAGACAAGGAGCAGAGGATGGAGACCAGGGAGGACAAATACCTGCAGCAGAACCTCATGGAAGAGGCCGTTTTGACCAGCACAAAAATCAAACGGGGAGGAAAATCCCTGGAGATCCTGCAGGAGGAGGGGCTCCAAACCCATCCCAGGGTGCTCTGAGGAGGAAAGACCCACCCTGTGCAGGGAAGGCAGCCGGAGATCCAGCCGGGGCTCTGAGCTGGTGGTCCATGAGCAGCTTCAGGATGGGGAGAAGCACTACAAGTGCTTGGAATGTGGGAAGAGCTTCAGCTCAAGCACCAAATTGATCTGCCACCAGATGATCCACACTGGGGAATGGCCCTATGAGTGTGAGAAATGTGGGAAGGGCTTCAGCTTCAACTCCCAACTCATCATCCACCAGTGCATCCACACTGGGGAGAGGCCCTACGAGTGTTCTGAGTGTGGCAAGAGGTTTCAGACCAGCTCCAATCTCCTCGTGCACCAGCGGATTCACACAGATGAGAAGCCCTTCTGCTGCCCTGACTGTGGGGAGGGCTTCAAGCACAATTCCACCCTCGTCAGGCACCGGCGGATCCACATTGGGGAGAGGCCTTATGAATGTGGGGAATGTGGGAAGAGCTTCAGCCCAAGCTCCAGCCTCAGTACCCACAAACTCATGCACACTGGGGAGAGGCCCTACGAATGTCCCCAGTGTGGGAAGAGCTTCTCCAGGCACTCTCACTTGATCAAACACCAACGGAGGCACCAGTAAGTGCCTCCACCAAGCCCTGCTAAAGCCCCAAATGCAGCAAGAGCTCTGTCCATGGCTCCAGCTCCAGAGGATCCATGCTGGGAAGTGACCTGGTGACTTTGTGATCCATGTTCCATGTGATCCATGCTGAGAACACCCCTGTACATTTTCCTGCCTGTGGCAATGACATGATTTGGGATCAAAGAATGTGAGGGTATGGCCATGGCCCTGTCATTATATTCAATCCCATCTCAGGTCATTGCCAGGGGCAGGAAAAGGACTCACCAGAGGAGAAGGGTGTCATTTCCTGGCAGGAGGAAATACATGTCCAGGAAGAGCCAGTAGGTGGTGTTTACTTTTCCCTGTAAATAGTTTTTCTTATCCCTTCTGTAATCCAAATTGTTTCTCTTCCTGTTAGTTCCTTATCTTGTTTCTATTCTCAATAAATTGTTCTTATCCGAGCCTGGGATCTTTGCCTTTTGTGTTTTCCATGGGAGGCGAGAGGGAAGTGAGCGGCAGCGCAAATTTAGCGGGAGCAGGAAATTGGGGAATCCCATTCCTGAAGCCCAGCCCATGGAATCCGAGCATCCCAGCTGGTGCCAGGCCTGGTTGCCGTGGCAGCAGCCTTGGGAGCGGGTCCCTGGCTGGGGGCTGCAGGAACCTCTTCCCTCTGGTGCCCAGGGACAGGAGTGGAGGGAGCGGCTGGAGTTGAGCCAGGCAGGTTTAGGCTGGATGTGAGGAAAAGGTTTTTCCCCCGAGGCTGCTGGGGCACTGAACAGGCTCCCCAGGGAAGGCTCCCAGCTCCAGGGCTGGCTGAGCTCCAGCAGCGTTTGGCCAGTGCTGCCAGAACCAGAGCCTGGGCCAGGGCTCCTTCACCCTGTCGCAAACGAGGGCTTGAGAGCATTTAAAAAATCCCTGGCAAGGAAGGAACAAAAACAAGATTTAATATTAAGCACCAGCAGCACAAAGTTCCTTTGCAAGAGTCACTGTAGTCCTGACTGGACACTTCAGGCACAGCAAGGAAACAAAGCAACAACAAAACCAAACAAATTCCAGGCAACTAAACCAAAAATGAACCCAGAAGTGTCCATGTGTGTATATGTGTGTGTGTGTGTGTGTGTGTGTGTGTGTGTGTGACAAAAGGACAGTGAGGGCAAGGATAAAAGGAATACAGCCTAAAAGATTAACAGAGCTCAAACTTAACAGGACTTAACTGATACCTTAACCTTAATTGATATCCCAAACATCACAATTTAGCAAAAGAACAGTATTTACTGTATTTAACCTAACTTATATGACTTAGCAGTTTAGCAGATGAATAATATTTAACAGTATTTAACTTAGCTTATAATATATATATAAAACATTACAAGTTAGGAAAAGAACAAAACTTAGCAGCATTTAACTTAGCTTAGACCTCGTGACTGAACCTCACTTACAGGCCTGACTGACTCACATTTCCAAGGCACTCCAGCTCCTCCGACAGCAGCATTTCTGCCACATTTGCCAGGGCACAGCACTGGTGTGTTCACACAGACACAAAGAGGCAGTGCAAGGCAGCTGTGAGAAATTCCCCTGCAGGGCAGCGAAATGCTCCCTGCGGATGCTTTGGCATCTCCCCAGCAGGCCAAGGGCTGAGCCTGGAGGAGTGGGGGGATCGGCCCAGGCTCTCTCATTGTTCAGGGATGCCCCGAGTGCAGCAAACGGGAGAGTTCCCGGCTCACAGAGGCCCCACTCCGAGGGAGGTGGCTGGCCCAGGAGAGCTGCAAGGGGCTCCTTTTGGAGCGCTGTTTGTAGGGCCCCAAGAGAGGGGCTTCAGGCACAGCAATGTTTCATCCTGGCCGCACTTGGCATCAACAGCTTTCTTTGCAAGGCTGAGAACAGGGATGTTGTGCCATGGAGGGAACAGAAACAGTTCCCAGGGCTGCTCCTGAAGCAAGCAGGAGCTGCTTGGGCAGCAGCAGTGCCTGGGAGCAGACAGTGTTTCTGATGAGCTGCAGAGGAGCTGAGCCCAGGGGCTGTTGGCCAAGGCCCAGGCCCAAGGAGCATTTCTCAGCTGGCAGGGCGGCCTGAGAAGGGCAGGGGGGAATGCACCAGCACAGGGCCCCATGGAACCAAGGGACCATTGTGACACTACAGGGCCCAATGGAACCAAGCAGAACATTCTGACACTGTGGGGCTCCATGGAACCAAGGATCCATTGTGATACCATGGGGCCTCATGGATCCAAGGGAACCACAGTGACCCTGGGGGGCTCCATGGGACCAAGGGCCCATTGTGACATTTTGGGACCTGTGGAACCACAGAGACCATTGTGACACTGCAGGGCCCAATAGAACCAAGGGAACACAGAACAGGTCTGGCTTGGCCTGACTTGTGTGGCTGACCTGGGCCTCTTGAGGATCACTTCTCATCTGCTACTAGAACACTGGGGCTCCATGCTTTCCTTGCTATGAAAAAGAACTGTCCTTCTCTAGGCACCAAAAACCAGAATTGGGATTGCATCTCCAAATTTCCTGATATTCAGCAGTTTTCCCATAGGAATATTGCCAGGAAAATTCTGCTCCCAGATGAAGTCTGCCATTATTGGCAAGTCTGGCTGGCCTTGGCCTCCTGATGTCCATGTCTCACTTGCCTTCCAAACCCTGGGGCTCTGTGCTTCCCTCCAATGAAAAAGAACTGACCTTCTCAGCCAGGTATCCATGGCCAGAACTGGGATTCCACCTCCAACGTTGCCTGTTGTGAGAGACTGGAGGAGGTTGTTGGCTGGAAACATCTTGTCTGTGGGGAAGGAAGGGGCAGGTCCAGCCTTGTCCTGCCCTGTAACCCCAGCACTGCACTGCCCTGTAGCCCAAATCCCCTCAGAGCCTCTCTCCCAGCCCAGCAGTTTCTGCCAGTCCCTGCCACACCAAAGGCAATGCTCCACACCCACCTCTGGAGCACCCAGCCCAGCTCCTGAGTGACCAAATGATGGGAAATCCCACCTGGGGAAAGGGCTCAGGAAGACCAAGGGGAATTTAAGGCTGACCACAAGGCAAGAACAAGTCTTGACCCTACCTCCTCTTGGAATTTCAATCTGAACGCTGCTGGAATCCAGGAGTTGGTAGCTCTGTGTGCTTCTCTAAGGTTTTGTTGTCTTTCTGTCTTTCAGTGTCTTCTTCTTCTATTTCTATCCTCTTGCAAATTTTGAGAAACTTAAAAACGTAGAGTTTTTAAAGTTGAATGAGCCAAGTTATTGCTTTGAGAAATATTTTTTGTTGGTTGAATGTCATATTAAACCTTTTGACAAAGTCTCTCTGAGTTTCTAAAGTTGCCAGTAAAGTATATTTTGTTCTTTTGAGCTCTAAAAAATTTCTTGTAGGTATTTCTCCAGTGCATCCAACTCAGAGGACACAAACAATTGTAATTCCTTCTAAATGTGTCCTTGAGAGAGTTGTTTGGGGGATGGGGGTCAGGGTTTGTCTGTCCTGATTGGCACAGCCCAGGCAGGGCTTTCACAGCCCCATTCCACGCTCCATTTCCCACCTGGAGCTGCTGGTGCCTCTGAGTTCTGCTTCCCCAGCCCCAGAGATGCTCTCCTTGTCTGCCCATTCCCCCACAGTCTCTGGGCAGGGATGGCCTCAGTGGGGGCTGCTGACTTCCTCAGAAACTTGGAGGCTGCTGGTGCTGAGTTTTACTGCTCCAGAGGCTTGTTCAGCCTTCAGCTCTTCAAGTCAGGAATTCAGTGCCCCAGGGCTCACGAGCATTCAGAAGACCTAAACAAGCCAAACCTCTAGGAATAATTTGATTCAAGTTTTCAAATCTGATGAGGCCAGCTGTGGCACCCAAACCCAACAGTGGGGTCAGTGCAGTGTCCATGGCAACAGCCCCTTGCAATGGCCCAGTGCAGGTTGGGATGATAATCCACTCTCACAGCTGGCCCAGGGCAGCTCTGCAGTGCCCTTTCCCACAGCCTGTCTGCACAGAAACACTCCCAGGGCTCTCTGCATTTCCCTTCCCTCACTCTTGCCTCACTCACACACCTCCCAACAACCCACTTGGTGCTTTCAGCTGCAAGGAGTTCAAAGCTTGTCTGTCCCTCTGCAGCTGCTCTAATTCTGCCTTCAGCCAACTCTAGGTTTGTGTTTCTTGTAGAACTCCCTGTGTGTCTGAAACATTCCTTGTGTGGTTCTGCCTTGGAGAAGGGGAACCTCCTTGGTGGCACCTTGGCTTGGCACACACTTGAGGAGGGTATCTGATTTCCATGGGGAAACTCAGAAGTTTTAGATTGCTACAAGAAAAGAAGAAAAACCCCTCTTTGCCTGAGTGCAGCCAGTTCTCTGAGCAAAGCAGGTCCCAGGTGAGGGAGGAGAGACAGGATGGGGCTGGGGAATGTGGAACAAGGTTGTCCACACTGGGTCAGACCTCAAGGCACAGCTTCTCTGACCTGGCCAGACCTCCTTAGGAGAGACCCTGGATCAATATCGATCACTGAATGCTGCAATCACATCTGCTCTAAAGAGAACAGGAATAAAAGACACCCTTTAAAATAGGAACACATACTTCCTAGAAGCTCTTTGAACTATTTCTCCATAACTATTGTAGGAAACTTTCCTAAGAACTGCACCAGACCAGAGGGAAATCAAGGCACAGCCATGGTTTGTTAGGATTTGCTTGATCCTAATGAGCCCCGTGGTGCATTTGGAGCTGAGCCCTTGAACCTCAGGGCCTGAGAGGAGATTGCACAAACCTTTCCAGGAGTCCAAGTCAGAAGAAGTAGGCTGCAAGAACGTCTGGTATTGGAGATGGTCTAGCAAGCTGAAATGTTTACGGTAAAGGGAACTGGTACTTGGGGATTCCAAGATACCCACCCAGAGATCAGATTTGTACATGTTTGTACAAGGATGTGCTAACTGTCATGAAAAAATATTGATAAAGCTAATCAAGCAATATTAATGAAGCAATATTGATAAGGTTGTTACAGTGATTACTGCTCCAGCTGAAATTGTAGAAATATGTGCACTTTGGACAAAGATGATGGAGCTAGATTTGGGTTGCTGATACCCCTAGATCCCGCACGCTTCAATAAAGCACCGGCATATAATCAATCTGTGATTATGTGTGTTCCTGAATGCTAACATCAGCGTCTCCCTGCACCCAGGGCAGCTCCCACCAGAGACCCTGCCCTGATTTAATTCCCAATCCAGGAGCTACAACAAGCATGGGTGAAGTTCTGGGGGCTGGCAGGGAAATGTCACTGTAAGATCTTGCTGCACTTGGCTCTCGGCCCCTTCTCAAGAGCTTTGCCTTCAAGGGCAGGAACATCTTTTCCTTGCTGGCAACTGCAATTCCAGACTCTTGGAGTGTGTGCCATGCAGGACCACACAGACTGGGATCCATGGGCTGGGATCGCAAAGACTGGGATCACACAGACTGGGATTGCACAGACTGGGATTGCACAGACTGGGATTGCACAGACCGGGACCATATGGATCAGCACCAGAGATTGGGATCACATGGACCGGGAATACACGGACCGGGATGGCTGCACTGGAACGATGCAAACCGAGGTGGTCCCGCCCCGCTGAAGGCTCTCTCCCAGTTCCCTCCCAGTTCCCTCCCATTTCTCTCCCAGTGCCTCCCAGCCCTTCCCAGTCTCACCTGGGGGCACGGCCAAAACTGCCCGGAGTGAACGCGGTGGTCCCGGAGCGATCCCAGAGCTGATTCCGGTCCCGGTGTCGATCTCTGTCCCGGAGCTGTGGTGGTCCCAGTGTCGGTCCCAGAGCGCTCCCAGTCCCAGTCTTTGTCTCGATCTCACTCTCAGTCCCGGTCTCGGTCCCGGAGCGGTGCCAGTCTCAGTGCTGGTGCCAGTGCTGGTTTCAGTCCTGGTCTCGGTCTTGGTCTTGGAGCAGTTCCTGTCCCAGTGTCAGTGCTGGTCCTGGAGCGATCCCGGTGCTGATCCCAGTGCTGCTCCAGGAGCTGTCCTGGTGCTGATCCCAGTGCTGGTCCTGGAGCGATCCCAGTGCTGATCCCAGTGCTGGTTTTGGAGTGATCCCGGTGCTGATCCCGGTGCTGATCCCAGTGCTGCTCCAGGAGTGATGCCAGTGCTGATCCCGGTCCCGGTCTCAGTCTCGGTCCTGGAGCCGTGCCAGTCTCGGTGCCGGTGCTGGATTCAGTCCCAGTCTCAGGCCCGCTCTAGGTCTCAGTCTCGGTCTCAGTCTCAATCTCAGTCTCGCTCCCAGTCCCGGTGCTGGTCAAACCGAGCCCTTTTTGGGTGATTTTAGGTCCCTTTTGGGCATTTCAGGCCAGTTTGGGTGATGCTGGAGCCCTTTGGATGATTTGAGGCAAAACCAGCGACTTTCAGGGTGGATCTTGCACCCATTTGGGAGATTCAAGGGTGATTTTAGGCCATTGGGAGTGGGTTTTACACCAGTTTGGGCATTTCTATGCCCTTTTGGTTGCACTTTGGACACCTTGGGATGATTTTAACCCCATTTGGCTGATGCTAGGCCAAACCATGCAGATTTAGCACAGAGTTCAGGTTCCTTTGGATGGTTTTGCTTTTCAGCTTTGTTTAGCAAAATTTAATCACTTTTACCCGTTTTTTTCCAACTGTCTTTTTCATCAAAATCTTCATAAAAATTCACCCAAACGTTCTCAAAATCCTGCAAAATTCCAGAAAAAATCCACAAAATTACCCAAACCTCCTCAAAATCCTGATACTTCCAGAAACATATCACAAAATTCAAGAAAAAATCTCACAAAATTCCCTAAATCTACTCAAAACTCTACCAAATTCCAGAAACATCCCAAAAAATCTCCCCCTGTTTCCACAAAATATAAGAAAACTTTCAAAAAATTATGATGTCCCCTGAAAATCCCTCAAAATTCCACAAACATCCCACAAAATCCCAGAAAAATCTTTTCAAAACAATACCAAATTCCAGAAACATCCCAAAAAATCTTTACGAATTTCCTCACAATCTAAGAGAATCTCCCCAAAATTCGTCTCCTCAAGTTCTCACCAAATTCCAGAAAATTACACAACATTCAAAAAAAATCGATAAAATTCCAGAAAAACACTACCAAATTCACTAACTATTCTCAAAACCCTACCAAATCCAAGAAAAATCCCACAAAATCTCCTCCAACTTGAACACAATCGAAGAAAAATCTTCTCAAACTCCTTCAAGTCTCGTAAAAATCCCTCAAAATTCCAAGAAATTCCACAACATTACAAGAAAACCCCATAAAATTCAAGAAAAACCCTACTACATTCATTAACACTTCTCAAAACCCTACAAAATTCTGGACACATCCCACAGAATTCCAGAAAAATATTCCCCAAACCCTACCAAATTCCAGAAACATCCCACAAAATCTCCTCCACTTTGAACACAATCGATAAAAAAATCTTTTAAAATTCTTCAAGTCTTGTAAAAATCCCTCAAAATTCCACAAAAATCACACAAAATTCCACAAACAGCCCACAAAATTCTATAAACATGCTACAAAATTCCTTAAATCCACTCAAAACCCTACCAAATTCCAGAAACATCCACAAAATCTTTACAGATTTCCAAAAAATTTTGGAAACATCCTAAGAAATTCCTTAAAAATCTTCTCAAAACCCTACCAGATTCCAGAAACACCCCACAAAATCTCCAACTTGCACACAACTGAAGAATTATCTTCTCAAAATTCTTCAAGTCTCATAAAAATCCCACAAAATTCCACAAACAGCCCACAAAATTCCACAAACAGCCCACAAAATTCACAAAATCTTCTCAAAACCCTACCAAATTCCAGAAATATTCCACAAAATCTCCACAAATTACAACACAATCTCAGAAAATCTTCTCAAAATTCTTCAAGTCTCTTCAAAATGTCACCAAATTCCAGAAAATTCCACAACATTCCAAAAAACTCCATAAAATTCAAGAAAAACCATACCAAATTCCATTAAAATCTTCTCAAAACCCTACCAAATTCCAGAAATATTCCACAAATTCTTTACAAATTACCACACAATCTAAGAAAAATCCCTCAAAATTTTCCAAGTGTCATCCATATCCCAGAAAGGTCCAGAAAAATCCCACGAAATTCCACAAATCTCCCACAAAATTCCCTAAATCATCACAAAACCCTACCAAATTCCAGAGACATCCCACAAAATCTTAAAAAATTACCACACAATTTAAGAAAATCTCCTCAAAATTCTTCAATCCCCTCAAAATCCAAAAAAATTCTAGGAAATTCAACAAAATTCCAGAAAAATCCATAAAATTCAAGAAAAACCCTACCAAATTCTCTAAACCTTCTCAAAACCCTACCAAATTCCAGATACATCCTACAAAATGTTTAAAATTTTACACGAAATCTAAGAAAATCTCCTCAAAATTCTTCAAGTTTCATCCATATCCCACACAGATCCAGAAAAATCCCACAAAATTCGACAAATATCTCACAAAATTCCCAAAATCTTCTCAAAACCCTACCAAATTACAGAAACATCCCACAAAATCTCCACAAATTTCCACAAAATTCTGGAAAAAACCTACAAAATTCCATTAAAATCTTTGCAAAACCCTATCAAATTCCAGAAACATCCCAAAAATCTTCACAAATTTCCACACAATCTAAGAAAATCTCCACAAAATTTATCAAGTCTCCTCAAAATCCCACAAAATTCTAGAAAATTCTACAACACTCAAAAAAAATCCCACTAAGTTCCACAAACATCCCACAAAATTCCCTGAATCTTCACAAAACCCTACCAAATTCCAGAAACTTACCACAAAATTTCCACAAATTTCCAAAAAATTCCACAGACATCCCACAAAATTCCAGAAAAGTCTTCTCAAAACCCTACCAAATTCCAGAAACATCCCACAAAATCTTTACAAATTTCCACACAATTTTAGAAAAATCCCATCAAAATTCTTCAAGTCTCCTCAAAATCCCTCAAAATTCCGGAAACATCCCACAAAAGCTTTAAAACTTTCCACAAAATCTTAGAAAATCTCCTCGGAATTCTTCAAGACTCTTCAAAATCCCACAAAATTCTAGAAAATTCCACAAAATTCCAGAATCATCCCACAAAACTCCACAGAAATTCCACAAAATTCCACAAACATCCCACAAAATTCCCAAAATTTTCTCAAAACCCTACCAAATTCCAGAAACATCCCACAAAATCTCCACAAATTTCCACACAATCTAAGAAAATCTTCTCAAAATTCTTCAAGTGTTTTCAAAATGTCACCAAATTCCAGAAAATTCCACAACATTAAAAAAAAATCCATAAAATTCAACAGAAACCCTACCAGATTCCCTAAATCTTCTCAAAACCCTACCAAATTACAGAAACATACCACAAAAACCATGGCAAATTTCCACACAATCAAAGAAGATCTCCTCAAAATTCTTCAAGTTTCATCCATATCCCACAAAGATCCAGAAAAAACCCACCAAATTCCACAAACATCCCACAAAATTCCCAAAATCTTCTCAAAACCCTACCAAATTACAGAAACATCCCACAAAAAATTTACAAATTTCCACACAATCTAAAAAAGAATCCCTCAGAATTCTTGAAGTCTCCTCAAAATCCCACAAAATTCAAGAAAAATCCCACATAATTCCAAAAACATCCCACAAAAGTCCCTAAATCTTCTCAAAACCCTACCAAATTACGGAAAGATTCCACAAAATCTCTTCCAATTTCCACACAATCAAAAAAATTTTCTCAAAATTCTCCAAGTCACTTCAAAATCTTTCAAAATACAAGAAACATCCCACAAACCCTTTACAAATTTCCTCACAATCTAAGGAAAATCCCTCAAAATTCTTCAGGATTCATCCATATCTCACAAAGTACCAGAAAAATAAAAAAAACCTCCCAAAATCTTACGAAAACACTACCAAATTCCAGAAACATCCCACAAAATCTCTTCCAATTTCCACAAAATTCCAGAAACATCCCACAAAATTCCAGAAAAATCTTCTCAAAACCCTACCAAATTCCAGAAACATCCTAACAAAATCTCTTCCAATTTAAACAAAATTCCACAAACATCCCACAAAATTCAAGAAAAATCCCACAAAATTCTTCAAGACACATCAAAATCCCTCAAAATACAAGAAACATCCCACAAAAGCTTTACAAATTTCCACACAATCTAAGAAAAATCCCTCAAAGTTCTTTATGTCTCCTCAAAGTCCTTCAAAATCGTAGAAAATTCTACAAAATTCCAGAAAAAAATCCCACAAAATTCCACAAACATCCCACAAAATTCAAAAAATCTTCTCAAAACCCTATCAAATTCCAGAAACATCCCACAAAACCTTTACAAATTTACACGCAATCTAAGAAAATCTTCTCAAAATTCTTCAAGTCTCTTCAAAATCTCACCAAATTCCAAAATATTCCACAAAATTCCAAAAAAATCCATAAAATTCCAGAGAAACCCTACCAAATTCCCTAACTCTTCTCAAAACCCTAACAAATTTCAGAAACATCCCACTAAACCTTTACAACTTTCCACACAATCTAAGAACAATCCCTAAAAATTCTTCACGTCTCCTCCAAATCACGTAAAATCCCACAGAAATCCCACAAAATTCCCTAAATCTTCTCAAAACCCTACCAAATTCCAGAAACATCTAACAAAATCTTTACAAATTTCCACACAATAAAAGAAAATCTCCTCAAAATTCTTCGTCTCCTCAAAATCTCACCAAATTCTAGAAAATTCCACAACATTCCAAAATAATCCCACAAAATTTCACAAACATCCCACCAAATTCACAAAATCTTCTCAAAACCCTACCAAATTCCACAAACATCCCACAAAACATTTGTAAATTACCACATAACCTAAGAAAATTTCTCAAAATTCTTCAAGTCTCTTCAAAATCTCACCAAATTCCAAAATATTCCACAAAATTCCAAAAAAATCCATAAAATTCCAGAGAAACCCTACCAAATTCCCTAACTCTTCTCAAAACCCTAACAAATTTCAGAAACATCCCACTAAACCTTTACAACTTTCCACACAATCTAAGAACAATCCCTAAAAATTCTTCACGTCTCCTCCAAATCACGTAAAATCCCACAGAAATCCCACAAAATTCCCTAAATCTTCTCAAAACCCTACCAAATTCCAGAAACATCTAACAAAATCTTTACAAATTTCCACACAATAAAAGAAAATCTCCTCAAAATTCTTCGTCTCCTCAAAATCTCACCAAATTCTAGAAAATTCCACAACATTCCAAAATAATCCCACAAAATTTCACAAACATCCCACCAAATTCCCTAAATCTTCTCAAAACCCTACCAAATTCCACAAACATCCCACAAAACATTTGTAAATTACCACATAACCTAAGAAAATTTCTCAAAATTCTTCAAGTCTCTTCAAAATTTCACCAAATTCCAGAAAATCCCAAAACATTCCAAAAAATCCATAAAATTCCAGAGAAACCTTATCAAATACCCTAACTCTCAAAAAAACCCTACCAAATTCCAGAAACATCCCACAAAACCTTTAAAAATTACCACACAATCTAAGAAAAATACCTCAAAATGCTTCATGTCTCCTCAAAGTCCTTTAAAATTCCAGAAACATCCCACAAAATCTCCTGCAATATGCACACAATCTAATAAAAATCTTTCAAAATTCTTCAAGTCTTGTCAAAATCCCTCAAAATTCCTGAAACATCCCACAAAATTCCAGAAACATCCCAACAAACTCCTTAAATCTTCTAAAAATCCTACCAAATTCCAGAAACATCCCACAAAATCTCTTCCAATTTCCAAATAATTCCACAAACATCCCACAAAATTACAGAAAAATCTTCTCAAAACCCCACCAAATTCCACAAACATCCCACAAAATCTCTTCCAATTTCCACAAAATTCCACAAACATCCCACAAAATTCCAGAAAAATCTTCTCAAAACCCTACCGAATTCCAGAAACATCCTAACAAAATCTCTTCCAATTTCCACAAAATTCCACAAACATCCCAACAAACTCCCTAAATCTTCTCAAAACCCTACCAAATTCCAGAAATATCCCACAAAAATCTCCACAAATTTCCACACAATCTAAGAAAAATACATCAAAGTTCTTCAAGTCCCCTCAAAAATCTCACCAAATTCCAGAACATTCCACAACATACCAAAAAAATCGCACAACATTCCAGGAACCTCCGACAACATTCTAAACATTTTCTCAAAATACCAACAAATTCCAAAAACTTCCCACAAAATCTCCACAAATTTCCACACAATCTAAGAAAAATACATCAAAGTGCTTTGTGTCTCCTCAAAGTCCTTCAAAATTGAGGAAACGTCCCTCAAAATTCCACGAAATTCCAGAAAAATTTCACAGAATTCCACAAACCACCCGCAAAATTCCACAAGCAACCAAATAAACTCCCTAAATCTTCTCAAAACCCTACAAATTCCAGAAGTATCCCTCAAAATCTTTACAAATTTCCACACAATCTAAGAAAATTCCCTCAAAGTTCTTCATGTCTCCTCAAAGTACTTCAAAATTCCAGAATCATCCCACAAAACTCCACAGAAATTCCACAAAATTCCACAAGCAACCCACAAATTTCCACAAACACCACCCACAAAATTCTACACACCATGCAAAAAATTCCACAAACATCCCAACAAACTCGCTAAATCTTCTCAATACCCTACCAAATTCCAGAAACATCCCACAAAATCTTTACAAATTTCCCCACAATCTAAGAAAAATATCTCAAAGTGCTTCGTGTGTCCTCAAAGTCCTTCAAAATTCCGCAAGCATTCCACAAAATTCCGGAACCATTCCACAAGATTCCACAAACATCCCACAAAATTACACAAACCACCCACAAAATACCACAAATATCCCAACAAACTCGCTACATCTTCCAAAAGCCTACCAAATTACAGAAACATCCCACAAAATCTCCACAAATTTCCACACAATCTAGGAAAAATCCCTCAAAATTCTTCATGTCTCCGTAAAGTCCTTCAAAATTCCACAAACATTACACAAAATTCCAAAAACATCCCACAAAAATTCCAGCTACATCCCATAAAATTCCACAAACATCCCAAGAAACTCCCTAAATCTTCTCAAAACCCTACCAAATTCCAGAAACATCCCACAAAATCTCCACAAATTTCCACACAATCTAAGAAAAATACCTCAAAATTCTTCAAGTCTCACCAAAATCCCACAAATTTCTAGAAAATATTTCAACATTCCAAAAAAATCTTACAAATTTCCAAAAACATCTCACAAAATTCCCAAAATCTTCTCAAAACCCTACCAAATCACAGAAATATCCCACAAAATCTCCACAAATTTCCGCACAAAGAAAATCCTCTCCAAATTCTTCAAGTCTCTTCAAAATCTCACCAAATTCCAGAAAATTCCTCAACATTCAAAAAAAATCCACAAAATTCCAGAAAAACCCTATCAAATTACATAACTCTTCTCAAAACCCTACCAAATTCCAGAAATATTCCACACAATCTTTGCAAATTTAAACGCAATCTAAGAAAAATATTTCAAAATTCCTCAAGTCTCTTCAAAATCCCCAAAAATTCTAGGAAATTCTACAACAATCCAAAAAAATCCCACAAAATTCCACAAACATCCCACAAAATTTGTAAATCTTCTCAAAACCCACCCAAATTACAGAAACATCCCATAAAATCTCCACAAATTTCCACAAAATCTAAGAAAGATCCCTCAAAAATTTTCAAGTCTCCTCAATATCCCACAAAATTCCACAAAAATCCACAACATTCCAGAAATATCTCACAAAATTCCAGTAAAATCTGATGAAATTGTTAGCATTCAGGAACACACATAATCACAAATGATTATATGCAGGGGCTTTATTAAGGGATCTGAGTGTCAGGGGTACACATACCCAAATCTGACCCATCTTGGTTTTAAAGTCAACATGTTTTATACTCTAGCATTATTTAACTTACATATTAATTATTAACCTTACATTGTTCTATCATATGTATTGTTTTTACCCAAGCATGGATTTCTCCTGATCCCCCCAGCCCCCTAACATTGTTCTTCATGTTCTTTAAACAATAATTATATCCAATCATATCTAACAAGTGTATCATCATCATCTACTGATTACACAGGTGCAGTTTTGACCTGATTTTTATTAAGTACAAGGCCTAACATTTCCCAGGGCCAACTTTTCCAAGGCCTTTCCAAACCTAAATTCCTTTCTAAGTCCCCGAATTTTCTAACATTTTGAGACCTTTTACTATCACTTACAGGACTTGTGCTCCAGACTCCTCACCAGCCTTGTTGCCCTTCTCTGGACATGCTCCAGCCCATCCATGGCATTCCTAAATAAATTGGGGGCCCAGAACTGGACACAGCACTCAAGGTGCTACCCAACCAGTGCAGAGTAGAGGGGAGGAATCCCTGCCCTGCTCCTGCTGGCCACACTGTTCCTGATCCAGGCCAGGAGCCATTGGCCTTCTTGGCCACCTGGGCACACTGCTGGCTCATGCCCAGCCTGCTGTTCATCAGTGTCCCAGGTCCCTTTCTGCCTGGCTGCTGTCCAGCCACTCTGTCCCCAGCCTGTAGCACTGCAGGGGTTGTTGGGGCCAAAGTGCACGACCCGACACTTGGACTTGTTAAACCTCACCTTGTTGGGTTTGGGCCCTGGATCCAGCCTGTCCAGCTGCCTGTGCAGAGCCCTCCTACCCTGCAGCACATCAACACTCCCAGCCAACCTGCTGTCACCATAGTTCCATGGGGCCCTAGAGTGTCACAATGGTCTCTAGGATTCCATGAAGCCTCCCACCAATCCAGTTTTGGATCATACTGGGAGTGACTGGACTCATACTGGGAGTATCTGAGAATGACTGGGAACATACCATGCACATCATCCCCCATACTGGGGGTGACTGGGAGCAACTGGGAGCGTGCTGGGAGCCAACGGCATCATACTGGGACTGACTGGGTTGATCTAGTCAGAGGCAAATGGAATCATCCTGGGAGTGCTGCCATGTGACAGGATGATCCAAGGATCATACTGGAGCTTAGTGGGCTCATACTGGTGTTGAAAGGGAACAGCTGGGATCTCTGAACACCAAAGGTTTTTTTCCTGCCCACTGAAGAAGGAGCTTCCCAGTATCCATGTGTGAGGGGACCTTCACCTGAACCAGATGCTGTTAGGAGAAAAAGCTTCCTGTGCTGGAAAATCCCACACAAGAAGTTAATGCCAAGAGAGAGCATTTCACTTTCACAACTTCCCTCCTGGAGTCATAGTCCTTTTGGATCACACAGGAAGCAAGAGAACAGCACAAAATATAAGGCTGTGTCCAGTTTTTGGCTGGGTGAGCAAACAGAGGGAGTGCCAGGGTCCGCTGCCACAGACTCTCCTCTTGGGGAACAGAACCCCCCAAGGCTCCATTCCAAGTGCTGTGCACACCCTGCTGGCTACAAACAACCCCTTTTTTAAGAAGTTGTTGGCAGGAGCTTCCCCAAATAAATGGCATCTTAATGGCAATTTTCATTCAAAATCACCTCCGTTCCAATGAAAGAACAAAAGGCCCAGAGCAATCCCAAAGGCACACATGGTGCACCTGGGGAAATCCTCAACTTCAGGGCCCAGTGGGTTAAAAAATACCCATAAGAAGCCACAGAGTCCAGAGTGCAAACTGCAGCAAGCACTTGCTGGATCATTTTGGCTGTGCTGCACATGACTGCAGATTGTCTGTCCCCCTGCAAGGACAGAAGGACACCCATCAGGGGCTGGGCTGGCTGCTGAGAATTCTTCGGGCAGAACGATCCTCAGGCAATGAGCAGGTGCCCAGAGCCGCTCTGACACTGAGGCCTCTGTGCCCCACAGCAACGAGAACACCACAAGGACACGGCAACGTTCTTGTGACATCACAGCAGCAGCTCCCCCAAAAATTGCCTGCAAGGTTCTCCTGGGTCACCAAGGAGCACAAAGGATCCTCAGAGGGCACAACCTATTGCTCAAAGGATCCAAGAGGAACTCAGAAAATGCAGCAAATGAGGACACCCCACAGCCCAGCCTGAACACTGAGAATGAACAAAGATGTGACCAAACCAAAGGAAATACAACTTTTGGTCACTGATGTTTCTGACTAAAACCAGCAAGGCTTGTTCCATCTGGGATCTTTGTTCTAGAAACAAGCAACGTTCTCTGCTGTAACTGTACATGAAGCTGGAACTTGGGGGAAAGAAGGCTGAGAGTGCCAAGGCCTTGTGTGACTTCTTGGACATCTTGTGGCTGAGGGTGTCCAAGGCAATGGACTCTCAAGCGGGGTCCCTGCCCTCCCGACTAACAGCTGCCATCTCTCCTTCAGCCCCATGCGTGTCTCCAACAACCTCCATCCACACACTCCATCCACACATTCCATCACCAGCCACAGATCCTCATCGACGAGGTCACCCAGCATCCCTGAGGCCACAGCAGGGAGTGCTCCTGACATCTGGTACAGCACTGTGGCTTTCCTGGGATCCTTCTGGTGTCTGTTGCTGAGAGGAGTGGGGTGGATGGAACCAGGACAGGTCACAGATCAGCAGCCCCACTGCAAGCAGTGCTTTCTCCTGCTGTGTTAGGACCGTGGGGTGACTGATATTGGGACTCCTCTGGCTTTGGCTCCTGCAGACCACACAGCGGGTCAAACACTGGCCTGAGGGAAGGGGTCTCATGGAAACCCGGCACAGGCATTTCTCTTTGGAGAGGGGGTTCTGCAGGGAGAAGGGAGAACAAGAGACGTTCCTGTCTCCTGAGATTCCCCCTCCTCTTTCAGCAGCCATACCACAGTCCATCAATGCCAGAGTTCATAGGATCACTTCCATGCCAGGGAGCACAAGGCACTCAAAACTGAACCCTGCCAGAGCCCAGCCCTGCCTGCCCATTTGGAGGGTGTGGGGGAATGGAATTTCAGCAGGAGCTGACCCACAATGATACTTTGCCACTTGTGGGTTTCTCACAGCCTTAGAAGGAGTTTGAGATCTCTGTCCCCAACACCCGCTCACCCTTCAAGTGCACACACGTGCCTGGGGGCAATTCAGGGTCCCTGGAGTGGTGGCTGCTAATCTTGGAAACAGGAGCTGTTGTCTTTTCCAATGGCCTTAACTCCCTTCTAGCTATTAGAAAGTGGGTGAGTAAAGGAAATGACCCTGGAGGAAGGGGACCAGAACCTTGGAAAAAGATGAAACATCTTTTGTCTGAATTACAAATTAAATCCCTTTCATTTATTTCTTTAGTACTACTCTATTACTACAAACAAAAACATGTTTCTGAGCTGACTGTTGGTATTCGGGGCTTTATTTCTTGGTCTTGTTGTTGTTATTATTATGTTTTAGTGTTACTTTTCATTGTCAAGACTTTTAAATCTTAGACATAAATAACAAATGCTGGATGTCACACACTGGGAAAATTCCCTTGTTTTTCCCACCAGAATTAAACTGGACACTCAACTCCAAGTTGCCAGTGGATTCTAAAGACGGAAAATCCTGTTAATGCGGGGTTTGGTGTGGTTTGGAGCTGGGGAAGGGTCTCATCCCCTCCCAGAGGTGCCCCAAGCCCGCTCTGCTGCCACGTCTGCACTCGCGGCCCCTCACGGCGGCCCTGCCCTGGGGACATGGTGGGACCCCCTCCTGCCAGGGCTGAGGCTCCTCATGGCCCCTCACAGCCCCTCATTGCCCCACAGAACCTCTCATGGCCCCATAAAACCTCTCATGGCCTCTCATGGTCCCTCATGGCCTCTCAAAGCCCTTCATGGCCCCTCATTTTTCCTCACGGCCCCTCTCAGCTCCAGGCGCGGGGCTCCTCCCAAAGGAGAAGGGGTCGGGCCCTGCTCTTTCTCCTTTTATTTCGGTCCCTTCATAGCGACGAGTAAACAAAGGCTGAATGGAGCCTTTCCCCAGCGTTTCCCTCGGGGTTCATTGCAGGCTGAAGCTCTGTGCTGGCGCTGGCCCGAGCACCAACATCCCTGCATCCCCCAAGGCCTTTGCTGTCCCCCCGTGTCCATTCCCTGTCCCCGAGTCCCGCCCGGCTCTGGCAGCAGCAGCAGCCGCAGCGCAGCGGGCGCCGGCCCGGCCCGGCCGGGGCTCCCGGCCACGAGCAGCAGCAGCGCCGGCCCTTCCCACCTGCTCCTGCCTCGGCTTCCCAGGGCTTTTGCCAGGGCAATTCTGGACTACAGCAACAATCCCCCACAAACAGCCCTGATTCCTCAGGCCCGCCTCTGCTGCCCTCAGCCAGCCCTCAGAGGAAGAAAGGATCGGGTTCCAGCGCTGTTTTCAGCACTGTTTTACTCACCCTGAGGTGACAGCAGGAGGCTGTTGGTGCCTTGGCCTTGGCAATTGTGGATCCCAGCTGATCTTGCCCCTCTTCTGCTTGCCACTTGAATTTTAGCAGTACAGCTGCAATTGCCTCTTTCAATCAGTGCTACCCACTGTGCTTTTCTGACAGGGAACTCGGACTGCTTGTTAAAAAGGCCTCATGAGTAGTAGATCTCCAAATGCTCCCAACTCCCTGAGCACAAAATCAAAGAGAATTAAAGCCACACAGGTCACATTTGCAGTGCTCAAACACAGCCCTGCTGCTGCTGCTGCTGCTGAAATAGAATCAACTGACAGAGGCCATCACAGAAATTGCCTTTACAGTGGCAAATAAAATGAAAAAATCGACTAGGAGAAAAAAACCCCAGAACTCCCCAACTCACTTCACTGTTTCTACCGAGCAGCAGAAGAAAAAGGAACAGGGCACCTTTCAGGCAGTTCCACAAGCTCAGGGTTCTCATTTCATGGGGAATCTGAGATGCAATTGGCCTTTTTAAAAGGATAAAACAAAGGGAATGAATTGGAAATTATTAGGAAAAAATGTACCTTCTTATATACAAAGTTCACCAAGTCATTCCCTGCATTTCTCCTTTTCACATTCTTTCTGTCATCCAGAGAGGTCCAGCTTATCATGTTCTGATGCTTATCATCAACTGATTGTGCTCTTGATTTCTCCCAGTGCAAGAGATGGAGAATCATCTAAACTGAACACAGAAACAAAGTCTCTCTGTCAGCCCATCTTCATGTTCCAGATCACTTTCAAGATGTCCATGGGGGATTTGGAATGATCAGCTCTCCACTTCTGGCTGCACACCCTGGAGATTCTTTCTCCACATTCAGCCAGGCTTGTATTCCCTAACAATTCCTGGTACCTCATCATGTTTTCTTTGGGTAGAAGAGTAACAGTGGAAACCTTACCAATGGCACAACTCCCCTGTCCACAAGGAAAAGAAAGAACAAGTTTCAAGTGCTTCAAATATTTGTTCTGCTTTGCTGCAAGAGTTGTGCTGCAGTCACTTACAGTGTGGGAAGCCAAGAGAAGCTGCAGCTGGGGGCACATCTTGTGATAGGAGCTGCGCCTTGTTGTCCAAAACAGGTTTTTGGAAAGAACAGACGGGACTGTGGACAAGATTCTGGGAAAATTGAAACAACTTTCTTATGAAATGAAAATCAAATCAAAAGAAACAACCAATATGTTTTTCTCTATTTTTCTCTATTTATTTTTATGTTCCCCTTTTCCATCTTGCACTTTCTCCATCCCATTCATTCCAAATGGATCTCACCTCTAAGATCTGAGACTTGGCAAGTTTTAGACACTGTAAAATACCATGAGCTATACCCAGTTTGCCTTGCCCTGTTTTCCTTGGAAAGCAATGCTGGAGACACAAGTGCAGTGCTTGGGTCGGGTACAAATTCTGCATTCAGGGAATGTGCTCAGATGGTGTTGGACCCTCAGCAGGGACAAGGCACAGCAGCAGCCAAGGGCATTCCTGTGCCCCTGTGCAGGAGTCAAGACTCTGGCTCTTGGCTCAACACGGCAAAGTTCCCGTGTTTGGCAAGGCTCAGGGGCTGCCCGGGGAGTGCGGGGCTCGGGCCGGGGCCGAGCGGGCAACGGACAAACGGACACGGGGACAAACGGTCCCGGTGCTTCAGTTGCAGCGGCGGCAGCAGCGGCAGCAGCAGCGGCAGCAGCAGCAGTGGAAGCAGCGAAAGCATCAAATTTATCACTTTTCTGTCTCTCCTCTCCCTTTCCCACGGACCCACATTCCCTCCGGGTCTCCCTTTTCCTGCGTCCCCCCCTCTTCCAGGTTCCCTCTCCCCGTACCCGCCCGGGCCATGCCCCCGGCCCGCCCCCGGACCCGCCCACGGGCCCAGGCGGGGTTGCCCCGGCCCCGGCCGCGGCCGTCCCGCCGTGGTCTCGCCTCCGCCGGGCTCTGGCTGTGCTGGCGCTGGCGCTGCTGGGCGGGCATCATTGCCTGGGGCTGGGGCGGAATCGCTGCCCTTTGGCTCCGCCTTGCCCGATCCCGGCCCCGGCCCCGACGCAGGCTCCGGTCCCGACCCCAGCTCCGGTCCCGACCCCAGCCCTGCCCCCGGCCCCGGCCCCGGCCCCGGCTCCTCCCGGGGCCCGCGGAGGACACAGGCGGCGCGGCCGCTGCCGCCGCCTCCGCTGCGGCTCCCCCGGCCCGAGCTCCGCCGCTCAGCAGCGCGGCCGCTGGCCCCGAGCCGCCGCTGCCGCGTTCCAATGAGGGAACGCCTGCGGATGCCCGGCCCGGGGAGCTCGGGGAGCGCTCGGGGGCCGTTCCTGTCCCCGGGCCGAGCGCTGATGGCCGCGACTCGCCCCCAGGGAAGGCGCAGGAGGCCCTGCAGCAGCGCTACGAGCTGGGCCCGCTGCTGGGGCGCGGCGGCTTCGGCAGCGTCTTCGCGGCCACGCGACTCTCGGACGGCGCCCCGGTGAGCGGTGGGCAGAGGAGGAGGAGGAGGAGGGGGCGGAGGAGATGGCGGGGGCGCGGCGGGGCGGGCAGCGAGCTCAACCCTCTGCTGCTCCTTACTCGCAGGTGGCCATCAAATGTGTGCCGCGGGATCGCGTCCGGCTCTGGGGCGAGCTGGTGAGTGTGCGGGGCCAGCAGCAGAAGCCGGGGCGTGCCGGGCAGGGATGAGCCGGGGCCAGGCGGGGTGGGAGCCGCCGAGAGCCCTGCGGGGAGAGCGGGCGCGGGGTGAGCGAGGTGTGCAGAGCATCCCGGGCTGGCTGAGGGGTCCCAGAGCCCTGGCCCGGCCTCAGCCCCACTGACAGCACCGTGCTCCTCCCGCAGCCCGACGGCACCCGTGCTCCCCTGGAGATTGTGCTGCTGGACAGGGTGTCCTCTGGCTGTGCTGCAGTCATTCAGCTGCTGGAGTGGCTTGAGCTCCCCGACAGCTTCGTGTTAGTGTTGGAGCGTCCACAGCGGTGCCAGGACCTCTCGCATTTGCTGGCGGAGCGGAGGTTCCTGCCAGAGGAGGAGGCGCGGGGGCTCTTTCGCCAGGTGCTGGAGGCCGTGCAGCACTGCAGCAGCTGCGGGGTCCTGCACAGGGACATAAAACCGGAGAACATCCTGCTCGACCTGGCCACTGGGCAGCTGAAATTGATCGACTTTGGCTGTGGCGCCTTCCTGCAAGACACAGCCTACACCCAGTTTGCAGGTGAGCCCTCGCAGGGGATGCTCCTGGCCATGTCATGGCCCAGCCTGGCTGTGGCACCGGGGATTCCCCGTGGTGCTGCCAGGATGGGATCAATGCTTGAGGCAAATTCATTTGGATGGGGGTGTGAGGGGGACCAGCTCCCAGCCCTGCCAAGAGCCTTCAGCACCCACTGTGCCCTGGGCTGGGGCTGGGACAGCCAGCCTGACAAAAACCCCCATGGGGGTAGCAGAGGGCGGGGGTCTGACCCCATGCCCCAGAGAGTTTAGTGAGTCAGCGAGGAAGGGCTTGAACTCCTCTGCTCCCCACGTTTGCCTTGGCCTATTAACAATGTTTTGGAGGCCATGCAGGCAGGGAGGAGAGTGTGTTTTCTCTACCACGGGGTGTGTTTTTATTTGGTTGCCATGGTTGGGCCTCCCCAGTGCTTCTGCTGCCCTCTTCCAGCCGCAGTGGCTTCTTTTCCAACCCTGGGTTTGTAGCCAAGTGCCAGGTGCTGGCAAGAGGGCAGTGGGTCACCCCGTGTGCCACTGGGGCAGCCCCCACATGCCCAGGGATGCTGGGGCCAGGCTCTGGGAGCAGCAGCATCCCCCTGATGAGCTCCATCTGTGTTCCACAGGAACCCTGTCCTACAGCCCACCAGAGTGGATCCACCAGCAATGCTACCATGGCCAGGCAGCAACAATCTGGTCCCTGGGCCTCCTGCTCTACCAGCTGGTCGTAGGGAAGCACCCATTCATGAGGGGCCAGCAGATCATCTGGGGGCGGATCTTGTTCCCACGACGGCTCTCCCAAGGTGAATCCTCATCTCTGGGCACAGGGGGAACACCAGGCTTGGGAGACAGCTGTGGGCTCATGAGCATCCTGCTCTGGCAGCTGCTGAGGAGGTGGCACATGTCCTGCTCTCCTGCAGACAGGGAATCCATGGGGAAGTTGAGGCCCAGCTCTGGGCACACCCAGCATGGCCTGGGCACTGGAAGGGGGCGGCAACTTCTCCAACTGACTGGTGATTCCTGGTTTCTCTCTTCAGAATGCCAAGATATTATTAAGAGGTGTTTGTCCATGCAACCCTCGGACAGGCCATCCTTAGAAGACCTTTTCCGCGATCCTTGGATGCAGGCTGTTCATCTGCCCTAGGAGATGGGAGAGATCCACATGCACAGTTGGATCCAGGGGCCTGGCAGGTAACAGCTCCACACATTTCTTGGCAATCAGTGGCAAAGCAAACCAGGCTGTTTTTGTCATGCCTGTAGCTCTGAGCAGGGGTCATCAGAAGGGAACACACAGCTCTTGGGCTGGAGCTGAGCTGGACACCTGGTGTGGCAAGCACTGGTGGCCACCATTCCCCCTGCTTTTGCTTGTCTGCTTCACTGATGGCTGGGACCCTGGGCAGAGCACTGACAGCCTGGTCTGGCCCCTAGGCAAGGAGAAGGAGCCCCTGGAGAAGCTGTTACCCGCTGGGGCTGCTGCTGGAGACACCAAGGGCAACCTCAAGGATGGCAATCTCTTCCTCCAGCTGGCCAGCTGAAGATGATGGATTTCAATTCTGGCATGTCTTCTTCAAAGACTCGCTCCACGCCCAATTTGCAGGTGAGTCCACAGCCAGGGGATGCTCCCTGATCTGGGCATGGCACAGCCTGGCCAGGCACCAAAGGTTCCCCCCTTGGCTGGGGTGGATGCAAGCAATTCTTCAGTTGGCTGCCAAGCTGCTTTTTGTCTCTGGACAGCTGCTGAGGGGCTGGGTCTGCCGTGGCTGGCTGCAGGCTGGGCACATGGCCTGCCCTCCTGCTCTGCTCCCAAAGGCAGCAGTGATGGGCAGCTTTGGGCCCAGCTCTGAGCACGGCCAGCATGGCCTGGGCACCGCGGGTGGCTGGGACAAGGGGACAGGAGCCTTCAGCTGACGGGCGGTTTCTGGTTTCTCTCCTTGCAGCCGGGCTCTGCGGATGCTGAGGCTGCTCTGGGCTCTGCCAGGGCTCTGCTGGGCTCAGCCCCAGGCACAGCTGGGCTCACCCTGCCCTCCCATTGCTCTGACAGCTTTGCATCACACGAGCCCGTTCCCAGCACACCGCCTGAGCTTTCTACTTTTGCAGGTGAGTGAGACTCTCCTGCAGGCCAAGAGATTGCAGTTAGGGACACACATATAATTGGCAAGGACCCAAACTCTCCACAGTCCCAGCTGAATGCCTGCATCTGCACAGGATGTTTTCTGTGTCCCACTCTTCCTTTCTTTTTGGCTGCAATTGTGCAATTGCACTTTCTTCCTCCTCTAGAAGTGCCACTGCTGTGTTCCTGAGGCAGTTCAGTCTGGAGCTGATGGATGAAGAATCGCCCCTCTGCACTTCCAAACCAGAGCAAAAAGCTGTAAGTGGGACTTTGCATCTTTAAGAAACCCCTGAATGTTTGAAAGGGAATGTGCAGCTCATTCACAGGGTGAGAAGGAAGGGCACCTTCTAAAGGATTTGGGGTTTGACAGAGTTTAGATTCCCAGTGCTGCTTGGAGCTGGCAAGGCGCAAAGCACTTTCTTCTTGCTTCACTCCAATTTCACCACAATTTCAAATAACAATATTGGAATCAAACCCCACAAACTTTTTCAAAAAGGTTTCTGAGGTCGGTAAGATGCATCATGCCATCAGCACATCTGCAAAGTAAATAACTGTGTTTTATGTTTCAAAAGACCAATTACACCTTAATTCAAAGTTAGAGAAGATTTTTCACTGTACGCTTGGGTTCTGTTTTTATCTTTCACATTTTATAGAAGTTTTTTTTCTTTTATTTTTCCGCATTTTTCCCCTTAAAACAGAAATCATGCTATGAAAAAGAAGTGTCCTTTGCTCCTGGTTCCTGTGTGGAGCAGCTCCCTTCCTGCTGGCTGAGCTGCTCAGGCAGAGCCCGGCAGCTCCTGGCCCTGCAGGGCTGAGGCTTTTCCCCGTTGCTGGGCACAGACTGATGGAGCAGCACTGCTGAACACAGGGACACGCAGAGGGAGCAGAGCAGCTGCCTTTGCCCACCTGAAGCTCCAAGGCCAAACTCTGAGCAGGCACGGCTGGAAGAGACTCGCAGGCTCCCTGTTGGCTCTGCTGCCCCACTTGTGCCCGGCCCAGCTCTGTGTGAGGCACAGGGAGAAGAAGGGGCAGCTCCCTCCCAGCCCCAGCCCAGGGACCCCTCCAGCCCTGGGCCTTGGGGCACTGTCAGCACCTGCTGCTCCAGCCACGGCTTGTGCTGGCACTGACAGCAACAACCAAACTGGGGCTGGTCCCGAGGGAGCAGCAGCAGTGCCTCGATCTGATCCCTCAGTGTGGGGCAGTGCTGGAAATATGATTGTAGCAGCAGCACCACCACCAGCAGCAGCACCAGCAGCACCAGCAGCACCAGCGCCAGCAGCACCAGCAGTAGCATCAGCAGCAGCACCAGCAGCAGCAGCAGCAGCAGCAGCAGCAGCAGCAGTACCAGCACCACCACCAGCACCAGCTTCACCAGCAGCGCCAGCAGCAGCACCACCAGCAGCACGATCAGCAGCAGCACGAGCAGCAGCACCAGGGGCAGGATCAGCACCAGCAGCAGCACCAGCAGAACCAGCTCCAGAAGCACCAACAGCAGCAGCAGCACCAAAAGCAGCACCAGCAGCAGCACGACCAGCAGCCGAAGCAGCAGCAGCAGGACCAGCAGCACCAGCAGCACCAACACCAACAGCACCAGCAGTGCCAGCAGTACCAGCACCAGCAGCACTAGCAGCAGCACCAGCAGCAGCAGCACCAGCAGCACCAGCAGTACCAGCAGAACCAGCAGCGGTAGCAGCACCAGGGACAGGACCAGCACTAGCTTCACCAGCAGTGCCAGCAGCAGCACCACCACCAGCACGAGCAGCACCAGCAGCAGCAGCACCAGCACCAGCAGCACCACCAGTGCCAGCAGCACCAGAAGCACCACCACCAGCAGCACCACCAGCACCAGCAGTAGTACCAGGGGCAAGATCAGCACCAGCAGCACCAGCACCACCAGCAGCACCACCAGCAGCAGCAACAGCAGCAGCAACAGCAGCAGTACCAGTAGTGCCAGCAGCACCAGCGGCAGTGCCAGCAGCAGCACCAGCAGCACCTGCACCAGTACCAGCAGCAGCAGCAGCACCACCAGCACCAGCAGCAGCACCAGCAGAAGCACCAGCAGCACCAGCATCACCAGCAGCAGCAGCAGCATCACCTGCAGCACCAGGACCAGCAACACCAGCAGTACCAGCAAAACCAGCAGCAGCACTACCACCAGTGCCAGCAGCAGCACCACCAGCACCAGCAGTAGCACCAGGGGCAGGATCAGCACCAGCAGCACCAGCAGCAGCACCAGCCATAGCATCAGCAGCAGCACCAGGGGCTGGACCAGCACCAGCAGCAGCAGCACCAGAAGAAGCAGCATCAGCAGCAGCATCAGTGGCAGCAGCAACAACAGCAGCAACAATAGCAGCAACAGCAGCAGCACCAGCAGCAGCAGCACCAGCACCAGCAACAGCAGCACGAGCACTGCCAGCACCAGCAGCACCAGCAGCAGCACCAGGGGATGGACCAGCACCAGCAGCACCAGCAGCAACATCAGTGGCAGCACCAGCAGTGCCAGCACCAGCAGCAGCAGCAGCACCAGCACCAGCAGCACCAGCAACAGCAGCACGAGCACTGCCAGCACCAGCAGCACCAGCAGCAGCACCAGGGGCTGGACCAGCACCAGCAGCACCAGCAGCAGCACCAGCAGAAGCACCAGCAGCACTAGCATCACCAGCACAGAAGCAGCAGCAGCAGCAGCAGCATTTGCAGCACCAGCATCACCACCAGCAGCATCAGTGGCAGTACCAGCACCAGCAGCACCAGCAGCACCAGCAGAACCAGCAGCAGCACTGCCACCAGTGCAAGCAGCAGCAGCACCAGCACCAGCACCTGCACCAGTACCAGCAGCAGCATCACCAGCACCAGCAGCACCAGCAGTATCACCAGGGGCAGGATCAGCAGCAGCAGCAGCAGCAGCAGCAGCAGCAGCACCAGCACCAGCACTAGCACCAGCACCAGCAGCACCAGCACAGCAGCAGCAGCACCACCACCTGCAGCACCAGCATCACCACCAACAGCATCAGTGGCAGCACCAGAACCAGCAGGACCAGCAGCACCACCACCAGCACCTGCACCACCAGCAGCAGCAGCAGCACCAGCACCAGCAGCAGCACCAGCACCACCAGCACCAGCACCACCAGCACCAGCAGCACCAGCACCAGCAGTGCCAGCACCCGCAGCAGTACCAACACCAGCACATGGAGCTGACTTTCAGTGCAGCCTCTGCCATGCTTCCCTCCCTGTGCAGCGCTGTCACAGCAGCCTGAGGCACCTGGGAGCCCTCAGTGCCAGCAGGTACTTGAGATGGCAGCCCTGGGCTCCTGCATGTTACGCCAGGAACAGAGCTGGGGACTCCCTCTCCATGTGGAGCTTCCAGATGGAAAAGGCTGCTGTGACCAGGCAGCTCCAAGGGCACAGAAAGGAGGGGCTCAACCCCTTGATCTGTGCCAGTCCCACAGTCCTGGGCAGCAGCCACCGAGCCCTGGGGGAGCAGAGGGCACAGCAAGAGGGACAAAAGCAGTCAAGGTCAGAGACTGGGAAGAGCCAGACCTGGGAGCAGGAACAGCTGCTTCATTGAACTCCTGGAGGAAGCTCTTGGCTGGTTCAAAACCCTGAAAGGTGTGAAGGGCAGAGAAGAGGCCACACCAAACAATGCTCCTGTTTTCACACCTCCCCTCTCTGTGTCCCAGAAGGAATTGGATGAACTGTATTCTTCTCTCTGAGTCGTCTCGTTCAGTGTGAGCAGCTCAGCACCAGGAGCTGAAGGAGCTGAAGCCTCAGGCCACAAGAGCTGAGTAAGAGGGGGCTTTTGGGCCAAAGTAATGCTGCTAAGTAATGGACCTAGCTGAATGCAGCAGATAGAATCCTGCAATTATAGAATCCATTTTGCTGGAAAAGGCCTCTGAGCTCATCCAGTCCAGCCAGTCACGCAGCAGTGTCAAGCCCAGCACTAAACCTCGTCCCTGAAGTGCCAAGGTCTGAACAACAGGCCCTGAGTGAGGCCTGAACAACAGGCCCTGAGCCAAAGGTGACCTCTGGATGAACCTTCCAACCAGAGGTTATCTGTCTGTCTGCTCATTACTGAAATATGCATGGTCATTAGCACTGTGATAGATGGATCCACTCATCAATGAAACATGGATTGACCTTTCTGTGTTTAGAAGCCAGACAAGGCCATTCAATCGGACATCTGGCCTTGTTTGGGGTGTATGGACAGAGTCAACTCCCTTGGTTCCTCCTTGAGGCCTGGCCAGGCTTTGGTAGGGACGCAAGAGGAGGATGAAACCAGATGTTCCCACAGCAGAAGTGCTGTCAGTTTGTTCATTCAGCACTATCAAAGCTGGGCCCTCTCTCACAGCCGGGGTTGAGCCTCACCTGTGGCTGGAGGCACCTGCAGGATTTCCCAGTGTCCAGGAGTGGCTCTCCAGTCCTTGGCTGTGACAGCATCCCCAGCTGATGGGTGGATCTGGGGATGGCAAAGTCTGAGGGGAACTGGATCTTTGTTAATGCCTGCAGGCAATCTTTGGCAGTGATGATTGGGTGCATTGCTGAGCTGCTCCTTTTGTGATCCTTTGCTGCTTGGAGCTGCAGTAAGTGACACTGATTCCTTTAGGTGGTGTTGGTGCCTTTGGTGCTGACCCTGCCCACTGGTGAAACAAAATTGGCAAAGTCTGGCCAGATCACAACAAAATATCACTTTTTAAATGTAAATGTAAGGAATCAGTCCCATCTGAAATTCCCAGAAGGGAAGCCCTCCCCAGAGTTCACTGGTTCTGGAGTGGGGCTGAGGTGGGAGCACCGTGCGAGCAGTGGGGCAGTCGGTTAAAAGAGGCTGAACCGCAGGATGTCTTAAAATGCATCCAAACATTGCATATGGAAAAAGGAAAAGAACTTGTGGGTTTGGAAAGACAAGGATGGATTTTCTTAACAGCACCAACAGAAGGAACAGTTGTTTTTTGGAATGCTCCCACATGAAGGTACAGAAAAAGGTTTTAGTCTTGAGCTCAGGTTTGTTTGTGCAAGTAACATAATAACAATAACAATAACAACACAATAATATATATTTATATATATAACCAAAACTCAATAATGTGAAATAATGCTGAAAATACCAATTTGTGAGCTTTGGCTGCTCACTGTAACACTAAATACCCTACAAAAAAGAACTGGCAAAGACCCAAATGTCAATGATAAACTTTGTGAATTTTATACAAGGAATAAAGGAGGAACGGATAAAACTGGCTGTTTTTATAGGGTTTGTTGATACTATGATGCAGAATGCTTTGTCTGTTCCTGTGAAAAACACACTGATTAAGACTGCTGGGTTTTTCATGTACCAGACTCTCTACAAGCTGCAGGATTGGTTGAACAGGTGAAGGAGTTGTTAAAAGAGCAGTTGATAAAATGAGGAGATGGGAACCTGTCCTGGTGGAGAACCCATCTCCCAGATGTGTTCCATGCCCTTAACAATGGGCCCACTGGGGAAATGGAAACCCGTGGGTGTGCAGGGCTGCACCCAATTTGCAAACACAACCATGGACAGTGAGACTTGGACTGCCTGGGAAATGGTTCTGGGTGTGATGGCCCCTGACAGGGCCACCCCAGAGGCTGCAGGGCTGGACCTTCATGCACTGGAATTAATTAGGAAAAAGCCAAAGCAAATGAAAGTTAACAATACAAGAATAGGAATTCAGATTCCTCCAGGACGTTTTGGTTTGGTAACTGCTCACTTGAGCTTGGCCTTGCAAAGTGTTGATGTCATGGGAGGAGGAATTGATGCAGATTATGAAGGAGAAATTAAAGAAATTCTGTTAAAAATGAATGAACAAGATTGGATTATTCAACCCCATGACAGGTTATCACAAATATTGATATTGCATTTTAAAAAGGATTGTGAAAGAAGGAGATCCACCTCCAATCAGCACTGTTTGTGGAGATAAAAGGTTTGGATGCAGCAGTCCTAATAATTGGTCCAGAGTGTGGGTCCAGAGGCCAAATGGCCCTCCAGAGGCAGCTGAAGGAACAGCTCTGGGGAAAGACAACACTGTTTGAATCCTGAAACCCGAGCATGAAGAATGGGAATATGTCCCTGCAGCCAAGTGTTCTCTGCCAGAAAAAGTCAATATTGTTTTACAGATGCTGCCAGAGCAAATCTCCCTGTTTGGCCCAACGACCCCTTTGGAAAATGCTCTGATCCACGGGGCTCCATGTGAAGGCTGATGTGACACTGAGGGACTTGCACACCAATTCCAGCCAGGAGCTGGAAACTGGGATCCTCTCCCCTTCGGCTGGAGAAGTGCCAGGTCCCAGTCCCTGACGGGCACCCAGGCTCCTGGCTGGAATTGGTGTGCAAGTCCCTCAGTGTCACATCAGCCTTCACATGGAGCCCCGTGGATCAGAGCATTTTCCAAAGGGGTCGTTGGGCCAAACAGGGAGATTTACTCTGGCAGCATCTCTAAAACAATATCCCATAACATCAGCTTGTTGTGGCAGAGAACACTTGGCTGCAGGGACATATTCCCATTGTTCCTGCCCAGGTCTCAGGATTCAAACACTGTTGTCTTTCCCCAGAGCTGTTCCTTCAGCTGCCTCTGGAGGGCCATTTGGCCTCTGGACCAATTATTAGGACTGGTGCATCCAAACTCTTGATCTCCATGAACAGAGGTGATTGGAGGTGGATCTCCTTCTTTCACAATTGTTTTTAAAACTGCAGTATTAATAACTGTAATACCCTGCCATGGGGTTGGAAAACAAAATCTTGTTCATTATTGTTTAACAGACTTACATCAATTTTTCCTTGATAATCTGCATCAATTCCTCCTCCCATGACATCAACACTTTGCAAGGCCAAGCTCAAGTGAGCAGTTACCAAACCAAAGCATCCTGGAGGAATCTGAATTCCTATTCTTATATTGTTAACTCTCATTTGCTTTGGCTTTTTCCTAATTAATTCCAGTGCATGAAGGTCCAGCCCTGCAGCCTCTGGGGTGGCCCTGTCAGGGGCCATCACACCCAGAACCATTTCCCAGGCAATCCAAGTCTCACTGTCCATGGTTGTGTTTGCAAATTGGGTGCAGCCCTGCACACCCACGGGTTTCCATTTCCCCAGTGGGCCCATTGTTAAGGGCATGGAACACATCTGGGAGATGGGTTCTCCACCAGGACAGGTTCCCATCTCCTCATTTTATCAACTGCTCTTTTAACAACTCCTTCACCTGTTCAACCAATCCTGCAGCTTGTAGAGAGTCTGGTACATGAAAAACCCAGCAGTCTTAATCAGTGTGTTTTTCACAGGAACAGACAAAGCATTCTGCATCATAGTATCACCAAACCCTATAGAAACAGCCAATTTCACCCCTTCCTCCTTTATTCCATGTATACAATTCACAAAAGTTTACCACTGACATTTGGGTCTTAGCCAGTCCTTTTTTGTAGGGTGCTTAGTGTTACAGTGAGCAGCCAAAGCTCACAAATCAGTACTGTCAACATTATTTCAAATTATCAATTTTTATTTATGTATATAAATATATATTATTGTGTTATATTATTATCATCATTATCATCATTATCATTATCATTATCATCATTATTATAATCATTATCATCATTGTTCTTGTTGTTGTTGTTTCACTTGCACAAACAAATCTGAGCTCAAGACTATAACCTTCTTCTGTCACTCCACATAGGAGTGTTCCAAAAACAATTGTTCCTTCTGTTGGTGCTTTTTCCTATTTGCTGTTAACAAAACCCATCCTACTCTTCCCAAACCCCCAAATTCTTTTCCTTTTTCCACATGCAATTTTTGGATTCATTTTAAGGCTGATTTACTAAAACATGGATATGATCTGGTATCAATATCCAACTGAGACAGACAAAGACTCTTTAACTGTTTTAGGATTAAAAAGTGTATGTTTATTCACAGCACTGGGCTGATGTGTCAGGTCACCCCTTAATACACACGGCCCCAAGCACAGGTGAATACAGGCTTTTTATTTACAGAAATATTGAATACAAATACATATTCATGACCCAGTTCCCACCAACTTTTCACTTCCTATGCTACTTAGGAAAAAAAGCAGTTAAGCATGATCCTTGAAATGGGTCGGTGGTCTTTTTCTGAGGAGGGGTCACAGAAGGGAGGAAGGGGTATGGCTCTTCCTCGTTCTGCCCTTTCAACCTTTTCAATGCAAAGTGACAAATGGACCCTTGGCTGGGCTCCTTGTTTCATATCTTCAATGAGTTTCTGATTTGCAACTGTCTTATGTTCTTGAAGTTCTTTACCAGATACTTTATTTCTCACTCTAAGCCCAACTGAACAAGCATAAAGTTGACAATTAGTTATTAGCCAATGCTTAACCTCTATTTTAGCAAGGCCTCTTGTGGATGCTAACTGAAACAGAGAGCACGGTGCCTGTGGAAATTGCAGGCCACATAGCTTTCTCAGTCTTGCCTGAGAAAGTGGCCTAGGAAATCATGAGGAGGAATTAAAACAATCCTCAGAGACAGAAAACAGCCTTGCAGGTGCTGTTTGTCTGTTCCTTGTTTTCTTGCAAGAGAAGGTCGAGGGGTGGTGTACCCCACTGACCAATGATAGTGATGTGTTAGTTTACTAACCAATAAGAGTTTCTTTTCTGTACTTTTCACGTATCGGTCTATAAAAAAGACCTGAGGTAATAAACCAGAGAGAAATTCTCCTGATCGACTCCCAAGAGAGTCTGTGTCGTTCTTCTCGCTATTCCTGATAGAGCGACATCCTCTCTATCTACCTTTAATTTTAGCAAGGCCCATCTATTGATTTTAATTAGAGTTAGCAAGGCTTCTTTTTAATTAAGGCCTCACCTTCTCTAGAATCTTAAATTCTTCAAAGTTTGTGTCTCACCATGCCCCTCTGCTTTTTGTGTGTTTTGTTGTAAAAAGGCAGAATTGGCAGGATTCAGTTCTGAGGCCGATTCTGCAGCTGCTGCCTTGTGGGGCTGGTGCTGTCCCTATGCAGGCCCAGGTATTTCTCATGCAGCTTCCTCTGTGGGGGCTGTAGGAAAACTTTAGGGGAAAGTATTTTATTATCTTTCCTTGGTTAATTTTTTAGTCACCTCCCTACGCCTAAGATGGACTTGATGCGAAAAATTGGGACAGGGAGCAATTGGTTACTAAAACAAAAAATGTGATTGGCTTTAGGCAGTGGCATTGCTTGCCACTGAACTGGATCATGTTTAAAAGGAAAATGACTGGAACAAAAGGAAGGAAAATGGTACAACAACATTTGACATGGACAGTCCTCCCACAGGGATATCCAGCGTCACTGGTTTTGTTTGGGCAAGCTTTGCAGAAAATATTAAGAGAGTTTACTCCAGCCTCAGGAGTTAGGATGTTGCAGGATGTGGATGATTTGCTTTTGTCAGGGGGACAAAAGGTGGTTGAAGAGGCTACTGTAAAGCTGCTTAATTTTCTTGCTAAAAAGACTTAAGGTGTCTGAAAAGGAGGCCAGTTGGTAGGAAAAAAAATAATAATAAAAAGGTCATATATAGAGCTGTCCTGGGGTGACTTTATGATCCTGGTATCCCCAATCGTCTGGTTTATGTTATATATTAAGTTGTGCACCTTTAAGCCTGGCTCTGAGAGCGAAGGGGGCGGAAGAAGAAGTGCGCAATTTGTGTTGAAAGAAAACATCACTCCCCCACATCCCGCTCCTGGACTGTGGTGTCTGCAGCACGGACACACTGCAGGACACAGCTTCTCTCTGGCTTTTAGTTAGTTTTAGCTAGCTGAGGCAGAGGAGTTCCCTGGACCTTTGTTTTTTCCCTTTTTACCTGCATCTGTGCAAGCCTGCTCTGGACCGAACACGCAGCCAAACCCCGGGAGCTCACGCCTGTGGCCCACCGGGGCCTGGGCCTCGGCAATTTCCAGCGCCGAAAGGACTGATAAGAACCTGAGCGAGCCGAGCTACAGCACATGAAAAGGACTTTTCTTCCTAGATTTGCCATCCCATTCAACAGCAAGAGGTTTTCTTATTTAATATTATTCAATTTCTGTTAAATAAACAGCTTTTTCCACTTCTCTCCAAGGAAATTTTTTTTCCTTTCCCGGAACAGTTGGGGGGGGAGGGGTCATTTCCCTGGGGAAACCCCCACTTGGAGTTTTCCTCCTAAATTGGCCTTAAAGAAGGACAAAAGGCCAACAAAACTCCACAAAAATGCCACAAAATTCCTTAAATCTTCTCAAAACCCTACCAAATTCCAAAAAATCCCACAAAATCTCCTCCAATTTCCACACAATTGCAGAAAAATACCACAAGATTGAAGAAAAATCCCACAAAATACCCTAAATCTTTCCAAAACGCTATGAAATTCCAGAAACATCCCAAAAAATTCTTTACAAATTTCCACAAAATCTCAGAAAAATCCCTCAAAATTCTTCAAGTCTCCTCAAAATGCCACAAAATGCCACAAAAACCCCACCAAATTCCAGAAACATCCCACAAAATCTCCTCCAATTTCCAGAAAATCTAAGAAAAATCTCTCAAAATCCTTCAAGTCTCCCTAAAATCCCACAAAATGCCAAAACATTCCACAACATGCCAAAAAAATTCCACAAAATTCAGGAAATGTCACACAAAATTCAAGGAAAATCCCACAAAATTCCAGAAATATCCCACTAAATTCCTGAAAAATCCAACATAATTCCCTAAATCTTCTCAAAACGCTACCAAATTCCAGAAACATCCCACAAAATTTTCTCCAATTTTCTACAAAATTCCAGAAAAAGCCTAGAAGATTCCACAAACATCCCACAAAAATCCACAAACATCCCACAAAATTCCAAAACATTTCCTCAAAATCCCACACAATTCCAGAAAAATCCTAACAAATTCAATAAAAATTCCACAAAATTCCATAAATCGTCAGGAAACCCTACCAAATTCCAGAAACATTTCACTAAATCTCCACAAATTTCTGAAAAAATCCTGAAAAATTTCACAAGATTACAGAAAAATCCCACAAGATTGAAGAAAAATCCACAAAATTCCAGAAACATCCCACAAGATCTTTACAAATTTCCACAAATTCTAAGAAAAATCCCTCAAAATTCTTCAAGTCTCCTCAAAATCCTACAAAATTCCAGAAACATCCCACAAAATTTAAGAAAAATCCCACAAATTCCTGAAAAATCCCACAAAATTCCCTACATCTTCTCAAAACCCCACTAAATAACAAAACATCCCACAAAATCTGCACAAATTCCCAGAAAATCTAGAAAAAAATCCCACATCATTCAAGGAAAATCCTACAAAATTTCAGAAAAATCCCACCAAATTCCAGAAACATCCCACAAAATCTCCTCCACTTCCAACAAAACTCCTGGAAAATTCAAAAAAAATCCAGAAAAATCCCACAATATCTCCGCCAAGTTTGACGATATTCCAGAAAAATCTCACAAAATCCTTGGAAAACCTCACAAAATTCAAGAAAAATCCCATAAAATTACAGAAACATCCCAAAAAATCTCAATATACCACTAATATTCAAAAAAATCCCACAAAATTCCCTAAATCTCCTCAAAATATTTCCAAATTCCAGAAAAATCCCACGTAATTCCAGAGAAATCCCACAAAATCTCATCAATATCCTGGTAAATTGCAGAAAAATCACAAAAAATTCCCTAAATCTCCTCAAAACCCTACCAAATTCCAGAAACATCCCACAAAATTCCAGAAAAATCCCACAAAATTGCCTGAATATCCCATAAAATTCGAGAACAATCCTTCAAAATTCCAGAAAAGTCCCACAAAATTTCCGAAAAATCCCACAAAAATAATTTTAAAAAATCCTACAAAATTTTAGGCAATTCTAGAACATTCACAAAAATCCCACAAAATTCAAGAAACATCCCACAAAATTATTTTCATTTGTTCAAAGTCTCACATACTTCCACAAAAATCCCACAAAATTGAAAAAAAATCCCACAAAATCCCCTAAATCTTCTCAAAATGCTACCAAATTCCAGAAATATTCCACAATATCTCCACAAATTTCCACAAAATCTAAGGAAAATCCCTTAGAATTCTTCAAGTCTCCTCAAAATCCCACAAAATTTCATGAGAATCCCACAAAATTCCAGAAAAATCCCACAAGTCCCTAAATCTTCTCCAAACCCCACAATATTCAAGAAAAATCCCACACAATTCAAGAAAAATCCCACAAAATTCCAGAAAAATCCCAGAAAATTCCAGTAAAATCTGATGAAATTGTTAGCGTTCAGGAACACACATAATCACAAATGATTGTATGCGGGGACTTTATTAAGAGATCTGGGTGTCAGGGGTTCACATACCCAAATCTGACCCATCTTGGTTTTGAGTTGAACATGTTTTATACTCTGTTATTATATAACTTATATATTAATTATTAAACTTACGTTGTTCTATTGTATGCATTGTTTTTACCCAAGCATGGATTTCTCCTGATCCCCCCCAGCCCCCCAACATTCTCATGTTCTTTAAACAATAATTATAGCTAATCACATCTAACAATTGTATCATGATCATCTACTGATTACACAGGTGCAGTTTTGACCTGATTTTTAGCAAGTACAAGGCCTAACATTTCCCAGGGCCAACTTTTCCCAGGCTTGGCAAACCTAACTTTCTAAGTCCTTGCATTTTCTAAGATTTTGAGACCTTTTACTATCATTACATATTTGTATTATATATTTGATATTACATATCAAAATGAAAGCATTTTCACTTCACTATAAGTGCAAATGTTTTCACTTGATACAGTTCTTTGCTTCTGAGTTTATACTTGATGTTCTTTGAATCCTTGATTGATGTAAACCTCATCCAGGTGAGCTGTCCTGGATGCTGTCAGGAACTGGAGAACCAGAAGATGGTGGATCTCACATCAGTGCCTTTATTATTTTCTGGTTCCAGGACATTTTCTTCTGTATTTCTACCTTGAAGATGCTGCAAACTAACCAAATTGCTAAGAATACAATTAGTAAGATTATGGCACTCTCAATGATAGATTTACTCCACGACCTCACATTCCACCCTAACCCTTTGAAGATTCTGCCTAACCAATTGTAGTCAAATCCTTTTGTTCTTCCTGTGCTCCATGCTCTATTTGTTGCAACTGATTGATGTCATATTCTACATCTGCAGTTACATTTGGGATGTGGATGCAGCAATGATCAATCCATCCCTTTAAAAAACCCACACACTCCATGCTCTTTCAGGAGTAGTAAATTGTAATTGTACGTTTAGTTCTTTAAATCTTTCTCAGGTCACTCTTGCTAATTTATCTACCTGACCTGTAAGTTTGTACAACATTTCTTTATTCTGATAGCTTGCTATAGGACCGAGCAAAGACTCTAGGGCCCACCCAAATTTCACTCTACTAAAGGGTTCTTGCCAAGTGTCATCTTGATTCTATTCCTATTTTAATCCTTCCTAGCTCTGCCTGTGTCTAGCCACTGAGTTGATTTTGCCATTGTTAGCATCCATACCAAGATTAATTTTTGTTTTAGCAATTTTACCAATGTTTCTGCACCCCAATGGCATTTGTTATGTTTCATTTGTAGAACTTCTCTCATTATCAAGGGGGTTAACACTATTTGTCTTTGTGCAGTAACATACCACTCTTCTGAATTATTTTGTGCATTTAGCTAATGTCCCAATTTCTCATCTTCTACTGAATATTTTGGTTTTGGAGGCAAATTACATTGAGATACATTAACATTTAAAGGTATCAATGCCATTGTTGTTTGCACTTCTCAAGCAATCTGTCGAGCTGTCCAGTCTGCTTTTCGATTTTCCTCACAAATTTTGGAGTTTCTTGATTGGTGTGCTTTACACTGTATAATTGATACTTGTTCAGGTTTTTGTATTGCTTTTATCAATTGCAGGACTGCATCTTGATGTTTAACGTGTGTACCTTGAGAAGCCAGTAGTCTTCTTTCTTTCTACAGTGCTCCATGTACATGTACTACTCCAAAAGCATACTTTGAGTCAGTCCATATGTTTACCCTTTTCCCTTTACTCAATTCTAGTGCTCTGCTTAAGGCAACCAGTTCTGCCCACTGGGCAGATGGATTTGCTGATAATGCTTTTGCCTCCACTATTGTACTGACTGTTGTTACCGCATATCCAGCGTATCTGGTCCCGTTCTCCACCAAGCTGCTTCCATCTGTGAATAGCTCTCATTCTGGTTGCTCTAGTGGGATGTCTTTCAGGTCTTCTCTTGCCAAATAGGTGTACTCTAGTTCTTCTACACAGTCGTGCTCTAATGGGCCTTCTTCAGTTGTGGTACGTGGGAACAAAGCTGGATTCAAAAGGTTAGTTGTCTTTAGTGTGACATCATCCTGCTCAGTCAGGATTACCTGGAATTTCATCATCCTGCTTGGAGATAGCCAATGGCCCCCCTTTTGTTCTGAAACAGTGGTCACCATGTGTGGCACGTAGACATCTATGTCTCTACCCATCATGAGTTTCCTAGCCTCTTGTATCAGCATCACAGTGGCTGTGACTGCCCACAGGCATGAAGGCCATCCAGCACTCTCATTGTCAAGTTGTTTGGAGAAGTAGCCTACCGGCCTTTTCCAGCCTCCCAAAGGTTGGGTCAGCACTCCCAGTGCTAGGTGTGATCTTTCATGCACAAACAGGTGAATATCTTTGGGTAAATCAGGCAATCCTAATGCCGGAGCCGTTGTCAATGCCTCCTTCAGTTTGAGGAAGGTCTCCTTCTGTGGTTTGCCCCGGGTAAATGGCTGCGTCTTCTGGGCTTCATACAGGGGTTTTGCAATTAGTCCATAGTCCATGATCCATAGATGGCACCACCCTGTCATCCCAAGGAAAACTCACAGCTCATGCAGGTTCTGGGGTTCTGGAATAGCACAAATAGCTTGAATATGATCAGTACCCAGCTTACGTTGCCCTTGTGAGATTTCACATCCCAGGTAAATCACAGTCTGCTGGGCAATTTGTGCTTTCTCTTTAAACACCTTATATCCTCCCATTCCCAGCTGATTTAAAATTTCAATTGTTACCTTTATGCAGGTTGTTTTCTCTTCTGTAATTGTCAGTGTATCATCAACATACTGTAACAGCAGGTATTGTTCTCTCAGTACTTGCTCATTCTCAGTCCAAATCTCCAGCTCCTTAGATAGCTGGCTTCCAAATAGGGTTGGACTGTTCTTGTATCCTTGTGGGAGGTGTGTCCAGGTAAGCTGAGTTTTCCTTCCATTTTCTGGATTTTCCCACTCAAAGGCAAGTAGTTTCCTACTTTCTTTGTCAAGGGTATGCAGAAAAATTGAGATACATTAAGTGTGTTATCTCATATATTTGTCTCATATATTTATCTCATATATTTTTATCATATATATTTATCAAGGGGTATGCAGAAAAAGGCATCTTTTAAATCAATTACAGTAAACCATTTATATTTCTCTTTTATGGATGTTAACAATGTGCAAGGATTAGCTACCACTGGGTAAATATCTTTAGTTATTGCATTTATTGCTCTCAAATCCTGTACTAGTCTGTATTGGTTAACACAGAAATTTGGGCTCTAGCGTTAACTGGAAGTAATAGGTGCACGTTTGGGACCCACCATTGCTAAAATCAGTATGTCTCCAGTTTTGTTATTTCTAGTGAGCATTTTAAATACAACCAACCTCCACCTCTCTGCTCACCCATGAGAGGCAGAGTTACCAGTTTCCCTGATTCTGAGGCTGTTTGGGCTCCACTCCCAGAAGCTGAGAAGGAGACTTGCTTTGGCTCACAGCCCAGAGCCTGTGGAGGTGTGCTGGGTTATACAGTGGGGCATTCGATACAATGAACTTGGGACAGTGTTAATTAGAAACTACTTTACTCAACTTTTAAGTGATAAGTCATCCATTATGTTTCTGGGGACCCTCTTCTTTATCCTTAGTGACCACCAGTAATGGTGGTTAGAGATTTGTTTTCTCTTTTCTGGGTTTTCATTAAGAGAACCAATGTATCTAACACCCTTTGCTTTCTCTGATTTTTCTTCTGGGATTTTTACAGGTCCATAATTTCTACTGTAATTAATTAACTCTTTTGCAACTTTGCTCCATGTCCAAATTTTATGGTTCCTAGCAGGAGAACGCAGTTGTGAACCTGTTGGCTGAGAGGGGGTGGTGAAGGGAGTAAACCCAGGATCAGTGGAACCAGGTCAATCAGTCGGGTTCCCAAGAAATCTATCTAGTCTATCCACAGGGGTTATAGCTGCTAGGGTTTTGGGGGTTTTTTATAAGAAAAATTGCTGTAGGTTTAAGTGATTCTGGAAGGCCTTGAATTAAAGAGGTCATAATTTCAGTTTTCACAGGTAACTACACTGGTGATTTAGAACCAGCAATTAATTTTCTTTTGTGTATCATTTGCAAGCAGGCAGCTTTGTGAATGTTTTCCAGTAGTTGGTTGGGGGTACCAACTATAGCTATAGGGTCCCCCCTTTCCAAGGGGTTTAGCCCCTCTGCCTGATAAGCTGCATGCTGATTTAGGGACCATGGGTTATATCTGTCTCCTGTTGTTACGAAGACTCCATGTCCCCAGTACCCACTGGCTTCCCATTCTCTCAATCGAATTTAATCACCTCCAGTAAGAGACACTCAGAATACATATTCTGTCTCTGACTCGTGAGGCAGACTCCCGTACTCCCTTTTTTTTTTTTCTTTTTTTTCTTTTTCTTTATTTTCAGTGGTTATATGCGGATCAAGATCCTTTTCATTATTGATATAATTATATTATAATCTGTTTTAATTAGAGGCTTCAAACTAAGACACCAGTGTTCCCCACAATTTTATCCAAGTTAGCTCCTTTTGAGGGTAAATTTGATTAATGAGAGGGGTTTCCCTCTCTTGTTTCCTTTAGCAAGTCAGCATTTTTTGAATTTTTATCATGGAGGGCTATTCACAACAGATTGATCTTACTCCTTTCTTCATCCAATTGTTTTTGCAAAATTTTAACTAGGTTTTGGAGGGAGTCTATTATAGTTCTTTCCTAACTTCTTCACTTAAAGCAAGTTTCTATAGCTGCTGTAAGACAAGCTCCCAAAACTGAGCAGAGTTTTATTTTTGCCCAGTTTAAATTCTATTTCATGTTGTAAAAAAAAAACCAAACATACTCTATCAATCACATTTGCCAAATTAAACCAATTATTGAGCACCAACTTTTCCCTCCTGGAGGTTTGGCACTATGTTTTGCTAACAAAGCATAACATGCATAGAATACAGCTTTAACTTCTGCAGACATTTTCGGTCATTTTTACAGAGGGAAAAACCACTACAGGGAGGTATCAACTTCAATTATACACACACACACACAAATTTTTGCTTCCCTGTATGGGTAAAAAGAACAAATCTGCTTGGGAGGCACTCCTTCAGTTTAAAATTCTGGTTGTCTCTTTGCTACACCAAGCAGTCAAAATTCATACACGCAACAACAAAAACAGTCCCGCCCTTTTGCACTAAGAGATCTTTTGCGAAATTCTGCAGACAGAGCCCTCAAGTGAGTGCGGGGTGCTTTTCACCTCGGCGTGTGCAGTTTGCAGGAAATTCAAGTTGCCCCTCTTGCTTTCCAGACACCGCTCACTCTTTCGGGAGTGTCGGGCTGGGTGCAACTGGAGCAAAACGTCCTTCCCCTAATACAGACTGCACAACAAACCTGCAGCCCCTTCTGTCTGTCAGAAATCCTGTCTGTGACTCCAGTTTAAATGCCACGATTCGCTAACGCAAGTGGGACTCGTGAGAGGTTCGTTTGATCTCAGAGTGCAAGACGGACACAAGGGATTTCAGTTTAAATCACAACAACAATAATGTACCTTTATTTTAGTGACAACAAGGGTTATGCGAGAGAGGAGAGGAAGAGAGGGAGAGATAAAGAAAACAAAGTAAAGAGAGAGAAGAGGGGGTTATAGCTACCAACAGAAGAGACGGGGTTGCTGGGGTCTTTTTCTGTGGGAAGATCTGACCGAAATCATCTTAGTCTTATGTAATTCTTCCCCAAAGTTACCTTGTTTCCAATGTGCTAATAAGCACCCAAAGGAGAAGTATCCGGTATGGGAGCATTGCTGCCCAAAATCCCTTTAAGTTTCTCCATATTATAACTATAATATACCACAAATGCTGGATCTGCAACGCTATTGCAGTCGTCTGACAGACGGCGCCTAGGCAACTAACTCAAAGATTTCTGGGAGTAATACTTTTCTATCTCTGAGAGAAAGTGCCTTGCCTCCAAGGGAGAGCCAGGATCTCTGAATCAGCTGGTTTCCTGACCCCCACAGTAAAGCATCTTACCTTTCTCTCCTGGGGAAATTGTGAGCAGCAGAGACGGTCGCAGCTGATGGGGTCCCCAAGAATCCCTCGGTGCCGGCTGGAGCGTGATCGGGTCGTGAGTTTGCTCAGCAGCACTCACAAGGTCCCATCTGGGGTCGCCAAAATGTTAGTGTTCAGGAACACACATAATCACAGAATGATTAAATTAAGGTGCTTTATTAAGAGCTCTGGGTGTCAGGGTTACACATACCCAAATCTGACCTGACTTGGTTTTGAGTTGAACATACTTTTATACTCTATCATTATATAACTTTCATATTAATTATTAAACTTACATTGTTCTATTGTATGCATTGTTTTTACCCAAGCATGGATTTCTCCTGATCCCCCTCAACCCCCTAACATTGTTCCTCATGTTCTTTAAACAATAATTATATCTAATCACATTTAACAATTGTATCATTCATCATATACCAATTACACAGGTGCAGTTTGACATGATCTTTAGCAAGTACAAGGCCTAACACTTCCCAGGACCTACTCTTCCCGGGCTCACCAAACCTAACTTTCTTTCTAAGTCCCCAAATTTTCTAAGATTTTAAAACCTTATACTATCAGAGTGACACTTGTCTTTACAAACAAGCTGTGAGTCTGCCGATAAAATGAAACTATCACTGAGAGATAACAGAAACAATGGGATGGATTCAACTGAAAGATGAAAGAGACACTGGGGAAGCACCACAAAATTCCACAAGGGCTAAGAACTAAGAAGGAGATTATGCACTGGGGGGAGGGGGGATGGTATCTCAGGTATCATGAGTACCAGGAAGTCTGTACCTCTCAAATCCCTCAGCCTATGGGGAAAGGGAGAAGGGACGTACGGCCTGGAATTGGGATAAAAGGGAGGCTGCGCTCTCCAAAAATTAGAGAGATCCCAGGGGAATGCCCCATGGCCTCTCCCTTTATTTGAAAAAATTGAAAGCACTCCTCTATCTCCTTTTTGCATATAAACCTCTGGTGTTCGTGGATTAATTTTTTCTGACACTAACAATTAATATGAACTTCAAAACTACAAACCTAGGCAGTGCAGAATATGAAAAATATGAAAGCTAAAACTAAGGGCATCATAGCTGGAGGGGGGGTGGAATTGAATAATTTTGGGGTGGGACTGAGTAGCATTCAGAGGCACTGAGAGGTCTTGAGGTGACAGATTGAAGCCCCTCATCTCTTTGAGTGCCAAGAAATGGAGACAACTCCAAATACCCCACAACCCCTAAATACTCTCAAGTAGCTCCCTGATTCCCAGTTTCTCTTGAAGCACTAGTAAAATGTCAGGTTTTAGGTGCCATTGATTAATTAGATGCCATTAATTTGTTGATTTTTACCCCAATTTAGTCTGTTCCAAAGGGATGAAGATGAATCTAAAGATAATTAGAACGAAACCAAAACGACCACCAGCCCAGTGTCTTCCCAACACAGATCACAGGGAACATGGGCCATCAGGGCTCTGCCCAACGTGGGCCCACTGATGGGGGATGGAGTTGGAGCAGCGCACGAAGCTCTTCCTGCACTTGGAGCACTCGCAGGGCTTCCCTTAGTGGTGCCTCCGTTTATGTCTGGTCAGTTGAGAGCTGTCTGAGAAGTTCTTCCCACACTGGGGACACTCATAGGGCCTCTCCCCGGTGTGGATGCGTTTGTGGGTACTGAGGCTGGAGCTCTGGCTGAACCCCTTCCCACATTCTCCACACTTATAAGGCCTCTCCCCAGTGTGGATGCGCCGGTGGGTGATGAGGTGGGAGTTTTGCTTGAAGCGCTCCCCACAGTCACTGCAGCGGAAGGGCCTCTCCTCTGTGTGAATCTGCTGGTGCCTGAGGAACTGGAAGCTGGTCTGAAACCTCTTCCCACATTCTGGACACTCGTAGGGCCTCTCCCCAGTGTGGATCATCTGATGGATGGTCAGTTGGGACCTCCGGCTGAAGCTCTTCCCACATTCCCCACACTTGAAGGGCCTCTCCCCAGTGTGGATGCGCTGGTGCCTGACGAGGGTGGAGTTGTGCTTGAAGCCCTCCCCACAGTCAGGGCAGCGGAAGGGCCTCTCCTCTGTGTGAATCCTCTGGTGCACGAGGAGACTGGAGCTGATCCGAAACCTCTTCCCACACTCGGGACACTCGTAGGGCCTCTCCCCAGTGTGGCTGCGCTGGTGGATGATGAGATTGGAGTTAAAGCTGAAACCCTTCCCACATTTCCCACACTTGTAGGGCCATTCCCCAGTGTGGATCATCTGGTGGCAGATCAGGCTGTTGCTCTGGCTGAAGCTCTTCCCACATTCCAAGCACTTGTAGCACTTCTCCCCATCCTGAAGCTGCTCATGGACCACCAGCTCAGAGCCCCGGCTGGATCTCCGGCCGCCTTCCCTGCACAGGGTGGGTCTTTCCTCCTCAGAGCACCCTGGGATGGGTTTGGAGCCCCTCCTCCTGCGGGATCTCCGGGGCTTTTCCTCCCCGTTGGATTCCTGCACTGTGGAACTGCTCAAATCAGCCTCTTCCACAAGGTTCTGCTGCAGGGATTTGCCCTCCCTGGTCTCCATCCTCAGCTCCTTGTCTGGGGGAGGAAGGACAAGGAGAGGATGGGATTTACCTTGGTGCCAGAGGGAAGGGGAAGGAGATCCCCCCAGTGCGTCCCCGGCAGGACGGCCTCGGCAACAGGGTTGTCCTGCAGCTGGGGGCCATGCTGGGCTGGGAGATGGAGCAGGAGAGAGAGGGAAAGGGGCACTGACTTCCTCCTCACCTGCCTGGGTGTCCCGAGGCATCTTCCTCTTCCTTGCAGCCTTCCTCTCCATCCAGCCAAGGTTTGGCAATGGGAAATCCTGGTTTGGGGAAATACAAGGGATGAGGACATTGAGTTTGCAGGTCCCTCTGTCCAAGCTCATCTCTAGAAGTCATCGGACATCTGGGGTCCATAAAACCTTCAGAAAACACCAAAATTCAGCCTGAAAATGCCTCCCAGGAGTTCCCCATCTCTGGTCTCTCCTGTTTGGGGTTCAAGGGTTCCCCCCGTCCCAGCTGCTGGGAGTCACGCTTGTACTGGGGATCACCTGTCGGCTTGGTCCCTGCCCTCCCCGGGCTGCTGAGAGTGCCAGGAATCCGAAAAGTTCCCCCTGTTTCCATCTCCCCACTTAAGGATGGTGGGACCCCCCAATATCCCCCCAAGTAGGATTTTCCACTCAGCTTTGGAGTTCCACATTCTCCAAACATCCCCCCCCCAAATAAACCCAACCCAGGGACCCCCCCAGGATATCTGGGCAAAGCTCCCGCTCCCCAGTCACCTGTGGGATGGTGGGTGATGATCGCACAGGTGGGGGACTATAAATTCAGGGGGTGCTCGACCTTGTAGTTCCTTCTCCTTTCCCTGATCCTCATTTGTCCCTCCTCCTCCTCCTGCTCCTCTTCCATCCCTCCCCCTCCTCCCCCAGGAGCAGTGACACCCTCAGTGTCCCGTTCCCGAACCCCTCACAGCCCACGGCAGGAGCGGGGATGGAGCCGGGACAGGTCAGGATGGGCAGCACGGGGCTCTCCACTGCTCCCACCCTCTGGGGACGGGGGGAACCCGGCCTGAGGAAAAGGAGAGGGAAACTGGGAAAATTGGGGGCAGCAGATCCAACCTGGGGCTGGCTGGGGACCCTGGCTGGGGACTGCCAGCCCTTGGGGCTCCTCTGGGGAGATGTGGGAGGGGGGAACACAGAGAGGGCTGGGGGATTCCAGGAGTGGCAGCACTGGCAGGGACTGGTTTGTACTGGGATCATCCTGGCACTGGCTGAGATTGCACTGGCTGTGTACTGACATCATACTGGGATATCATACTGGGATCGTCCTGGCAGTGAGTAGGAGACTGCAGGGGGCAATTGAGATCAGGTTGTGAGGAACTGGGAATATGCCCTGCACTCCCTAGAACCCTGGCATCGCCCCCCATATGTCTCGTAAGTCTCCCCCAAACCCTTCAGGATCCCTGAGTGCCCCCTCAGCGCCCGTTCAGGACCCCCCAAAGCATCTCTGGATCCCTGAATGCTCCCGACACCACAGATGCCCCTTCCAGACACAGCTGGGAATTCATCTCCCATCATCCCAGAACACAGTTCCGCGCCCAAACCTCCTGCCGTGCCCCACGCCCCAAAGAGCCCAGTTACAGCTCCCCAGGTTCCCCCCAAGTGCTCACGAGCTGTATACATTCGCCCCGAGGACCTGCAACCACAGCTTGAACGGAAAAGTTCTCTCTGAGTGCTTCCCTGCAACACCAAACGCGCCTTCCGAGCCACTTACGGAACTACATCTCCCATCATGCTCCGCGGCGCCCATATGGTGCTATTCCAGCCATGACTCCATCTTCCGTCATGCCCCACGCCTCACCGGAATCCACTGGAGCTGCGCCTTTAACTCCGGTGATGCTCCGCGGCCCCACTAAACTGTATTATATCGGCGCCTACAACTCCCATCATCCCCTGCGACCCATAGATTCCCCGTTACAGCCCCCCAAGTGCCCGCCCGGACCCCGAAGGGCCCCCAGATTCTCCTCCCTGACTTCCAAGTGCCCCCCTGGACGCCCAAGTGCTTTCCCAGACCAGGAATTGTCCCACAGAATCCCTAAGTGCCCACCTGGCTCCCCCAAGTGTCCTCCAGACCACCAAGTTCTCTCTAAATTCCCTCCCCAGACACAAAACTGCCCCAAATGTTCCCCAGAAAAGTTTCCATGGACCCCAAAGTGGTCCCTTTTACCCTGTCTGAGAAAATTATTAAAAAATATTATCAAAGGACTAAAAGTAGGACAAATTAGCATAAAGAGGGAGAAATAGTGGTCAATTAATTAATGAAGGGAATTGTGGTACTTTGACCAAGGAATGATAATGTTTTTAGTTGCTAAAAATGTATCAATTCTTTCATATAAATATAAAAATTAGGTTCTAAAAATACAGAACAATATTATTATAAAATAATAAAATTTTATTTTTTTAATTAATTAGATTTTAATGATAAAGAAAAATTCTAAAGAGAAATGTTATCAATGTTTTGGGATGTCTGTCCCAGGTGGGCCATGTCAGACATGCTGAGGCTCGGGGTGAGGAGCAGGTTGTCCAAACAGGGGCAGCCTGCAAGGGATTCATTCTTCTCTGTGGCCAGACAGCCTAAGCAGACATTCAGCATCAGGATTGTAAAGAGCAAATCCTGACCTCCTGATCAGTACACAAAGATGTTTTACAGTTTGAACAGTAGAATGTTGTCACTGTAAGGTGCCTTCTTTGTTAATATAGCTCATATTGTGTCATGTTTTTTAAATACCAATGTTGTTGTACCAGCTTTCTTTGCTAAAATATTGTTATAAATGAAATTAGAATTTTGACAACTAGGTCCCTTGGCTTAATGGCAGTTTAATTAAAAATGAATACAATTTACTAAACTGAATAATAGTGTGGTGTAAAAGAATGCAGTTTAGTAAAATAATACAGTTTAATAAAAAAATAAAATTTATATATATAATCTACTAGTAATTAAGTGTGATTAAAGCATAAGCAAAACCCACCAGGGTACGGAGGCTTCCCACCCTGCCTCACCTTCAAAACAAAGCACTTCAAGCTAAACTCATATACTGTATGCTTATACATATTCATTAATGTTTCCTGTAAGTTTCCTCCTATTTCCGATTTTTCTGATTATACGTCACTTTTCTTCACGGCACATGCCTCACTTGTTGTTAGGAGGTCTTCAGTCTTCTTTTGGTGGTCTTTTGGTGAAGGCTTCTCTTCTTCCTCATTGTCCTTTGGATAACCTTACAGGTTTGCATGTGCGTACTAAGCCTTGTGTTATGTTAGTCTACTAATTAGCCTTATATTTACTAATCTTTACACCCAATGCCTAAATTTCTTCTAATTTTGGTCCATCTCAAGGCCATTTTGGTCTTGAGACACCATTTATCTTCTAAACTACATCCTGTACCTTAATTTTGACATGTAACATCTGCAAAGGGGTACATCTGCTTCGTAACACTGATTCTTGATTGTTTCTAATAATAACTTTAATAACAGTTACAATTTAGTTAGCACGAACCAATTCCATTTATTACAACTGTAAATACCCCTTATGCACCTTTTTATTGGTTTCCATGCTAACGGCCTTGCTTTCTTCCTTGCTATGGATAAACTTGTATTTTCTCAATTTCTTCTTTTGCGAACTCAATTGTTTGGCTGCAGACCAGTTGCTAAGCCCATCCACATTCAGCTCTTAGTCTTCAGAGGGAAACTTTGAGCACAGTGAGAATCTCCCAGTGTGCAAGAGGGTCCCTGTGTGCCAGCTGCAGCTGGGGCCTCAGCCATCTCCTCTCTCAACAGGTTCCCCTCTGCAGCTTCACAGGAAAGGCCAAACACCTCAGTCAGGGACACCTGCACCACACATTTCACATCTCCATGCCCATACATGATGTCCCTGTCACAGCTGCATTACCAGCTTGCTGCTGTGCAGATGCTGCCACCACCCAAAGCAAGGCCCTGTGTCCCTAAAGGGACCCACCCTGCTCTGTGGCCTGGACTGAAGGTGGGTCCCTCCTGCCAGGGCAGGGCCTGACACAGCTCTTCTGTTCCAATAAAGAGATGGAGCTCTCACCCCAGTGTCTGGCTGGTACCACCAGCAAAGCCCACACAGCACCAGCCCCGGCTGAGCTCCATGTCCAGGAGCAGGCGGGGCTGACCACGGTGTGGGCAGGCAGGAGCCAGGCAGGGGCTGCTGTGACCAGCAGCGGGGCCCCGAGGGGCTGGGGGAGTCTGTGTTGAGTGTCCCTGGTCTGAGGGCACATTTCCTTCAGTGGCATCACCTGGGCCTGGACCTCCTCCAGTGCCATGCCCAGGAAAAGAGGGAACCATCAAGAGCATCTCATGGGACAGAACATGACCAGCAATGTCAGCAGGCAAAACCAAGGTTTTGTTTGGCAATGACCCTTTGATGAAGTCAAAGATTTACAATCAGTCCAGTACAGATTGGAGTACAGAGGGGAGAACACTCAGGGGGTACAGCCAAGGCCATGAGGTCACAGCAGTCTCTGGGGTGATAGCAGGCTGAGGTGACAGCAGGCTCTGAGGTCACAGAGGTCCCAGAGCCCCGTGGTTGCACAGCACCACAAGGACCAAGCAGTCAGTCCTTGACCACGACTGTTGTGGCAGCAGCGGCGGCGGCAGCAGCGGTGCTGACATTGGGACAGCGGTGTCAGGACAGTGGTGGCAGCAAGAGCTGCAGGACTGGCAGTGGGCAAGGCACCATGGCCTTTGCTCTGCACCTCATCCTCCTGCTCCTCCTGGCAGTGGCCCTGCCTGACAGGGCTGCCCAGGCTGCTCCGTGGCGAGCACGGCGAGCAGGTGAGCCCAGGGCCTGGCTTCCCTTTCCTGGGACAGCACTTCCTTCTCCCTGGGAAGCATTGGGGATGGTTTTCCGCAGGGCTTCAGGGAGGGTTTCCTCTGTGGGAGGGAGAGAGTCCCCAGAGCCCCTGGGCTGGTCCTGCTGCCTCTCCAGGAATTTTGCACAGGGCCTGCAAAGAGGGTGGAGAGTGACCAGAGCCAGCCTAGAGCTCCCCAGGCCCCTCTGCAGCTTTGGCCATGTCCATTGACATCTGGCTCCCACGGCCTTACCTGACCCCCTTGCAGTGCCCAGTTCCTTAAGGCAGAAGGGGGTCCCAGCTCACCATGGAATGATTCTGATCTGTGCTCCCTTCTAGATTGGGATCGTGACATGGGGCATCTGGAAGGCCCGGGACATGACGGTTTGAGACCCATGGAGAATGCTGGAGGCAAGTTCTCAATGTCCCTTTCTGCTCAGTATAATCAGTGTCAATGTGGCAAGAACTTACTCACGTGCCACTTCACTTAAGAATCTGAAGGCTGATGGATTCTGGAACCCTCGCTCTGCTCCGTTCTGGAGCCCTGAGTGATCCTACAGCATTGCTGTCAGTGGGAGGAAGGAGCATTTAACTATCAATCTTCTTCCACTGTGCAATGCCAGTGTCACTTTCCGTGTGCTCTGTGCAGCTACAAGGAAGATCAGAGAGGAAGGGGCCGGGCCCAGGGCTGTGCCCCAGGGCTGGGCCTCGTGTGGCTCCTTTGCCAGCCCCAGGGAGCCTGAGGATCTTCTACAGTGCCATGGGAACTCTTCTGTCTTGCCTTTCTTTGCAGCCAAGCCTCTTGGTGAAGGTGATCTGGCTTCCCAACCCACATCCAGGACTGAGGCTCTTGGAGATGGTGAGGGTAGGTCAAGGCCTTTCCCCCTGGGAGAGCTGCCAGCTCAGAGCCCAAAGCTCAGCCAGGGCAGCATCGCTGAAGGTGCCAGGACAGAGCTGTGCACGTGTGTGCCCTCGCCCTGCGTGATCCCCTCACCGCTCCTGCAGCTCAGTGCTGCCTTTGCAGATCAGCAGACATGACAGAAGCTTCTGTGGCTGTTGAGTTACAGGTGTGTCTGCAGGGAGGACTTTCCAGGCTCCTGGGCTGGATGCTGCACGCAAGCCCAGCTCCCGTCGCAGGGGTGAGTATTGTGTCCTTGCTGATCCCACAAGCTGAACCCTGATTTTTTAGGATCTATTCCTGGGAAATGGATATATATTTTTTTATAAGGTCCTCCAAGAGGAAAGAACAAAGCTGCAGGACACCGGAAACCCCATGAGCCATCCAATACCATGCAGCAAATGCTGAAGGAAATGCTGCAGGGAGGACAAGGTGGGTCCATGTCCCTCAGCCTTCTCCTGACACTCAGCAGCCGGGGGCTTTCTCTGCACATCTGGTCACACCGTGCCCAGCACAGCAGGAAGGGATCCATGGCAGCCTTGCTGCCCCACTGCTGCTTTCATGCCCTGCAGGGCTGTTTCCCAGCCTGGCCTGGCTGCAGCTTCTCCCCAGCCTCTGCAGGAAGGCATTTGGCATCAGCTGACAGGGAGCCCAAACTGCAGCATGGGCCATGCACATCCTGAGATCCCCTGAAATTTCCTGGTCTTGGGCTAGATCAGGTGTAGGGGCTGTTTGGAGGAGGGAGGGCTCTGGCCAATCCCATAAGTTTATATGATTTCCTAATCCTTATGCATGACCTCGACTAGTATTGCATCATGATGACACCACTTCCCTGAAAAGAGAATGGTTCCATCTGATCCAGCTGTGGCTTTTCCTTTCTCCAGAGATGAACCCAAAGGCTGTGCTGAAGGTGGCGTTTCCTGGAGGAAGCAGTGGCTCACGGGCAGCCTCTGCTGCAGGAAGGGAGGCCATGCCAGGCACAGCCCCAGGAGGTAATTGCTGTGCCTCTGGGCCTGAACCCTGCTGAGGCTTGAGCTGTAAATATCTGCTGCTTGGCAGTGCCTGCCTTTCAGGGATGTTGCACAGAGCATGGAAAAGGTGTTGAGAGCGTCCACGGCCAGCCCAGAGCTCCCCAGGCCCCTCTGCAGCTTTGGCCATGTCCATTGACATCTGGCTCCCATGGCCTTACCTGACCCCCTTGCAGTGCCCAGTTCCCTAAGGCAGAAGGGGGTCCCAGCTCACCATGGAATGGTTCTGATCTGTGCTCCCTTCTAGATTGGGATCGTGACATGGAGCATCTGAAAGCCCTGGCACATAATGGTTTGAGATCCATGGAGAATGCTGGAGGCAAGTTCTCTATGTCCATTTCTGCACAGAATTATCAGTGTGAGTGTGGCAAGAGCTCACTCTCATGCCATTTCCCTTAAGAATCTGAAGGTTGATGTATTCTGGGAACTTCGCTCTGCTCCCATCTGGAGCCCTGAGTGATCCCACAGCATTGCTGTCAGTGGGAGGAAGGAGGATTTAGCTGTCAATCTTCTTCCACTGTGCAATGCCCGTGTCACTTTCCGTGTGCTCTGTGCAGCTACAAGGAAGATCAGAGAGGAAGGGGCCGGGCCCAGGGCTGTGCCCCAGGGCTGTGCCTCGTGTGGCTCCTTTGCCAGCCCCAGGGAGACTGAGCTGCTCCTGTTGCTGCTGCCAAGCCCTGGCCCTGCCTGGGGCGAAGTTCAGAGCTGCTGGCAGCTCCAGGGAGGCCTTTCTCCCCTGACTGCAATGCAAGGGGCTTCTTCTATCCCAGTGTGGGCCCACTGCAGGCACCTTGTCCCCCTGCTCCTGCTCCTGAGTGGAAGGCAGAGAGGAGGGAGTGCCTTGGAGGGCACCAGTCACCCAGGTGCACTCACTGCTACTCTGGACTGATGGAGAAATGGAACTACTTTCCATTAAGGTCCTCCAAGATGGAAGAACAAAGAGATAGAAGACAAGAATTCCCTGGAGGCATCCCAACTTCTGGACAGGATGCTGAGTGATCTGGAGAGACGCCGTGGTGGGTTCATGTCCCTCAGCCTTCTCCTGACACTCAGCGGCCAGGGGCACATCTGGACACGCCATGCCTGGCACAGCAGGAAGGGATCCATGGCAGCTTTGCTGCCCCGCTGCTGCTTTCATGGCCTGCAGGGCTGTTTCCCAGCCTGGCCTGGCTGCAGCTTCTCCCCAGTCCCTGTAGGAAGGCATTTGGCATCAGATGACAGGGAGCCCAAACTGCAGCATGGGCCATGCACACCCTGAGATCCTCTGAAATTTCCTGGTCTTGGGCTAGATCAGGTGTAGCGGCTGTTTGGAGGAGGGAGAGCCCTGGCCCAGCCCCAATAACCTGGATATTTTCCTGACCTTTATCCATGACTTTAACAAGTATTGCCTCCTGAAGATACCACCTCCCCTAATGGTGAACAGTTCTATCTTATCCAGCTGTCCTTTTTCCTTTCTCAAGTGCTGGAGCAGATGTTTGTGCAGATGATGGCATATGCTAGAGGAAGGAATGGCCCTGTGCCAGCTCCTGTTGCAGGAAAGGAGGAGATGCCAGGCCCAGGCACAGGAGGTAATTGCTGTGCTGGGCTCTCCCTCGGCAGGGCTGTGTGCCAGCAGCTCTTCCCTCAGGGCCTGCATGGCCCGGCAGCAGCCAATGCTGGAGGTGCCGCGGCTTCCAGGCCTCTGGAGCTCATTCCCAGCCCCTGGGAATCGGGACTTGTGCACCAACATCTCTCCCCCAGCAGCTGCTCCTGGAGCTGGCCCTAAGCATCCAGAGGCCCAAGACACAGGAGCAGCCCCGAGTGGGAGCCCTGCCGTGAGCCCAGGGCCACAGCCAGCCCTGGCTCCCAACTGGGCAGGGGATGCACTGGCCCCTTACAGGGCCTGGCTCTGTCCCCTTGGGCTGGGGGAGCTGTCACAGAGCAGGGAGGGTCAGGGGTGGCAGTGGCTGCTCAGGGATGGGTTGACCCGTGTCCCTGTTAGGAGCCACTGCCCAAGCAGCTGTGCTGTCCCGGGCTCTGCTCTCGGCCTTCTGGGCTTTGTTGGGTGGCACAGCCTGTGCCAAGGTGTGGCAAGGTGCCTGCAGGCCCCAGCTCTGGGGGAAACAGAGAATGTCCTGGCCGTATCCAGCGTGCTGCCAGCTCAGCAATGGAGCACAGCACAGGCTCACGCTGCCCATTGCTCCCACAGATGCGCTTGGCAAGTCCAATATAAATGCTGAGAAGCCACCGAGCACCCCAAGAGTGTTCTGCCCGCAGGATGTGCACAAGTCCTGCATGATAGGCACAGCAGTGACACTGTTCACAGTGCCACTTTCCATGGTCCTGTGCTATGTTGGATTCCGGTGGTGGAAGGACAAGAAACGGTAAGTTGTTGTTCATCTCCACCCTCCAGCTTCTTGAAAGGCTGCTCATAGTCAGGAAACATTCCCAGTGAGGATGCTGTGCACTTGTGGGTAATCAGTGGTTGCCCAAATAACTCTGCTGAGAGTTCTGCTGCTGCCCAGGCCTTTCATTGGCCTCTTAATTGCTGGGCCTTGTCCTGGGGAGCCCGCTGGGGCTGCAGCCAGTGCTGGCTCCCACTGAGGCTGCCTGGCTAAGAGCAGCCCCCGGAGCAGCGGGCAGAGGCAAAGCAAGGTGGGCAGGAGAAAGAGCGGGGACGAGATTGCCCTTGAAAGGCAGAGGTGCTCTGGGGCCCGCTTCTGGCCAGGGACCCTGCCCAGAGCCATCCCCTGCTTGCAGGGGCCTTGAGGGGCAGCTGTCCAGCTGGGCCAAGCTGTGCCAGCAGCTCCAGCCGTGCTGGGGAGCCTTGGCCGCTCTGGGCCCTGCTGTACAGGAGGGTCCCTGAGTGCCCATGGCAGCTGGGGGCCTCAGCCACCTCCTCTCTCCACAGTCACCCTGCTGCAGCTCCAGCATACCAGCCAAGGAGGTGTGACTCTCCCTTGCCCCCAGGGAGCCCAGAGACTGCCTCGTTCATCAGCTCTCAGATGTGGCCTCAGAAGCAGGAGTCGACCTGGAAAGCAGAGCACCAGCACTCCGTGCCTCCCCCACGGCCCCCCAGCCCGGCTGTGAAGAGGAAGCCCCCTGAGATTCCCCCACCTCCTCCCCTCCCAAGCCGGCCACCCTGGTCCAGCTAGGACTGAAAGTGGGACAGCCATGGCAGGGCTTGGGCCACTAGCATCTTGGGGCATCTGCTCTTGGCTTCAAATAACACATTACCTGTGGGTAACAGCCAGAGGCACTTTTCCTACTCTTTTACCTTCAGTGGGAAGGGCTGAAGATTCTTCCCATGCCCTGTCTTATCCCTTTTGATTTTCATACAGCTGGGTGCTGGCTGAACCTTTTCAAAGAACTTTATTTATTTACACTTCATGTTTTACCCCACCTAGCAAGGAAAAAAAAATAAAAATAAAAGATTTCTTCAGTTTAGACTTCATTTTTAATGTGGTTGGGCCACTCAAATTTTGAGCAATTAATTTTCCATGGTGCCTCTTCCCTTTTCCTTCCTATCTAGAAAAAGTTCATCTGGACATGAAAATCAACAGAATTACTGAGATTCACCTCAAAGCCCAGAGGAGAATCTCACACAAAATATTCTCCTGTATACTGCACAACAAGAAATATTCAGAGGAAAATACCGTGGCAGCTGAGGCTCCTGGAACTCCCAGAATCCTGAGCCTGCAGAAGAGGCAAACAGCCCTGGCAGAGGCTGAGGGGAATTCTCCTCAGACTCCTCAGAAAGTGTGTCACTTCAGGAGGGGAAAGCTTTTAAACCTTTGCCTTACCTTCCTCCTGTGCTAAAATGTAAGGCTCCTCCTGAGAAAATACTGAGCTACAAACAATTCTCCATTCCTCAACAAAGCTACTCAGGTGCTCAACTTACAGAGCAAAACTAAATGTGGTCAGAAATTTCCCATCAAAGCCCATTTGCAGAGAAACCCCACCATACATGAGCAAATATTTATTAGCACTTCAGTTCACTCTAAAGATTGCTCCTTTTTTTTCCCAGAGAGAATATTAGAACCATTTGCTCTTGATAGGACTCCTTGGATGGCCCCCAGACCTGGCTCCTCACCACGCCCTGCCCGAGCTGTTCATGCAGCCAGGCAGCACCACCTGACTTTGCCACCCTTTTCAGGCCTTGGGCACGGCTGGTGCCACGGTCCCCTCTGGTGCCACAGTCCCCTCTGGTGCCATAGTCCCCTCTGGTGCCACAGTCCCCTCTGGTACCACGGTCCCCTCCTGGTTCATGGTGTGTCCCTGCTGCTGGAGGAGCCCTGCTCGTGCGTCTGCATTCAACAAGGCCGGTGCTACTTCCCAGCCAAAGAGACACTAAAGTCACTGCTTTGGCTAGCTCATTGGAATGAGTTCAACACTTCCTCACCTCTATCACAGATAAAAACCCACATACTCCTAAAACCCACATACCAGCAGCATAAAGTCACCTCATCTACAGAGGTGAGGAGGCCTGAGCAAACAGAAGGTCAGCTTTCAAGCACATTGGGTTCTTAATTTAGTGGAAGCACTCAGTTGTGCACAAGCCTTATTTGTCAAACTGGACTGTGCAATGCTATTCTCTTGCTTGTATTAAAGAGGAGCCAGGGAGAAATTAGCTAAGAAACCAGAAACACTTGAGGCTCAGGCCTGGCACACAAATAGAGCAGGGTGGCACCTGCCCACTTTTCCCGCATCCCTTTTCCTGACAGACAAAGGCGGATGCGGCTCCACTGGGGGCACCATGGAAAGGCTTCTGATCTGTGCTCCCGTCTAGATTGATATCAGAACATGGATTATTTGGAAGCCCTGGCACGTGACAGTTTGAGATCCATGGAGAATGCTGGAGGCAAGTTCTCAATGTCCCTTTCCATGTAGAACAATGAGTGTCAATGTGGCAAGAGCTCACTCACATGCCATCGCCTCTTGAAGATGCCACCTCCTGTAATGGTTAACAGTTCTATTGTTGTGATGTCTGCTTTGTTTGAATGGTTTCTCCAATTATTCCCCTAAGTCATTGGTTTGCTCCTAGTTTGTATCCTCCTACCCACCTATCAATCCAACCTGCCTCAAGCCCAGCCCTTGTTTTCTCATGTTCCCCATCTGTCATTACACCCATTTGTCAGTCTTCCCTTAGGCCAGCCTCCTACCTGAACCACCCCTCTGGAAATCCCCTAATCTCCAATTCCCCATTGGCCCATGTGACCCACTCTGCTCCCCTTGTTTCCCCTATTGTATTGTTGAATGGAACCTTCCACTCCTCCCATAGTTTCTTCCTATTGGTTAAAATTTTGTGCCCTCCCTCTGGCCTCCCCCATATAAAAACCCACACTCAGTTGTGTTCTTGGTCTTCAGTCCCTGGATGCTCCAGTGGAGTAAAAGCCTTTGGAACCCATACTGGAGATCTCCTCCTCATCCTGGTCTCCACCGTGCGCCTACCAATATCCTTGTGCCGTGGAGCATTTGCTCTAAGCCGCACCTTGGGTCACCCCGCTCCCGAGTGTCACAATCCGCTAACACAAGTGGGAGTCATGAGAGGTTCATTTGATCTCAGATTGCAAAAAGGACACCAAAGGATTTCAGTTTAAATCACAACAGCAGTAATGCGTCTTTATTTTAGTGCCAGCAACAAGGGTGATGCGATAGAGGACAGGGAGAGAGAGAGGGAAAGAGGGATAAAGAGGCAAAATGCAAGGAGAAAAAAGGGGGGGGGTGGGGTTATAGCTACCAACGGACAAGACAGGGTCGCCGGTGTCTTCTTCCATGGAGACATCTCTCTCAAAGAAAGTAACTTGGAAAAGTCATTTTTACAGTCTGTTTCAAAGCAAGGGGCAGCTGGCCAAGAGGTGGGGAAATTCCTCGGCTATTTTGATGAGACCCCTTGCTCTGGGAAGCAGGTGTAAGGTACAGAACAGGCCGCTCCTTACAAGTCCCTGCTCACCAGCAGGAATGAAGGCAGTGTACCTTGACAGCACAGAAAGCACGCCTGCAAACAATCGCCTGGTAAGCTTCCACCTCAACCAGGCCAGAACCCCTGCACAAATTCTATTGGTGTCTTCAGGGTCTCAGTCTCTGTTCTTGCAATGGTTGTGAGGCAGATGAGGGAAACTTCGGACCGTTTCTTACAGGCCTCAGCCCATGTTTAGAGTTTGAACACTCCATCTCTCCATATTTTCTAATGAATTAAAGGGTATATTTTAGTGTATCATAGTCCATGTCCATGGCCTTACCAAAAGAACTTTCAGCCCCAATACTAAGGCATCGCCTCATTCTCCTTTCATCTGGGACTTGACTCCTTCTTTACTGACTTTGGCGTCTTCATGTTGTCTTCTACATGTCCTCACTCTGTTCTTTTTTCTCACCCAAGGGGAGGATCGGGGTCTGCAGGTCTCATCTGTGCACTGAAATAGTTAATATCTCACCCAGGCCTGCAGATGATCATGATGGTTTTTGCCTGGTCCAAAAGCAGTCACAGTGATGAATTTCAGGCTGCCCTGGAGCTGTGCAAAGATCTCAGGGGGCCTGGCCAGAACAGTCGTGGCTATTCTGCCCACATGGCTGGTCCCAGGCCCCTGCTTCCTTCAATTTCAGCTGCGGGCCGATGGCTTCCCCTCCCTGTGCCCGGCAGCCGCTGGGGCCGCGCGGGCCATGGTGAAGGGGGCCTGGCGGAGCCCGGCTCGGTGCAGGCCAGGGTGGAGCAGGGCCGGCCTGACCAGCACCCAGTTAACTCTTCACAGCTGGAAACAACAGAGAGCTTTCCTCGGCTTGACTGTCTTTAAAATGTCGATTTCACAGAGGAGAATCCAGCTTCTAAATGGTTTCATAGGTTGTCAATTCTCAGAGCCAGCCAGCTATTGGTTTTGCTAAGCACAGAGGAAGCTCTTAGCAGCCCCCTCCTAGAAAAAGCATTTGCATGGGTGGCTTCTTCCCTCCTCACCAACTATCAACTAATAAAAACCAGCACAGACACTCACGGTGGAACAGGAAGCAATTTTGAAGCAATTGTTTTAAAGCAAAATCAGTTATTGCACAGAGATTGATGTTACTCCCCCACACCACTGGAGAGACACAGTGACTCCACCACCTCCCCTCTGGCCAGCCCATTCCAATTCCCAATCAGCCTTTCTGTGAAGAACTCCTTCCTATTGTGAAAAACGAGGTTCACTCACTTAATAAATTATAAAAGGTTTAATATAAACAAAAAGACAATTAGGAGACAAAGACAATAAAGCAAAGGGTTAAAACAGCCAGGGTATCCTGGTGCGTTGCCAGGAACACACCTGATATCTTTGGAACACTCCCATTCTGCTGTGGGGTTTTAATGCATATTCATATTTTTCCAAAAAGTATTTTTCATGTCTACGCCCTGAATCTGCCTTTTTAGAGCATGTGTCTTACAGATTTTATTTCCCTTTATCACATTTTTATTTGGGCTGGGCTTCCTTCTTCTGCAGGTGGTCAGTGTTGATAGCAGCCTGGGCCCCATCATTTGTTTCCTGGAGGTTATCTTGCTTTGCACAGACAGGACATTGCCCTAACGTCCAAAATTCTTCTTGACCTATGCCTAAAACTTGCTAGCAGGAGAAAAAGACATTGCAAAAGCATAGAACATACAGCATTCATCTTAATACTTGCAAAAGCCAGTATCACAACATGGGTTTATAACAAGGTACCCTTTATTGTCCACTGTATTTTTGATCTAGTAGTGGCTCTTTTTGTTTTGTCCTATGTACTAAGTGGTCTGTTTAAAGTCTGATGTCTGTTAATCCTTTGTCAATTCAATAAAGAATTCATTTTATAATAAACCCAATCAGCCATTCTTAAGAACTTGTGAATGAGTGACATTTGGGGTGCAGGCTGCCTCAAAATGAGCTGCTGCCACAAAGCTGAGACAAAGGCAGAACTTGTCTAAACTTGTCTCCATTTGTAACAGCAGAGCCCAAACAGAGGCGGAGGAAGAAGGAGCAGGAGCTGTTTTGTGGCCATGCCCAAGAGAGACTGGAAGGATGCCCTCCCTCTGGTCTCACTTGCTTGGCTTTCTGACAGGCTCTGAGGCAGGGGCTGCAGTTCCTCAGTTGTGGGGCCCAGAACCAAGGCCGGGATCCCGGCACTGCCTGACAGCGCTCCGGATGCCGGCACGGTTGTGCGTCCTAGTCTCAGCCACTGTGCTGCTGCTTCATTTGCTCTTAGACACACCCACAGCTCCCTGTTAAGCCCAGATGCTCTCTGGTTCTGCCCTCTTCCTGATCCTGAGCAGGGATGGAGCATTACTGTGCTTTCAGGAAGCTATTCTTGAAAGCCTTAGGCATTCTAAGCTCCTTTGCTGTCTGTGGATGCTTGACACAGAACCCCACACAGTGGGGTTCAGGACATACTCAGCTTGGCTCTTCCAAAATCCAAGGCTCACGGTGCTCAGCAAGACCTTTAACTCCACAATGTTGTGGAACTGGACCTTCAGCACAGGGACCTATCCAGCCTGATCTGCGCTTGTTCCTCTGCATCTCTGAACAAAACACAGTGCAGAAGAGAACAGCAGGAGGGGCCCGTGTGTCTCAGGGCTCAGGATTTGTGTCACAGAACTCCAGAATTGTGACCCTTCAGCTCCACATAGATGCAGGTTAAGTGAAAAAGCCAAACTGTTTATTGCTGGAAGGCAAAGCAAAGGGATGAGCTGAGAGGCAAAAAAGGGGGTGGCACAGTCTGAGGGCTGGGGGGATGGAGCTGTCAAAAGGGAGGAAGAGTGGAAGGGAAAAAGAAGGAGTGGGCAGTGTCTGAGGGCTGCAGGGAGGGAACTATCTACAGGCAGGGAGAGGGCTGAAGCCACATGAGCTTCCCACAGGCTCAGCTGTGCCAATCATTAGCTGTGCCTGGAGCTCCAGCTGGTCTCTTCTGGTGTCAAGGTGTTCTCATCTTCCATGGCATCTGGAGGTCTTAAATGAACACTGTTTCTTCTGAGCCAGCAGATGAGTGTACTTCTGCAGCTCTTTCACTGAATATCAGTTGAACTACTATGTTTGTCTGGGAAGGGCTGTCATTCCTCCTCAGGGCTTAAAAGGCTGGAAGAGAGAGGAACAGAGCCACAATCAGAGCCCGCACCTGTGGGAATCCTAGGAGAATGTCCTGCCAAGGCCATCCCAGCCTGCTATTGCCAGAGTTACAAGAGGGGAGTGGACAACGGGATCAGCTGCAAGGTCCTGGTCACGAATGCACACCTGCCAAATCCCCCGCCCCACGTCCCTGAAATCTCTCTGTGCTCTGCCCTCACCACCCCTTGTCCACACAGGGAGCAAAGCCCTCAGTGGCCAGGGCAGACTGCAGCTCCCCCCGCCAGCCCCCACGGACAGCACTCACTCACCCTTACTGAAGGCCTAGAGCTCTTCCTGCTGCCCCCTCATTGGCACCTCGACCGTCTCTGGGAACACAGAGCCTGTCAGGGCCCCAGCGGCACAGCTCCCTGCCAGCGGCGCTGCCAGCCCTGGGGCCACACGCCCTCCCGCCCCCGGCAGGGCTCAGCCCGGGCCCTTGCCGCATCCTGACTCAGCCCAAGGGCACGGCTGCCAGAGGCCGGCAGCAGCCCCGAGGGCAGCCGGGGCTCCAGGATACCGAGCCCGGATGCCGCTGCCGGGGCAGCAGCCGCGGCTGGGCCCGAGCTGCGGCGGGGCGGGGAGGGAGCCCAGCCAGGTTCCTGGCTCACCGATGAACCTGATGGCCGCCGCTCGCAGGGACTCCTGTGGGCTCTGCAGGTACGGCAGGGCCCGGCGCAGGTGCTCAGCTGCTCGCCTCTCGTCCTGTGCCAGCTGCAGAGAGCGGCAGGAGGGAAGGGTTGGCGCGGGCTGTGCCCCTCGGTCGGGCACTGCCTGCGGCCAGCCCCGGCCTCCCGTGCCCGCCCAGCCCTGAGGCCCGGCCAGCAGCCGCTGGCGCCGGGCTCTGGAGGGGGCAGAGGGCCGGGTGCTGCCTGGGGAGCCGCGGTGCCGACCCGGCCCACAGCCCCAGTGGGCCAGGGTGAAACAGAGAAATTAGGAATTAGGAATCATTTATAAAAATTGCCTTGAGTAAAAGAAAGGGCTACAAAACCTGTGTGAAATGCTGACTGCTCCCATAAGAGCAGGAAGAGAATAAAGACTGCAGGATGAGATAAAGAGCTAGAATACGTAAACAGGATGCAAGCATAAATGCACCATAGGATGAGGGGGTTCCTTGGATTCTTTTGGACCCCTAAGCCACAAGAAATGGAAAGAGAGGGTTCAAAAGAACTGAAAGGAGCATGCACAAAAAGACAAGGTGAAAAGTTCAGCTGAAGGAAAATTGCAGCCCTAAAGACCCCCAGACGACCACCAGAGTGACCAACAAGGAGCAGTGTGCAGCTGCAAATAGGCATGGAACTAATTTTAGTATGAAGCGGGGAAAGGCAGGGTTAGCAAATGAATATGTATTAGGCATACTGTGTAACCCTGGTTTGTAGAGAATAAAAAGGGAGAAACAAGTCTCCAAGGTGTGCATGCTTTTGGAGGAGATATCCCCCATGCACCTCAGCACTGAATAAATTCATACCTACTCTCATAACTACTCTGTGAGCTATAGAGTTTTTCTATCCGCATACCAAGGGCTCCTTTGGCACCCGGCTCGGGGCCACAGGAGCCTGGAGAAGAACGTGTGCGGCCCAGGGAAGGGAGCGGTGTGTGCGGCGCAGGCTGGCGCCCCTGGGTGCGGCACTGGGCAGGGGCACAGATGCCAGCACCACACACTGAGTGCTGGGGCCAAGGGTCTTCTCCAGGCTGAGGCTGGGGCTTCTAGGCTGTCCTTACCAGACACTCTGCAAAGTTCGACAGCTGCTCCTTCTTCATCAGCTGCTTGAGATTTCTCCTCTTCAGGAACTCGGCCACACGAATCAGCGTTTTCCGAGAGGCCTGGAGAGCAGCAGAGATGCAGAGATGGCAATGCAGCCAAGGGCACAGGACTCTTGTCTGGGTGACAGGGCCCAGAGGAGGCTGCAGCCTGGGAGGTTCTAGGGCATGAGGAAGCCAATGCCCCTCCCAGGGATGCTCCAGCATCACACAAAACCTGACCTTCGCCACATGCTGGTTCTCATCATAGCAGTGGATGAAGAGGGGAATCAGGCTCTGGCTCAAAATCTTCTCCAGAGGCTTTTTTCCCTCATCCATTACCAAGTCCATCATGTTGAAGAAGAGGTCAAGGGAGAGCAGCTGCACATGGCTGTGGTCCTGAAGGAAGAGAAAAAGAACTTAATACCAATTACTCCAGGCTCACTGGGTGAAGGCCCAAATATCTGTCAAGCAAAGTTTTGTACAGCAGCCAGTGCTCGTGTACAGAGCCTTACATGGTCAAAGAGCAGCAGGAGTGCCTCAGCCAGCTTTGGGGCAGTGGTACTGGATATCAGGATGTCTTTGGTCTTGAGCATATTAGTGAACACGTGGAGGGTCATGCCAAGCACATCTCTGTCTGCATCACCCAGCAGCTCCAGAAGGCTTTGAGACAGGCTGCACATTCTTATGGCCTGTGTGGAAAACAAGGCTGTGATGAGAAGCCATGAACGGCCCTGGCACTGCAGCCCCACTCTGCTGCCGCCGGGCCCAGAGGCCAAAGGGCTGTCCCAAAGCACTCAGGCAGGTGAGGCAGGAGAGCTGGGAGCAGCTGCCTCAGCTCCTGAAGCCCAGCCAGCACAAGGAGCTGCTTTCCCCAGCACAGCTTCAGCCACTGCCCTGTCCTCACCATCGAGGGATCCTTGCTGAGCACCATGAGGCCTCTGAGCGCCAGGCGACGCCTCTGCCTGCACTCAATCTGCAGGTGCATTGACATGATCTCCAGGATGCTGTCACCATGTTCACGCAAGTCCAGGCAATCCAGGACCTGAAAGGCACAGGGCAGTGACAGGGGACCCAGCTGGCAGGAGCCTGGAACCACACAGGGCTGGGTCCAGGCAGCGGCACAGGGAGCAGGCACCGTCCCAGGCAGCTGTGGCTATGCAAGGGCAGAGAGCTGAGAGGCAGGTCAGTGAGGTAGTGCTGGCCATCAAGCTCACCTCCACAAGGAATGGCAGGAAGGGCAGATCCCAGCATGGCTCCTCCCTGCTGAGCAGCCGGAGCAGGCGGAGTGCAATCCCAGAACATAAGGATAGGGAGGCACCGTGCATCTCCCTGGAAGCGGGGAAAAAGGCACAAAGACCCTGAGGTGGGGAGGGCAAACCTCTCCTAGGAATGACTCACTGAGGTCTGGTCTTTCCTCAGCATCCCTGGAGGGACTGTGGGTACTTTGGGAGGTGGCTCCTTCTGGGCATCCTCTCCTGGCCTTTTCCAGTCTGCTCAGCCGTCTCTCAGTGACCCTCTGGCCCAGGACCACAGGGACTGTGGGGGACACCTCAGGCACCAGGCACAAAAGCTGGAGGTAGCGGGGAGAAGGGGGTCTCACCTGGCCAACAGACCCACGGCATAGTGCTGGGTGTCAGCACAGAGCAGCGTGTCCCAGCCACGCTTGCGCTCCATAGCCATCAACTCACTATCATAGTGCAAACAGCAGAGCAGAGCCTTCATGGCCTGCACTGCAAACCTGTGTGCAGAGCAAAGCCCAGGTCACACTGGGAAAACTGGCAGTGTCTACAAAGGCATGGGAAGGACAGGAGGACTGGCACCTGTTGGGGTTGCTGGGAAGGTGGTGTTCCTCCTGGCATGCTCTCCAGAAGATGTCAACTTCCACTGGTGGCATCTGCTGGGTGGTGATGACAACATGGAACAGCAGAGCCACAAACAGGCGGGCGGAATAAAGGATCATGGCCTCGTGGCACTCAGGCACTTGGATAATCACCCAGAGCACCAGAGTTGCCTGCAAAAGAAGCACCCAAAGACAGTGCTCAGTGCTGAGGTGTCCATGGGGCAGGGCCCAAGGGGAGACGCAGGGGGAGCAGCGGGCCCGGTGTCCCCTGAGCCTGCCCCTAGCCCAGGTTTCAGCCCAGCACTCGCAGAGGCAGGGAGAGGGTGGAGAGCTGCTGGAGAGGTGATCTGGGACTGAGCAAGGGCCCATAAACTCACAGCCAGGGAAAAAACAGTCTTGTTGTCCCCATCGGAGGTGCACATGCTGTGCAGAGGCCAATCCTCCATCACACAGAGCAGTGTTGCCAGCACCTTCTCCATTGTTGGTCCCGACGAGGCGATAGTTCTCCACATCATTGCAGCAGCTCTGTGGGATCAGAGCTCTGTATCAGGGGTGTCTCAGTCATAGCACCATGACCTATGCAGCTGTGGGAGCCCAAGTGACAAAGCCCCAGTGCCCTGAGGGGCAGGGAGGGAACATTGGCAGCAGCCTGGAGAAACAGAGGGGCCCAAGGCTCCTGGACCTCTCTGCCTGTTGGGCAGAGCCCATTGGACAGGCTGTGCAGGGCAATGGGCCCTAAAGGCTGGTGAGCCCTGAGCTCTCAAGGCACGTGGGCCCCATACCTGTCACATGATGGGGCACAGCGCAGGAGGGTCAGCACCACATCAACAGGGTATTTTTCAGCCAGCTTCAGAATGTTCGTGGCCAGCCTGGCACCCACAGTGACATGGGACATGAGACTCTGGTGAATGTTTTTCACCATGACTGGCACCTGGAGGAGGCATGGGAAAGACTTGGAGCACTGTAAAAGGGATCAGCTTCCCGAGCTTCCCCCAAGAAGTGCTTCCCTTCCCACCACACTGTGCTGGCCTGAAAGGCTGAGGGGGCCCAGTGGCTATGGCTTGAGGGGGCACACGACCCTGGGAGGCCTCCAACCCTAGCCCCAGGCTGGGTACCTGCTGAGAAGAAAATCCTCTCTCCTCAAAGAAATCTGTAGAGGGAGCATGAATAATTGTGGGAGTGGGCATGGTGTCAGTATTTGCGATGTCCTGAGCCACTCCAGTGTCGGCGTTTGTGGTGGCCACGTCCTCAGTCACTTCTATGTCAGCCTTTGCCCTGTGATCGTTCATTGCACTGTCAAAGTCTTCTGAGCACTCAGCCAAATCTGGGCTGGTTTCAGTCTTTGTCATGCCCTGAGTCTCTTCATTGACAGTGTCTGTGATGGCCACACCAGTGGTGGAGTTGGTGATGGCCATGTCCTCAGTCACTTCCACGTCAGTCCTTGGCCTGTGATCATTCATTGCACTGTCAGAGTCTTCTGAGTGCTCAGCCAAATCAGGGCTGGTTTCAGTCTTTGTCAGGCCCTGAGTCTCTCCACTGATAGTGTCTGTGATGGCCACATCCTCAGTCATTGACATGAGAAAAGCCTCTTCCCAGTTTTCAGTCACTGCGGTGTCAAACTTTTCTGAGAGCTCAGATGAATCTGGGCTGACATCAGGCTCTGCCTGGAGCTCGGTCAGCCCAGAGTCAGGCTTGGCTGTGCTCTCAGTTGCTGTGGTACTGCTCTTTCTGCGCTGAATGGGCACAAACTTCCGGAACATCTGCAGGAGAACAAAGAGAAGCTAGGCATGTTCCATGGAGTGCTAAAAGTGCAGTTCTCAGCTGAGCAGTGACAGCAGGCCCAGCCCAGGTGGGGATGGCTGCAGGTACCTTCAGCGTTCTGCGGAAGCGGCCAAGGGAGGGGTCCTGCTCTTGGGTCCGGTCCATGGCTGCATCTGGCAAAGAGCGAGTGCAGCCAGAGCTGAGGGGCTGTGGGAGAGGCTGGAGAACACAGCCCAGCTGTGCACTCCCCAGGCAGGGACAGCCCTGGGATGCGCCAGGGGATGGAGCAGAGCTGCTGTGGGGGGTGGGGCAGCCCTGGCCCCTCTTCCATTCTGTCTGTGGGCATGTCCAAAGCAGGTGGGATGGGATGGGGCCAAGCTGGCTGCAGCCATCAGCCCTGTGGCCCAGCTCTGCCACTCACCATCCTGCAGTGGCTGGAACTGCTCCGGCTCTTCAGGCTGTTGTGCTGGAGCAGCTCCAGTGTCCTTCTTCCTTTTCCCCCTGACCACTTTGAAGAGGCTGAGGAATCTGCCTGCCATGCTAGAGTCTGGCCTTGAGGGCACCTTAAAGAGAGATGCCTTGGGAAAACTGAGTCAACAAAGCCCGCAGTTGTGCCTTGAAGACACCTGCGGTAGAGATGCTGCAGGAAGACTACAGGACAGCAAGTCCTGCAGTCTGGTCTTGAGGGCTCCTGCCACAATGACAGGAGACTCCTCTTAAATGATTCTGGTCACCGAGTCCCACAGTCTCACCTTGAGGGCACAGGCCAGAAGGATGGCAGATGCCTCAGGAAAGCTCTGGGTTACCAAGTCCAACAGTCCGGCCTTGCAGACACCTGCAAAAGAAAAGCCTCGGGAAGGCCACGGCCACCGAGTCCCGCAGTCTTTCCACAAGGTCACCTGTAGGAGTAAAGCCTCGGAAAAGCTCCAGGTCAGACACAAATGAGTGCGCTGTGTGGGGGCTCCTCACAGCACCACTCTGGCGCGTCCTGTCCTGTCGCATGCACCGAGCACTGTGGTGTGGCCCTGTCACCGCCAGCTCCTATGTCACCATGTGTCACAAAGGGCCCTCTGACACCCTGTCCATTTCCATCCCATGGTGACCGTGCTGCGCCGTGTCACAAAGGGCCCTTGCACACACTGCCCTCTGCCCTGGAGCAGCCCCCATCCCCCCCTAAGTGGCCCAGGTTGGAAGGAATCCCTTGCCCAAAGTGTCTAAGACAGCCCAACAGGATTTTTGGAACACCTCAAACTGTCAGCAAATGCTGCCCAGCTCTGCAGGCTCAGGGCAGCAGAAGGAGCCCCCAGGGCTGCCGATGCAGCCACAGATGGAAGGGTAGAAGCTGGTACGGCCTTCTTGGGACACGTCCTGTCTGGTGACCATTCTAAACTTGCAGGTGTGACACAGACAAGGAACGTGTGGGCCAGGGCACCAATGCTGCTCTGAGCCCTGGGGCCCAGCCAGCACTGAAATCAGCAGGTGTGGCAGAGTCCCCACCGAGGCAGACCTGCCACCCCCTGAGCCCTGGCAGTGCTGGTGCCCTTCTCCTGCCCCAGAGACCTGTGCCCCTGGGGGGCTTCTGTGCCAGAGGGCAGCCAAAGCCCATGTGCATTGGGGGCTGGGCTCCTTCCTGCAGGAAGCTCCTGGAGCTACTGCTGGCCACTTGCTATCTGTCAGATGATGTTGCTCCTTCCTGGAATGAGGTTTTCCATGGAAGGGGTTTGCAGTAGCACAAAAACACCATCAGCTGCTGAGTTTCCTAGGATGGTTTGATTGTACGGAGGCACTGTCACATTTCAGTCTGATCTTCGGTCTGTTTTTCTGGGAGAAACATTAGCCCACTCTCTGATGTTCAAGGCTTCAGTTGCTGCCTGTCTGTCTGTGTGCAGCTGGTACAAGGCAGACATTTTCCCCAGACACAAAAAGTCCTGCCTGGACAATCACAGAGCTACATCTTTTTTTAATTTTAACTTTTTAAAATTTTTCCAGAGCCTGCTAGCTGTGTTCAAGGTTTTCTCCCAATTTTCTCCCAGGTGCACATTCTCCAGAAATTGTGCTTTTACATCCTTTTGCATTTATTAAATTTACCTGCAATGACCAGTCAATCAAAACCCTGGGAAAACATGAACTTCAGGTTGAACCCAGGCAAAATATTTATCTCCCACATCTGAAGCCATGAACTGCCAAGTACTGTCCCTGCTGTCACACCCTGTCTCCTGTAAGTGTGCTGATGCCATTTCAAAGGGGTTACAAATGAAAAGTTTTAATATTTTTGTAGTTTCCGCATTGGCATTAAAATCCTTGATTAGAAAAATCACATGTCAAAATTTCTAGGATTCTTCCATACCAAAGCTGTCATTTTCACCCTGGATTTTAGAGTGTCTGAACAGTCACACAAGGTTTTAGTATTAGACATTAAAGAAAAAATCTTTGCTGTTTGGCTATATCTTTACATCAGCATGTAGTCCTGATGATTACTTTAGGCAGGAGCAGCAAACACAAGAATGAGCCAAACAAGCTATTCCTGTGTTCTCATGTCCTGCACAGCAGTAACTGGGAATTCAAGAATGGATTCAGGAGGCAATGGGTGCACAGGGAACCACAAAGACTTTGGGATGCTGAAATGGACCAGCCTGGTGCCTGTGCCCAGGCTGCACCAGGCTGAGTCCAACTGGACGATCTAACAATGGTTGAATGGACACACCATGGGCCACTGGAGACTCCTGCTCCTAATTCTGTGAGCTACAATATTCATTTGTGATTCACCAGATGATTTTTTCATCTTTGCTTGAAATCCAGGAGAAGAAAAGGTAAACATGGAGAAATGTTCTTCCAGTTCTAGTGACAGTTGTGTCTGCACACCACCTGTGCCCATGGCAGGGTGGTTGGAACTGGATGATATTTATGATTCTTTGCAACACAAGGTGCTCTGGAATTCTGTGGTTCCCCAAGTGGAGAGCAAAACTGAGCTGTCTAAGTCCCTGCTTTTTTTCAGCGCATGCTGCTTCTTCCATTGTTCTAAGCAAGTCCAGGATTTAGTTTCAGAGCTGACGCCTCTGTCATTAAGATGCCTTCACAGAAGAGAGGGAGGGCAGGTGTAGCACAAGGCTCGAACCCCATCAATGTCTCTCTCTCACGATGGCACCAATGCCGCTGCCTTGGGACACCTGAGTGTGGAAGGGGAGCCCACCCTCAAGCACGGCCACCCAAGTCAGTCACGGGCACAGGCTGCAGCTGAAGCTGCCCAGTGTTGCTGTGAGGCTGCAAGTGAAGAGAAAGCCATTGTGGCCAACTCTGCTGAAACCTTTTGCCAAACCAAAGGCAGCTGTGCCCACAGCCTCCCCGTTTGGCACCCGGCTGCTGCGGACACCTCACTGTGCAGGTGCCGACGTTCGGGGTGCTGCTGTTCCTGGGCCCACTCTGCTGCTGTTTCTGTGGGCTCCAGAGCCTCTTCAGCAGCAGCGACTCTGCAGCCCTGCTCGAGGAGACATCGCCACCCTCCCCATGGTGGCAGCAGCTCTGTGGGTCCCGAGCTCTGTGTCAGGGGGGCCTCGGTCACAGCACCGTGGCCTGGGCAGCCGTGAGGGCCTGGGCTGGTGGCCAGCCCTGCCTCTGCCCACTGCCCCTTCCTGGAGGCACCCAGTGGCCGTGGCCTGGCAGCACCCCCCTGCCCTCCATGTCCCCAGCCAGCCCAGCCTGGGCACCTTGGGCTTTCCCCACCCTCCTGGAGGGCTGGTGTCCCAGCCTCGAGGGCTTCTGCTGCAGGCCTGGGAGACATTTTGTGGAAGCACCGGAGCAGCCGGGTGTCAGGAACAAGGCGGCTGCCCGGGGGCTGCTTATGGCCTCTGACACCCAATTCCTCAGGTCTTCCCACCACCCCGGCCCCTCAGGGGCCTCCTGTCCCCTTGGAGCCTCCAGCCTCCACACATCCCCCTCACGCCTTCCCACGGTTTTGTCCCGTCTGGGCCTGCACAGCCCCTCATCCATTTACAGCCTCCCAGTGCCCTGTTCCCTCAGCGTCTCCCCCAGCCTGGCCCAGTAGCAGCGCTGCAGCCCCACAGGAGCTCCAGAGGAGCTGGATCAAGAGGCACCTGGGAGCCCTCAGCAACCCAGCCAGCACCACACGGGCAGCAGGACACAGATGGCGCTTCCTGGATGGGACAGGGCTTGTGCCTTCAGCAGAACCACCAAAAGCCAAGGGGCTTCTGGCCATTTTCCCTGCACCACGGCATGCCCTGACAGGTTGCTGAGCACAAGCATCCATTTCCGTCTCTTCCCGTATGCCCTGCACACCCTGGGCAACAAAAGAAAAATCTTAGGACTCTGTGTATTATAACATATCCTGTATTTACTGTATGTATATTCCCTATGTAGGGAAATACTTTAATAGAGTAAAAGCATGATATTTTAGTAAAAGCCTGTCTGCACAGCCCAGCTTTTAATTCAGGTGACAATATTAAAGGCAGTGTCCTTGAAACTCTCCTGGAACAGCGAGAATAAAGAAAAACAATGGCATGGTGTACATGCAAAAGAATGTAAACAATATGTGTTAACCAATAGTAGCTTGTTAAGCCCCGCGAACCCTGTCAGACCCTACAAAAGTGTGCTAAAGATAGAAATAAACAACGTTCACTACACCTCTATGAGGACTCAGTGAATAGTCTGAACAGTTTTCCATTGGCCTATTGGACCAAAATGTTATATATTTCTGTGCAGAGAAGAAACTCTGACTTCCACAAGCTATGGCTGACTTGTTGCTCCTCTACTAATCTCATGCCATGAGACTGATCTCTTATCGAACTATTTGAGCAATAAATCATCTCAAAGCATAGTGGTCTCATCCCTCATTTTTCATCTTGACACCAAACGCACACTGGAGATGTCTGGAGCCATTCATCATTTCTCTGCTCTCCAGCACTGAGGCAACACACTCTGGCTACAGCTCTGAGCTCATGCCCATGGCAACCACTCCTGGCAATGGGGCTCCATGGAGCTGCTCTCAGGAACCCCCTAAGACTTGGGGAGTGCTCCAAAACCACCTCAGAAACATAAGATACCCCAAAATCTCTGCAGGAACGTGGAATATCCAAAAACTCACTCAGTAATGGGCTCCCCCTTTGTTCATTATCCCCAAACTTTGACTGTCTCATTGCAGACCCCACCCCACCTCCCCAGTCCCAATCCCAACCCATCCCATCCCTGCTTGACATCAAGACCCCCTTCCCAAGCCCTATTTCCCCCATTTCACACCTCCCAAACTCCATCACATCCATCCTGCCCCACCCAATGCCCATCTCACCCCTCCTGATTTGCATCCCACTTGGCCCAATCCCCTTCCAACTCCATTCCACCTGATGCCTTCAGAAGGCTGACCTAGAACAGAGGCTAGACAAAGTTAAGAATAAAGTTTATTAAAGGCCTTAAAGGAGACACCTTGGGCAGTACAAGAGCCTGGCCAAAAGTACACCCAAGATGGAGCAAAAATGGTCACAAAAATGGACAACTGATCACAAGGTCTCACATTTTTAGAAGTTGAGGTCCATCACCATACTTGGGTTCATGGTCCAATTACAGCTTCAGATGACGAAGCCCTGTCCTTCTTGTTTTCTCTCTTCAGTCCACCCTGGTTTATGCTTTTGGGCCTGAAACTTGTAACAACTGCCCTTAGTATCAAGCTAGAAAAGGAATTGTTTTGTCTACCTCTTCTGTGAAGAGAGCTCACCAACACTTAATATGAAGTTCAAAACTACAAACCTAGGCAGCGCAGAATATGAAAAATATGAAAGCTAAAACTTAAGGCATTACACCCTGAGGACCTGTGGAATCCAGTAATTGTGGGTGGGAATGAATATTTTTTGGGGGGCATTGAGTGGTTTTGAGGTGACAGATCAAACTCTCTCATCTCCTTGAGTGGCAAAAGATGGAGACAAATACACCAAATAACCCCCAAAACCCTCCCATGTACCTCCCTGAATCCCAGATTCCCTTGAAGCACTAGTAAAAAGTGAGGTTTTAGATGCCTTTGATGAATCTGTTGATTGTTACTCCAATTTTGTAAATTTTAAAGGGATGAAGATGAATCAAAGGAATATTAGAGCCAAAACAAAATCACCACCAACACACTGTCTTCCCAATGCAGATCACGGGAAACATGGGTCATCAGGGCTCTGCCCAGCGTGGGGCCTCCCATAGGGGATGGAGCTGGAGCAGCACATGAAGCTCTTCCTTCACTCGGGGCACTCACAGGGCTTCCCTTAGTGGTGCCTCAGTTGGTGTCTGGCCAAGCTACAGCTCTTGGAGAAGCTCTTCCCACACTGGGGACACTCATAGGGCCTCTCCCCAGTGTGGATGCTCCAGTGCCTGAAGAGGTGGGAGCTTTGCTTGAAGCCCTTCCCGCACTCTGGGCAGCGGAAGGGCCTCTCATCCGTGTGAATCCGCTGGTGCTGGAGGAGACTGGAGCTGGTCTGAAACCTCTTCCCACACTTGGGACACTCGTAGGGCCTCTCCCCAGTGTGGATCATCTGGTGGATGATCAGTTGGGACCCACACCTGAAGGTCATCCCACATTCCCCACACTCATAGGGCCGTTCCCCAGTGTGGATGCGTTTGTGGGTAATGAGGCTGAAGCTCTGGCGGAAGCTCTTCCCACATTCCCCACACTCGTAGGGCCTCTCCCCAGTGTGGATGTGCTGATGGATGACGAGCTGGGAGTTGCAGCTGAAGCCCTTCCCACATTTCCCACACTTGTAGGGCCATTCCCTGGTGTGGATCATTTGGTGGCAGATCAGGCTGTTGCTGTGGCTGAAGCTCTTCCCACACTCCAAGCACTCATAGGGCTTCTCCCCATCCTGAAGCTGCTCATGGACCACCAGCTCAGAGCCCCGGCTGGATCTCTGGTCACCTTCCCTGCACAGGGTGGGTCTTTCCTCCTCAGAGGAAAAGGGGTTTGGAGCCCCTCCTCCTGCGGGATCTCCAGGGCTTTTCCTCCCCATTGGATTCCTGCACTGTGGAGCTGCTCAAAATGGCCTCTTCCACGAGGTTCTGCCCCAGGGATTTGTCCTCTCTGGTCTCCATCCTCAGCTCCTTGTCTGAGGGAGGAAGGACAAGGAGAGGATGGGATTTGCCTCCATTCCAGAGGGAAGGGGAAGGAGATCCTCCCAGTGTGTCCCCAGCAGGACGGTGTCGGCAGCGGGGTTGTCCTGCAGCCGGGGCCATGCTGGGCTGGGAGATGGAGCAGGAGAGAGGGGGAAAGGGGCACTGACTTCCTCCTCACCTACTTGGGTTTCCTGGGGCATCTTCCTCTTTCTCACAGCCTCCTTCTCCATCCGGACAAGGTTTAGGATTGGGAAATCCTGGTATGGGTAAAATAGGGGAAGAGTACATTGACTTTGAATGTCTCTCGGTCCAAGTCCATCTCTAGAAGTCACCGGTCATCTGGGGCCCATAAAAACCTCCCAAACACCAAAATTCAGCCCTGAAATTGCCTCCCAGGAGCTCTCCATCTCTGGTCTCTTGCCTTTGGTGTTCAGGGGTTCCTCCCTGTCTCAGCTGCTGGGGGTTACACTTGCACTCAGGTTCCCCTGTCTGCTCAGTCCCTGCCCTTTTCAGGCTACTGGGAGTGCCAGGAATCCAAAAAGTTTCCCCTGTTTCCATCTCCTCATTTAGGGATGATGGGGCTTTTTGGATTCCCATGGCCCCTTCTCCCCTGATGCTCTGCTTTGGAGTGCAGGGGGTCCAAGGATTCCCCCCTGCCCCTCTCCAGGCTGTTGAGGGTCCCGTGAATTTGTGGTTCCTTCTCCTTTCTATGATCTTCCTTTGTCCCTCCTCTTCCATCCCTCCCCCTCCTCCCCCAGGAGCAGTGACAACCTCAGTGACCCATTCCCAAACCCCTCACAGCCCACGGCAGGAGCGGGGATGGAGCCGGGACAGGTCGGGATGGGCAGCGTGGGGCTCTCCGCTGCTCCCACCCGCTGGGAGATTGGGAAAATTGGGGGCTGCAGATCCAACCTGGGGCTGGCTGGGGACCCTGGCTGGGGACTGCCAACCCTTGAGGCTCCTCTGGGAAGATGCGGGAGGGGGGAACACAGAGAGGGCTGGGGGATCCCAGGAGTGGCAGCACTGGCAGGGACTGATTTGTACTGGGATCATCCTGGGATCGTCCTGGCAGTGGCTGAGATTGCACTGGCTGTGTACTGACATCATACTGGGATGATACTGGGAGCAGCTGGGACCATGCCAGGAGAGACTGCGATCACACTGAGGGAGACAGATCATACTGGCATCATACTGGGAAGATACTGGCAGTGAGTAGGAGGCTGCAGGGGGCAATTGAGACCAGGTTGGGGGCAAATGTGATATACTGGGAGTGAATGGGATCGTGCTGAGGCTGACTGGGAGAGTTGAGATCAAATGGGATCATGCTGGAAGGAACTGGGAGAAACTGGGAATATGCCCTGCGCTCCCCAGAACCCCAGTATCGCCCCCCATATGTCCCATAAGTGTGCCCCAAACCCTCCAGGATCCCCAAGTGTTCACTCAGCACCCGTTCAGGACCCTCCAAAGCATCCCTGGATCCCTGAATGCTCCCGACCCAACAGATGCCCCTTCCAGACACGGCTGGGAATTCATCTCCCATCATCCCAGAACACAGTTCCGCGCCCAAACCTCCTGCCGTGTCCCCTGCCCAAAAGGGCCCAGTTAGACCTCCCCAGGTTCCCCCCAAGTGCTCCCGAGCCGTATACATTCGCCCCGAGGACCTGCAGCCACGGCTCGGACGCAGAAGTGCTCTCCAAGTGCTTCCCCACACCGCCAAACGTGCCTTCCGAGCCACTTCCGGGACTACAGCTCCCATCATGCTCCGCGGAACCCATAGAGCGCTATTCCAGCTGGGACTCCATCTCCCGTCATGCCCCACGCCCCACCGGAACCACTGGAGATGCGCCTATAACTCCCGTGATGCTCCGCGGCCCCATTAAACCATATTATACCGGCGCCTACAACTCACATCATCCCCCGCGACCCATAGATTCCCTGTTACAGCCCCCCAAGTGCTCGCCCAGACCCCGAAGTATCCCCAGATTCCCCTCCCTGACTTCCAAGAGCCCCCCTGGATGCCCAAGTGCTCCCCCAGACCACGAATTGTCCCACAGAATCCCTAAGTGCCCACCTGGCTCCCCCAAGTGTCCTCCAGACCACCAAGTTCTCTCTAAATTCCGTCTCCAGACCCAAAACTGCTCCAAATGTTCCCCAGAAAAGTTTCCATGGACCCCAAAGTGGTCCCTTTTACCCTGTCTGAGAAAATGATTAAAAAATATGATCAAAGGACTAAAAGTAGGACAAATTAGCATAAAGAGGGATAAATAGTGATCAATTAATTAATGAAGGGAATTGTGGTACTTTGACCAAGGAATGATAATGTTTTTAGTTGCTAAAATTGTATCAATTCTTTCATATAAATATAAAAATTAGGTTCTAAAAATACAGAACAATATTATTATAAAATAATAAAATTTTATTTTTTTAATTAATTAGATTTTAATGATAAAGAAAAATTCTAAAGAGAAATGTTATCAATGTTTTGGGATGTCTGTCCCAGGTGGGCCATGTCAGACATGCTGAGGCTCGGGGTGAGGAGCAGGTTGTCCAAACAGGGGCAGCCTGCAAGGGATTCATTCTTCTCTGTGGCCAGACAACCTAAGGAGACATTCAGCATCAGGATTGTAAAGAGTAAATCCTGACCTCCTGATCAGTACACAAAGATGTTTTACAGTTTGAACAGTAGAATGTTGTCACTGTAAGGTGCCTTCTTTGTTAATATAGCTCATATTGCGTCATGTTTTTTAAATACCAATGTTGTTGTACCAGCTTTCTTTGCTAAAATATTGTTATAAATGAAATTAGAATTTTGACAACTAGGTCCCTTGGCTTAATGGCAGTTTAATTAAAAATGAATACAATTTACTACATTGAATAGTAATGTGGTATAAAGGAATGCCGTTTAGTAAAATAATACAGTTTAATAAAAAATAAAATTTATATATATAATCTACTAGTAATTAAGTATGATTAAAGCATAAGCAAAACCCACCAGGGTATGGAGGCTTCCCACCCTGCCTCACCTTCAAAACAAAGCACTTCAAGCTAAACTCATATACTGTATGCTTATACTTATTCATTAATGTTTCCTGTAAGTTTCCTCCTATTTCCGATTTTTCTGATTATACGTCACTTTTCTTCATGGCACATGCCTCACTTGTTGTTAGGAGGTCTTCAGTCTTCTTTTGGTGGTCTTTTGGTGAAGGCTTCTCTTCTTCCTCATTGTCCTTTGGATAACCTTACAGGTTTGTATGTGCGTACTAAGCCTTGTGTTATGTTAGTCTACTAATTAGCCTTATATTTACTAATCCTTACGCCCAATGCCTAAATTTCTTCTAATTTTGGTCCATCTCAAGGCCATTTTGGTCTTGAGACACCATTTATCTTCTAAACTACATCCTGTACCTCAATTTTGACATGTAACATCTGCAAAGGGGTACATCTGCTTTGTAACACTGATTCTTGATTGTTTCTAATAATAACTTTAACAACAGTTACAATTTAGTTAGCACAAACCAATTCCATTTATTACAACTGTAAATACCCCTTATGCACCTTTTTATTGGTTTCCATGCTAACGGCCTTGCTTTCTTCCTTGCTATGGATAAACTTGTATTTTCTCAATTTCTTCTTTTGCTAACTCAATTGTTTGGCTGCAGACCAGTTGCTAAGCCCATCCACATTCAGCTCTTAGTCTTCAGAGGGAAACTTTGAGCACAATGAGAATCTCCCAGTGTGCAAGAGGGTCCCTGTGTGCCAGGTGCAGCTGGGGCCTCAGCCATCTCCTCTCTCAACAGGTTCCCCTCTGCAGCTTCACAGGAAAGGCCAAACACCTCAGTCAGGGACACCTGCACCACACATTTCACATCTCCATGCCCATACGTGATGTCCCTGCCACAGCTGCATTACCAGCTTGCTGCTGTGCAGATGCTGCCACCACCCAAAGCAAGGCCCTGTGTCCCTGAAGGGACCCGCCCTGCTCTGTGGCCTGGACTGAAGGTGGGTCCCTCCTGCCAGGGCAGGGCCTGACACAGCTCTTCTGTTCCAATAAAGAGATGGAGCTGTCACCCCAGTGTCTGGCTGGTACCACCAGCAAAGCCCACACAGCACCAGCCCTGGCTGAGCTCCATGTCCAGGAGCAGGCGGGGCTGACCACGGTGTGGGCAGGCAGGAGCCAGGCAGGGGCTGCTGTGACCAGCAGCGGGGCCCCGAGGGGCTGGGGGAGTCTGTGTTGAGTGTCCCTGGTCTGAGGGCACATTTCCTTCAGTGGCATCACCTGGGCCTGGACCTCCTCCAGTGCCATGCCCAGGAAAAGAGGGAACCATCAAGAGCATCTCATGGGACAGAACATGACCAGCAATGTCAGCAGGCAAAACCAAGGTTTTGTTTGGCAATGACCCTTTGATGAAGTCAAAGATTTACAATCAGTCCAGTACAGATTGGAGTACAGATGGGAGAACACTCAGGGGGTACAGCCAAGGCCATGAGGTCACAGCAGTCTCTGGGGTGACAGCAGGCTGAGGTGACAGCAGGCTCTGAGGTCACAGAGGTCCCAGAGCCCCGTGGTTGCACAGCACCACAAGGACCGAGCAGTCAGTCCCTGACCACGACTGTTGTGGCAGCAGCGGTGCTGACATTGGGACAGCGGTGTCAGGACAGTGGTGGCAGCAAGAGCTGCAGGACTGGCAGTGGGCAAGGCACCATGGCCTTTGCTCTGCACCTCCTCCTCCTGCTCCTCCTGGCAGTGGCCCTGCCTGACAGGGCTGCCCAGGCTGCTCCGTGGCAAGCACAGGGAGCAGGTGAGCCCAGGGCCTGGCTTCCCTTTCCTGAGACAGCACTTCCTTCTCCCTGGGAAGCATTGGGGATGGTTTTCCCCAGGGCTTGAGAGAGGGTTTCCTCTGTGGGAGGGAGAGAGTCCCCAGAGCCCCTGGGCTGGTCCCGCTGCCCCACCAGGGATGTTGCATGGGGCCTGCAAAGAAGGTGGAGAGTGACCAGAGCCAGCCCAGAGCTCTCCAGGCCCCTCTGCAGCTTTGGCCATGTCCACTGACATCTGGCTGCCACGGCCTTTCCCAACCCCCTTGCAGTGCCCAGTTCCCTAATGCAGAAGGGCGTCCCAGCACACCATGGAATGGTTCTGATCTGTGCTCCCTTCCAGATGAGCGTGGTAGGAAGGCTCCTCCAGCAGCTTGGCTTCATGAAGATTTTCTGCCTCTGGAGCCCCATGCAGGTATATTCTCACTGTCCCAGCAAGAAATAATCATTGACCACCTGTCATGAACCAGGTGACAGAAGCTTCTGTGGCTGTTGAGTTACAGGTGTGTCTGCATCAAGGACATTTCAAGCTCCTTTTCTGGTTGCTGCACGCAAGCCCAGCTCCCATCACAGGGGTGAGTGGTGTGTCCTTGCTGATCCCACAGGCTTGAGCCCTGGTTCTGTGGGATCCATTCATCTGAAATGGAAATACTTTCTGTTAAGGTTCTCCTAGAGGGAGGAATAAAGCCACAGAAGACAAGATGCTTAGTGAACTGGATAGACGCTATGGTGGGTCCAAGTCCCTCAGCCTTCTCCTGAGACTCAGCAGCCAGGGGCTTTCTCTGCACATCTGGACACGCCGTGCCTGGCACAGTGGGAAGGGATCCATGGCAGCTTCACTGCCCCCTGCTGCTTTCATGTCCTGCAGGGCTGTTTCCCAGCCTGGCCTGGCTACAGCTTCTCCCCAGCCTCTGCAGGAAGGCATTTGGCATCAGCTGACAGGGAGCCCAAACTGCAGCACAGGCCATGCACAGCCAGAGATCCCTTGCAATTTCCTCATCTTGGGGTAGATGTGGAATGGCAGCTCTTTGGAGGAGGGAGGGCCCTGTCCTGGCTCCGAAGTTTTGATGGCTTCCTGAACCTTATTCATGACTTGGACAAGTATTGCCTTTTGAAGATGCCACCTTCCTGTTGGGGAACAGCCCCACCTGATCCAGCTGTGGCTCTTCTTTTCTCCAGAGATGAACCCAAAGGCTGTGCTGAAGGTGCCATTTCCCGGAGGAAGCAGTGGCTCATGGGCAGCCTCTGCTGCAGGAAGGGAGGCCATGCCAGGCACAGTCCCAGGAGGTAATTGCTGTGCCCCTGGGCCTGAGCCCTGCTGAGGCTTGAGCTGCCATCTCTGTTGCTTGGCTGTGTGAGCACAGTGCAGAGGAATTATCCTGAGCAGGCTCAGGGCACTCGGCTACTGAGCAGTTCTGCTGAGGTCCCTCCATGGGAGACACATCCCAAAACCTGGCAGCGGCTTCAAGGAATGCCCATGGTGGGGAAAGGGCTGAGGGGAGGGTAAAGCTCCAGTGTGCCCTGAGAGGGCCTGGCTCTGTCCCCTTGGGCTGGGGGAGCTGTCCCAGCTGAAGGACGGAGGGCAGGAGAGAGGGCAGGACGGAGGTAGGGATGTCTGTGGCACTGAATGCTGCAGTTTGGCCCAGGGCTTAATGGTTACCTCTGTGGCAGGGAGAGCCCCTGGGCCCTGGGCTGGTGCCGCTACCCCACCAGAGATATTGCACAGGGCCTGCAAAGAAGGTGGAGAGTGTCCAGAGCCAGTCCAGAGCTCCCCAGGCCCCTCTGCAGCTTTGGCCATGTCCACTGACATCTGGCTCCCTTGGCCATCCCCCGACCCCCTTGCAGTGCCCAGTTTCCTAAGGCAGAAGGGGGTCCCAGCACACCATGGAATGGTTCTGATCTGTGCTCCTTTCTAGACAAGGGTGGTAGGAAGGCTCCTCCAGCAGCTTGGCTGCATGAAGATTTTAAGCCTCTGGAGCCCCATGCAGGTATGTTCTCACTGTCCCAACAAGAAATAATCATTGACAACCTGTCACAAACCAGGTGACAGAAGCTTCTGTGGCTGTTGAGTTACAGGTGTGTCTGCATCAAGGACATTTCAAGCTCCTTTTCTGGTTGCTGCACGCAAGCCCAGCTCCCATCACAGGGGTGAGTGGTTTGTCCCTGCTGATCCCCCAGGCTTGAGCCCTGGTTCTATGGGATCCATTCATCTGAAATGGAAATACCTTCTGTTAAGGTTCTCCGAGAGGGAGGAACAAACCTACAGAGGATAGTAAGTCGCTGGAGACATCCAAACACATGGATAAGATGTTGAGTGAACTGGAGAGACGCCATAGTGAGTCCATGTCCCTCAGCCTTCTCCTGTGACTCAGCAGCTGGGGGCTTTCTCTTCACATCTGGACATGCTATGGCTGGCACAGCAGGAAGGCATCCATGTCAGCCTCGCTGTCCCACTGCTGCTTTCACGGCCTACAGGGCTGTTTCCCAGCCTGGCCTGGCTGCAGCTTCTCCCCAGTCCCTGCAGGAAGGCATTTGGCATCAGCTGACAGGGAGCCCAAACTGCAGCACAGGCCATGCACAGCCAGAGATCCCTTGCAATTTCCTGGTCTTGGGCTAGATCAGGTGTAGGGGCTGTTTGGAGGAGGGAGGGCCCTGGCCAGCCCCAATAACCTGGCCTTTCTCCTGATCCTTAACCATGACTTTAACAAATATTGCCACTTGAACATGCCACCTCCTCAATGGGGAATGGTTCCATCTGATCCAGCTGTGGCTTTTCCTTCCTACAGAGATGAACCCAAAGGCTGTGCTGAAGGTGCCATTTCCCGGAGGAAGCAGTGGCTCATGGGCAGCCTCTGCTGCAGGAAGGGAGGCCATGCCAGGCACAGTCCCAGGAGGTAATTGCTGGGCCTCTGGGCCTGAGCCCTGCTGAGGCTTGAGCTGTAAATCTCTGCTCCTTGGCAGTGCCTACCTTTCAGGGATTTTGCACAGAGCATGGAAAAGGTGTTGAGAATGTCCAGAGCCAGTCCAGAGCTTTCCTCAGGCCCCTCTGCAGCTTTGGCCATGTCCATTGACATCTGGCTCCCATGGCCTTACGTGACCTCCTTGCAGTGCCCAGTTCCGTAAGGCAGAAGGGGATCCCAGCACACCATGGAATGGTTCTGATCTGTGCTCCCTTCTAGATTGGGATGGTGACATGGAGCATTTGGAAGTGCTGGTAAATGGCGGTTTGAAGACCTTGCCAGATGCTGGAGGCAAGTTCTCAATGTCCCTTTCTGCACAGAACAATCCGTGTCAAGGTGGCAAAAGCTCACTCATGTGCCATTTCCCTCAAGAGTCTGAAGGTTGATGGATTCTGGAAACCTTGCCCTGCTCCCTTCTGGAGCCCTGAGTGATCCCACAGCATTGCTGTCAGTGGGAGGAAGGAGCATTTAGCTGTCAATCCTCTTCCTGTGTGTAATGCCAGTGTCTCCTTCCGTGTGCTCTGTGCAGCCACAGAGAAGAGCAGAGAGGGAAGGGCTGGGCTCAGGGCTGTGCCCTGGGGCTCTGCCTTGTGTGGCTCCTTTCTGGCCCCAGGGAACCTGAGATGCTCCTGCTCCAGCTGCCAAGCCCTGGCCCTGCTTGAGGCTCAGTTTAGAGCTGCTGGCAGCTCCAGGGAGTCCTTTCTCCCCTGACTGCCATGCAAGGGGCTCCTTCCATCCCACTGTGGGCCCACTGCAGGCACGTGGTCCCCCTGCCCTTGCTCCTGAGTGGAAGGCAGAGAGGAGGGAGTGCCTTGGAGGGCAGCAGTCACCCAGGTGTACTCACTGCCACTCCAGCCTGAAGAAGAATCTTCAGCAGTGTCACGGGAGTTGTTCTGTCCTGACTTTCTTTGCAGATGAACCTGATGATGAAGATGATCCGGATTCCCAATCCATATCAGTTACTGAGCCTGATGATGAGGAAGATTATGAGGGTAGGTCAAGGCCTTTCCCCCTGGGAGAGCCGCCAGCTCAGAGCCCAAGGGTCGGCCAGGGTGGCATTGCTGCAGGTGCCAGGACAGAGCCGTACATGGTTGTGCCCTCACCCTGCGTGATCCTCTCACTGCTCCTGTGGCTCAGTGCTGCCTGTGCAGATCAGCAGACATGACTGAAGCTTCTGTGGCTGTTGAGTTATAGGTGTGTCTGCAGGGAGGACTTTCCCAGCTCCTGAGCTAAATTCTGCCAGCAAGCCCAGCTCCCATCACTGGGGTGTGTGGTGCCTCCCTGCTGATCCCACAGGCTGACCACTGGTTCTGTGGGATCCATTCCTGGGAAATGCAAATACTTTATATAATGGTCCCCTGAGAAAGAAGAACAAACCTATAGGAGATAGTAATGTAGCAATGGGGGAACTCAAACACCTGGACGTAATCCTGAATGATCTGGAGGGATGCCATGGTGGGTCCATGTCCCTCAGCCTCCTCCTGACACTCAGCAGCCGGGGGCTTTCTCTGCACATCTGGACACGCCGTGTGCCCGGTACAGCAGGAAGGAATCCATGGTAGCCTCACTGCCCCACTGCTGCTTTCATGGCCTACAGGGCTGTTTCCCAGCCTGGCCTGGCTGCAGCTTCTCCCCAGCCTCTGCAGGAAAGCATTTGGCATCAGGTGACAGGGAACTCAAACTGCACCATGGGCCACGCACACCTTGAGATCCCCTGAAAATTTCCAGTTTCAGGCTAGTTCAGGTTTAGGGTCTGTTTGGAAGAGGGGTGGCCCTGGAGCATTTCCAAAACCGTGGGCATTTTCCTGATCCTTATCCATGTCTTTGACAAGTATTGCCTGGAGAAGACCAGCACAGCACAGAGAAATTGTGCCATTCGAGCTCAGGGGGTTGAGCAGTCTTGTGCCAAGGGGTGGCAAGGTGCCTGCAGGCCCCAGCTCTGGGGGAAACAGAGAACGTCCTGGCTGTATCCAGCGTGCTGCCAGCTCAGCAGTGGAGCACAGCACAGGCTCACACTGCCCATTGCTCCCACAGATGCAGCTGGCACCACAGCACATGCTCAGAAGATCTGGGAAAGCATGAGAAGAGTTTTCTACCAGGGAACAGATGGTTTGATTAAGTTAATGGCCATTGTGGCTGGTGGAGCAGTTTTCCTGATGATGTGCTGTGCCGGAATCTGGTATTGCCAGAAGGGAAAACGGTGAGTGTTTTGCAATCTCGGCCTCAAACAGCTTCTTGAAAGGCTGCTCATAGTCAGGAAACATTCCCAGTGAGGCTGCTGTGCACTTGTGGGTAGGCCTTGGTTGCCCAAATAACTCTGCTGAGAGTTCTGCTGCTGCCCAGGCCTTTCATTGGCCTCTTAATTGCTGGGCCTTGTCCTGGGGAGCCCGCTGGGGCTGCAGCCAGTGCTGGCTCCCACTGAGGCTGCCTGGCCAAGAGCAGCCCCAGGAGCAGCAGGCAGAGGCAAAGCAAGGTGGGCAGGAGAAAGAGCGGGGACGAGATTGCCCTTGAAAGGCAGAGGTGCTCTGGGGCCCGCTCCTGGCCAGGGACCCTGCCCAGAGCCATCCCCTGCTTGCTTGGGGCCTTGAGGGGCAGCTGTCCAGCTGGGCCAAGCTGTGCCAGCAGCTACAGCCCTGCTGGGGAGCCTTGGCCGCTCTGGGCCCTGCTGTTCAGGAGGGTCCCTGAGTGCCAGCGGTAGCTGGGGGCCTCAGCCACCTCCTCTCTCCACAGGAGCACCTCTGCAGCTTCAGAAGAGCAGCCAAAGATTCCAGTGTCTGAGAAGCTGACCTGTTATCCTCGCTCTTCACATCTCTCCCCATCTGCTGTGCTGCAGCTGCATCCCCGTCTTGAGGGCATCCCAAGACGCACACCTCCCAAGCGAGACCCTCTGCCCCTGAGCCCCCTGGCCCTGTTCCCTGGCCAGGACTGAAATTGGGCAGCCCCTGTCCACCAGAGCAGGGGTTGGCCCATGATTTTTGTTCAAATAAAGAGATGGAGCTCTCACCCCAGTGTCCAGCTGGTACCACCAGCAAAGCCCACACGGCACCAGCCTCGGCTGAGCTCCATGTCCAGGAGCAGCCGGGGATGACCATGGTGTGGGCAGGCAGGAGCCAGGCAGGGGCTGCCGTGACCAGCGGTGGGGCCCCGAGGGGCTGGGGGAGCCCGTGCTGAGCGTCCCTGGGCTGTGAGGGCACATTTCCTTCAGTGGCATCACCTGGGCCTGCACCTCATGAGGCACACAGGGAAAATTTGGGCTCTCTCCTAAGGTGTTCAGGGATTCCCCATGAGGAGTGCAGTGGGGTTAAACTGAGAGGGGTTTTTACTCTTCTCAGCACAGCAAAGGGGACAGTCTTGGCCAAGGTTTTGCAGAGCTGGGAGGAAGCCTCTTGTGAGCCCTTGGGCCCGGCCTGTGGGCACAGCGGGCACGTGGAGCCCATCCCTTGAGGCCAGTCCGGGCTGCTCGGGCCAGGCTGGGCCGGGTGAGCTGGGCCATTCTCTGGGGCACAGGAGGCACCCAGGGCTATAACTGGGGCTGTGGTTTTTCAGCTTGAAGGGAGGCTGGCTCTGTTGATTCAGAGGGCACAGCTTAGATCCCAGTTACCTTTGTAAACCTGCTGGGGAAGTGTTGAGGGCAGAGAGTTCCAACCTTTCTCACTGGGAAGCTGGGCTGATGCTGTGGGGGTTTTTAATTTTTTGCCCTCTAAATTTGTGTCCTGGCAGAGGATTAAGTTTGCTTGCTCTCAGTAAGCCCCTTTTCTTCTTGGTGCTGTTGTAAATGAAATTAAAATCAGACAACTAGATCTATTGAATTAACAGCAATTAAATAACAAGGGAAAAAATTATACAACTTAGTGAATTGAATACAAAGATGCAATATAAAAAATAATACTATTTAGTGGATTGAATAGAAATTTGGTATAAAAGGAAAACAATTCAGTAAAAGAGTACAATTTAGTGAATATCTTCATATATATATATATGTGTGAATATAATTTGCTAGTAATTGAGTATGATTAAAGCATGAGCAAAACTGACTGGGGTATGGGCAGGGCTTCTCACCCTGCCTCACGTACCAAAACAAAGCAATTCAAACTAAACTTATATACTGTATGCTTATACATATTCATTCATGTTTCCCCTAAGTCTCCTCCTGTTTTTGATTCTTTAATTTTACATCACTATTCTTCATGGTGCAAGCCTCACTTGTTGCTAGGGAGTCTTCAGTCTCCTTTCGATGGTATTTTGGATGAAGGCTTACGCTCATCCTCATTGTCCTCTGGATAACCTTACAGGTTTTGCATGTGTACTAAGTGTTATGTAAATAAGCATTGTGTTCCACTAATTAGTCTTACACTTCATAATCTTCAGGCTTATGCCTAAAGTTGTTCCAACTTTATCCATCTCAAGGTTGATTTCTTCTTGGGACACCACTTACCTCAAAACTACATCCTGTACCTTAATTTCAACACGTAACATCTGCAAAGGGGTACATCTGCCTTGTATCACCAATTCCCTTGATTGCTTCTAATAATAATTTTCCAAATAGTTACAATTTAGTTAGCACAAATCATTTCCATTTATTACGCTCCCCAAATTCCACTCCCAACATCTCCCCCGCTTCCAGCTTAGGATAGTGCCCCGATGAGACCCCTCCCCAAATCCCACCCCCAAGACACCTCCCCATTGCTGGAAAATCCCCCAAATCTCACTCCAAAATTGGGAATCCTCCCTGAGACCCCTCCCCAAATTCAGGCCTCCCCAAAATGCCCCTCCTCACTGGGATTAGGACCTCTCCCCATCAATGGAAATTCCCCCAAAACACAAAAAATCCTCCCCAAATCCCCTTCCCAAAATCAGAATTCCACCAGGACCCCTGAATTTCCCCCCAAAACCACCAAATTTTCCCCCCCAAATCCCCAATTTTTTTCTCCAAATCCCAAATCCTCTCCCTAAAAACCCCAAAGTTCTCCCCAAAGCCCCAAACTTCCTCCCCAAACACCCAAATGTTAGAAAAAAATCCTTAAATTCTTGCCCTAAAACCCCAAAATTCCCCCCAGGACCTTCAGAGTTTTGCCCCAAAACCCCAAATTTCCCCCCGAACCCCCAAATTTCTCCAATTCCACCCCAAATCCTGGGAGAACTCCCCAAAAACCAGCAAGCCTTCCCAAAACCTCCACCAAAATTGCAACTCTCTCCCCAAAAATCACCAAAAATCTGAGAACATAAATTTTTTCATACCTTGGGTGGGGGGAGAAACACCAGAAATCTTAGGATTTTTCCCGTTTTTTTGGGGAGGGAGGTCTCCCTGTTTCCTGTCCCCCCAGGTGACCCCACCCCAAAATTCCTGCCCCTTGGCCCCCCAAATTAAGTGTAAATAAATAAAAAGATGAAAAAAGGAAAAAAAAGGGGGGGGAAGGTAAAAAAAAAAAAAAAAGCCAGAAAAAATTTAAAGAAACCATTTTCTCACCTCAGTTTGGGGGGAGGGGGATGGAGGAAATATTGGGGAAGGGGGTGAACCTCCAGAAAAAAAAAATTGAGGGACCCCCCGTGTCCTGGGTTGATTATGATGTTAAATTGTATCCCCATTCGTCCACCTAACCCAGACACAGATTTTGTATTCTTAAAATTCCATCTAAGAGTAAAAGTGAGTGGAAAATAAGCACCGGGTCTGTTATCAGACTGTAATTGCTCCCCACACATCGGGAGTTTTGACTACAGCACAGACAGACAACAAGACACAGATCGCCTTGGCTTTCCAACTAGCCAGAGCAGAGAGGTCTTCCTGGACTGTTTTCTTTCCCTTTTTCTGAAACGAATCGAACCTGCTCTGGACTGGGGACTCGGGAGCACCGGGAGCTTGCACCCGTGGACTACCGGGAGCCCAGCCTGGGCAGCGGCATTTTCCAGCGCCAGAGGGACTGATAACAGAGCGAACACCCACAGGAAAGAGACCCTCTGAAGTTTGTCATCTCTTCTGAATGGCGAGAGGTTTTGTAATTTGATATCGTTCATTCTTGTGCTGGGTAGAGCTGTGCCTGTGAAATAAACAGGATTTTTCCACTTCTCTCAGAGAAATCTCTTCCGAACCGGTTGAGGGGTGGGAGAAAAGGGCCACCTGGGTTTGCTTCCCGGGGGAAGCCCCATTGGAGGTTTTCTCCCAAATTTGCCCTAAACCAGGACAGCGGCCCTCGGCAGTTGGCGGCCTTTGGGGTGGAGCCCAGTGGCACGCGAGCGGCCTTTGGTGGCTGCTGTCGGCCGCCCGCTGGGTAGACCTGCTGTCGGCCGGCGGGCCGCCGTGTGACGCGTCGAGCGGCTCTCCCCTATCGGCCTGAGCGCCTCGCCGCCTTCGCGTCTCCCTGAGAGGGAAGGAGGGAGCCCTCTGAAGCCGGCGGCGCTCCCTCCCGCGTCTGGGCCCGAGCAGATGGCGGCCCTGCTCCCGCCTCGGTTTCTGCCCGGCTGGCTCGGTCAGCGGGGCTGCCGTCCGCCTGCAGGTTTCGGTGGGGCCGGCTGGGGGCGAGCGGGAAGGAAGCCGCCGTCGGAGCGAAAGCCTCCGAGAGAGCGCCGGCAAGAAAGCTTCTTCGGAAAGGGAGGAGACCGAGCCTCAAGCCGCCGGCGGCCCCGTCGGCCTGCTCCTCAGCCCCCGCAGGCGCTGCCGCCGTGCCGAGCGGCCGGCCGCTTGAGGAGCCGCCTGGTCCATGATGCCAATTTATGTCACAATCCGCAAGGTGGGATTCGTGATGTGACTCTTTTATTTGATCGCAGAGTACAAAAGATTATCAGCAAACCAGGGACTCAAACAGCAGAACACACTTTACTGAGTGCTCATCAGCACTAATATGCGATAGAGGGAAAAGAGGAATAAGCAAAGCACAAAGAAAGAGAGTAAGGGGATTATAGCTACCAATGTCGAAGTCCACTCCGCCATCCAACGATGCAGAGTCTTCTGTCTGTTGGTGAGATCTCAAAGGAAAGTAAGTTTTGGGTTTATTTTACAATTTTTATTCCAGTTCCAGCAACTCACTGTATCACAATTACTCTCTCTTTTGCTCAAAAATCCACACTTTGAACACTCCATTCCTCCCAATATACTCTGTCATGAATTAAAGGAATCTTTTTAAGCTATTATTGTCCATCTCCATAGCTTTAACAGAAAGGTATTTCAGCTTGTAAAGCATCTCCTTATTCTCTCTTCCCCATTTAAAACTTAACTCTTTTCCTCACTGTTTTTACTGGTTTTATGATGTCTTCTTCATGTTGATTGTCTCTCTCTTTCTCTGTCTTTCTGGGAAAAAGGAGTAATCTGTACATTTTATTCAGGTAGTAAAAGAATTAAAAGCTTTAGAAAACCTGCAAGAGTTCATGGTGTCAGGTTTCAGTCCAGCAGCAGAAACTGAAAACTAAACCAGGTTGGCCGGCTCTGCTTTCTTTTCCTCTGCCCCCACCTTCATCCTCTGTGGCCTTGTCTGGCCTGGAGGGCGGGGGGGGAGAGGAGGAGGCCAAGACAGAGCCTTGTTACCTTTTCAGAAGCCAGAAACAAAAGAGGACAAGAGTGCTCTGACTTTACATCTTAAGGTGGTGTTCACAGGGTGAGTCTACGTTTTAATGGTCAAAACTGCTGTCAATTGTTAGAAATGACTGATAATTGGTCTGGAGGAAAGACTGCCATCAGCCACCAGCACCTTCAACTTCCTTAGCTCTCAAAACTACCATAAAGGTAAAACCACCCCATGACACTGTGACACAACCGCTTTGAATGTCCCAGTTTCCACCTCTCTGTGACAGTACAGCAGGGACAGCCCCACTGTTCTCCTCTCTGTGACACCACAGCAGGCACAGCCCCAGTGTTCCACTCTCTGTTACGCCTGTCGTGGTTTTAAAGCATTAGTTAGAAAATCACTGTAAAACTTACTCATTTCTTGCTGTGAGATGTGGATGATGAGAAGGGCAAAAGAAGCTTAAAACCTAAAGGAATGAGTAAGTTTATTAACCAAACTACAAGGTTAAGAAAGCAGAATAAAACTTCCAGAAACCCTTTTTCCCCACCACGCTGCCATTCCTGTCTTTAATTGACAACATAGAGGAAAAAAAACAAACCCTGGTGGTTAAAACAGTCCAAACTTTGCTATAGTCTTTTCAGCAGTCTTTGTCGAGAAAAAGAAGTTCTTTTTTGTCAATCTATGGAGTTTTTCATAAGAAAACCATTTTCTCGTGGCTTCCTATTGCTCTGATGCCAGTGGCCCAGGAAACTCTGCCATCAGTCCTTTCCTCCCATTTCACACCATTCTGAGCTGTGTTCTTGGGCCATGATTCAAGGGGTGTCCTTTGAAGGATGAGATCTTCCAAGGCAAAAGTTCTCTTCGTTTGTCTCTGTGACCATCTCTGGAAACAGAAATTTTTGCTTTGTCTCTTAAGAGCCACAAATCTTCAACAACTCTCACTTCTCCTTTTCTCTTCCAGCATCTCCTAGGATTACAACCACTTCACCCTTGACTCAGCTTTATCAATGAATTACTTTTGCTCAGATCTACACTTTGAAATACTCCATTCCCCCCAAAATACTCTTTCAGGAATGAAAGGAGTTTTTTCAGGACATTATTGTCCCTCTCCATAGCTTGAACAAAAGAAAACTTCAGCTTATTCAGGCATCTCCTTATTGTCTTTCCATCTGAGGGTTAATTCCTTCCCTTGCTGCCTTTGATCCTTCATGCTGTCTCTTTCCATGGTGATCCCTCTCTCTTCCCCTCTCTCTGGAAAAAGGATTAATCTGCAAGTCTCATCTGCCTAGTGAAAGGGTTAAACTCTTGCCCAGGCCTTGATCTCTGCCGAGGCAGCGGCTGGAGCCGTTTGCCAGGGAAGATTTTTGGTAGCTGCTCTGGAGGAGTGTGGCCACTGTCTCAGCACGCCGCAGCTCAAGAGCTTTCCCTCCCCTTCCTCGGCAGTCTCTGCTGAAAGCCAGCAGCGTCAGAAACTGCAGCCGAGCCAGGAAGTGGCCTGACCCGGCAGCCCCGCTGCACAAGGCGCAGCTAGCCCTGCAAGGGCTTCAGCCCCTCTGGGAAGGGGCTCCTGTCACTTCACAGTCGCCATCCAGCACCAGGAACCGCAGAACTCCAGCCAGCCCCACTCCCCGCCGCGGCCTTGTCTGACGTGGAGCGGTGGAGGCTGAACCAGAGCCCTGTTACCTCTTCAAAAGCCAGAAAGCAAAGAGAAAGAGAAATTCCCAGGCTTAAAATTGAAAGGGTGGTGTTCACAGCTTCATGTCACTTTTCAATGGGCAAAACTACTGTCAATTCCAGAAATGGCCAGGTATTGGCCAGGACAAAAATCTCCAATCAGTTTCCAGCAACCTTAACTTCCTTAGCTGTTTCTCTTTTTTTCATAAATGCCAATCTAACCCACACTAGCACAAGTGACAGCCCCAGTGTTCCCCTCTCAGTGACACCACAGCAGTGATAGCTACCATGTCCTCCTCTTTGTGACACCACTGCTGTGACTGTCCCAATTTCCCCCTCTCTGTGACACAACAGCAGGGACAGCCCCAGTGTTCTCCTATCTGTGACACCACAGCAGGCACAGCCCCAGTGTTCTCCTCTCTGTGACACCACAGCAGGCACAGCCCCAGTGTTCCACTCTCTGTTATGCCTGTCGTGGTTTTAAAGCATTAGTTAGAAAATCACTGTAAAACTTATTCATTTCTTGCTGTGAGATGTGGATGATGAGAAGGGCAAAAGAAACTTAAAACTTAAAGGAATGAGTAAGTTTATTAACCAAACTACAAGGTTAAGAATGCAGAATAGAACTTCCAGAAACCCTTTTTCCCCACCACGCTGCCATTCCTGTCTTTAATTGATGTCATGGGGTGGCTTTACCTTTATAGTGATTTTAGGAGCTAAGGAAGTTGAAGGTGCTGGTGGCTGATGGGAGACTTTCCTCCTGACCAATTATCAGTCATTTTTAAGAACTGACAGTAGTTTTGACCATTAAAAAGTGAATTCAAACTGTGAACACCGCCCTAATATGTAAAGTCAGAGCACTCTGGTCCGCTCTTTTGTTTCTGGCTTCTGAAAAGGTAACAAGGCTCTGTCGTGGCCTCCTCCTTTCTCCCCTGCCCCCTCCCCTCCCAAGCCGGACAAGGCTGCAGAGGACGAAGGGGGGGGGACGGGGGCGGGGGGGGCACAGAGGAAAAGAAAGCAGAGCCGGCCAACCTGGTTTAGTTTGCAGCTTCTGCTGCTGGACTGAAACCTGACACCATGAACTCTTGCAGCTTTTCTAAAGCTTTTAATTCTTTTACTACCTGAATAAAACGTACAGATTACTCCTTTTTCCCAGAAAGACAGAGAAAGAGAGAGACAATCAGCATGAAGAAGACATCATAAAACCACTAAAAACAGTGAGGAAAAGAGTTAAGTTTTAAATGGGGAAGAGAGAATAAGGAGATGCTTTACAAGCTGAAATACCTTTCTGTTAAAGCTATGGAGATGGACAATAGTAGCTTAAAAAGACTCCTTTAATTCATGACAGTATTGGGAAGCTTGGAGTGTTCAAAGTGTGGATTTTTGAGCAAAAGAGAGAGTAATTGTGATACAGTGAGTTGCTGGAACTGAGTAAAGCGAAGATTTTGAAGCCTTGGGGCAATGAGAAAACTGTTTTCTAGGAAAGCTCACAGAGACAGATGAAGAAGACTTTTGCCTTTGAATGACTCATCCTTAAAATGACATCCCTAGACTCATGGCCCATACACACCTCAGAGTGATGTGAAATGAGAGGAGAAGAACTGATGACAGATTTCCGGGCAGCTGGCATCAGAGCAACAGAGAACTGTAACAGAAACAGTTTTCTTGTGAGAAACTCCATAGGTTCTCAGAAAGAGACTTCTGTTTCTCTACAAAGACTGATGAAAAGACTGTAGCAAGAATTGGGACTGTTTTTAACCACCAAAGTTCAAAATTTTTTTTGTCTCTATGTTGTCATGTATACAAAGAAATGGTCAAGTAGTGAGAGATAGAAGAGTTTTCTGGAAGTTTATTCTGGTGTTCTTATTCTTGTAGTTTTGCTAATAAACTTTCTTTATCCCTTTTTAAGTTTTAAGCCTGTTTTGCTCTTGCTCTAATCCATATCTCACAGCAAGAAATAAGTAATTTTTTAGTTACTGGTTTAAAACCATGACATCTCCTTTCAAAACCTAGTTGAAATTTTGCAAAAACAATTAGATGAAGAAAGGAATGAGACCCATCTCTTGCCAGTGGCCCGAAGAGAGGAATGGGTTAAAAATTCAAAGAATGCTTACTCACCAAAGAAACAATGGAGAGGGAAACCCCTCTCATTAATCAAATTTAGCCTCAAAAAGAACTAACTGATGAAAAATTGTGGGGAGCACTGCTGTCCTAGTGTCATGGGGTAGCTTTACCTTTAAGACAGCTTGGAGGGAGAGGAAGTTGAAGCTGCTGGTGGCTGATGGGAGTTTTTCTTCCTGACCAATTATCGGTCATTTCCAAGAATTGACAGCAGATCTGACCATTAAAAAGTGAATTCAACTTGTAAACACCCCCTTAAGAAGTACAGACAGAATTCTCTTGCTCTCTTTGGTTTCCGTCTTCTGACAAGGTAGCAGGCTCTGTCTTGGCCTTCCCCCCACCCTCTCCAGGCTGACAAGGCCGCGGGGTGGAGGTGGGGAGGGGGAAGAGAAGCAGCGCTGGTCAGCCGAGCTTGGTTTTCAGTTTTTGCTGCCAGACTGAAACTTAACACCATGAGCTCTTGCAGTTTTCTTAAAGCTTTTAATTCTTTTACTACCTGGATAAACATACAGATTACTCTTTTTCTCAGAAAGACAGAGAGAGAGACAATCAACATAGAGGAGACATCATAGAACTACTAAAAACAGTGAAGAAAAGAGTTAAGTTTAAATAAGAAAGAGAGAATAAGGAGATGCTTTACAGCTGAAATATTTTTCTGTTAAAGCTATGGAGATGGACAATAATAGTATAAAAAGACTCTTTTAATTTATGATAAGAGTATTAGGAGGAACGAGATATTCAAAGTGTAACTTTTGAGCAGAAGAGAGAGAGAGTACTTGTGATACTGTGAGTTGCTGGAATTGAGTTGAGTGAAGATTTTGAAGCTTTGGGGGGTAAAGAGAAAACTGTTTTCTAGGAAGGCTCACAGAGACAAATGAAGAAGACTTTTGCCTTTGAATAACTTATCTTTAAAAATAAGATTCCTAAACTCTGTGACTCATACACACCTCGGAGATGTGAAATGAGAGGAGAAGATCTAATGACAGATTTCCGGGCAGCTGGAATTAGAGAAATAGAAAACTATGATGAAAAATAGTTTTCTCGTGAGAAACTCCGTAAGCTAACAGAAAGAGACTTCTGTTTCTCTACAAAGACTGATGAAAGACTGTAGCAAGAATTAAGACTGTTTTTAACCACCAGAATCCTGAAGTTATTTGTCTCTATGTTGTCATGTGTACAGAGAAATAGTTAAGATGTAGAAGATAAGGAGGTTTTCTGAAAGTTTATTCTGGTCTTCTTATTCTTGTAGTTTGTTAATAAACTGTCTTTATTTCTTTTAAGTCTTAAGCCTGTTTTGCTCTTGTTCTAATCCATATCTCACAACAAAAAATAAGTAGTTTTTTTAGTTACTGGTTTAAAACCACGACACCTAGCTTGAAACCTTTAATTAAAACAATATAATCATATTGTCATGGAGTTAACTTTACCTTTAAGGGAGTTGGAGTTGCTGGGAACTGCCTGGAGTCTTTTCTCCTGACCAATTATCTGTCATTGCTGAGAATTGACAGCAGTTTACGCCATTGAAAAGTGGGATCAACTTGTGAACCCTACCTTAAAGTGTAAAACCAGAGCTCTCTTGGTTCTCTTTGTTTCCTGGCTGTGAAGGGTGGCAGAGCTCCAGGCCTCCCGTTCCCTGCCCAGGCCATGCGGCCGGGCGGGGCCGGGGCCGGGGCCAGCCGCGTGTCCCGGCCGGCAGATGGCGGGGGGCCTGCGGAAGGTTTTCCTCGGGCCCGGGCCAGGCCGAACCGATCTCTGGCTCAGCTGCAGGTTTTGCTGTAACTAAATTCACTGGAAAATGCCGAGTGAAGAAAGAGAGAGGCCCTGGACTTGCAGCGGGCTGGAGCGGCGACTACACTCTCCAGAGCAGCCATGAGGAACTTTCCGTCGCAGACGGCTCCAGCTCCTGTTTGGCAGAGATCTCCGAACCACCTACAAAAGCCTGGGCAAGATTTTAACTCTTTCATTACCCAGATGAGACTTGCGGATTAATCTTTTTATCCAGAGAGAGAGAGAGACTTTATAAACTACCACTGACAGGAAAGAAAAGAAGCTTCAGAAAAGGTAGAGAATTAAGAAGATGCTTTAATTAAGCTGAAATATCTTTCTGTTAAAACTATGGAGATGGACAGTTCTGAAAAGAACTCCTTTAATTCATGATACAGAATCTAGAGAGGAATAAAGTGTTCAAATTGTAAATTTGAGTAAAAAGTAGAGTAATTGTGGTATAGTGAAGTGCTGGGAGATTTGAAGCCTTGAGAGGCAATGAGAAAACTGTTTTCTAGTGAAGCTCACAGAAACAGATGAAGAAGACTTTTTGCGTTTGAATAACTTATCCTTAAAAATGCTACCCCTAGACTCATGGCCCATACAAACCTCAGAGTGATGTGAAAATGGGAGGAGTGGGCTCGAATAATAGCAGCTCTGGGCAGCTAACATTAGGGCAATGGAAAACTATAACAAAAATAGTTTTCTTCTGAGAAACTCCATAAATTAACAGGAAGAAACCTCTGTTTCTCTACAAAGACTGGTGAAAAGACTGTAGCAAGATTTGGGACTGTTTTAACCATCAAAGTTCCAAAGTTTTTGTCTCTGTTGTCATGTGAACAAGGAAATAGTGAGTAGATAAAGGACGAAAAGGTTTTCTGGAAGTTTATTCTGGTGTTCTTATTATTGTAGTTTGTCAATAAACTTTCCTTTTTCCTTTAAAGTTTTAGGCCTGCTTTGCTCTTGTTCTAATCCATATCTCACAGCAAGAAATAAGTAATTTTCTCAGTTACTGGTTTAAAACCACGACGTCTCTTCAAAGTCTTTCAAATTCCAGAAACATTCCACAAAATCTCCACAAATTTGTACACAAACTATGAAAAATCTTTCAAAATGATTCAAGTCTAGTCAAAATCCAACAAAATTCCAGAAACATCCCAACAAACTCCCTAAATCTTCTCAAAACCCTACCACATTCCAGAAACATCCCACAAAAACTTTACAAATTACCACACAATCTAAGAAAAATACCTCAAAATTCTTCATGTCTTCTCAAAACCCTACGAAATTCTAGAAACTCCCCACAGAATCTTTACAAATTTCCACATATCTTAGAAAAACCCTCAAAATTCTTCAAGCCTTCTCAAAATCTCACCAAATTCCAGAACATTCCACGACATTTCAAAGAAATCGCACAACATTCCAGAAACCTCCCACAAAATTCTTTACATTTTCACAAAACTCCACCAAATTCCAGAAACATCCCACAAAATCTCCACAAATTTCCACACAATCTAAGAAAAATACCTCAAAATACTTCATGTCTCCTCAAAGTATTAAAATTCCCCATACATCCCACACAATTGACTAAATCTTCTCAAAACACTACCAAATTCCAGAAACATCCCACAAAATTCCACAAAAATTTCAAGATTCCAAAAACGCCCCACAGAATTCCACAAACATCCAACAAACTCACTAAATCTTCTCAAAACCCTACCAAATTCCAGAAACATCCCACAAAAATCTCCACAAATTACCACACAATCTAAGAAAAAAACCTCAAAATCCTTCATGTCTCCTCAAAGACTTTCGAATTTCCACAAACATCCCACACAATTCCCTAAATCTTCTCAAAGCCCTACCAAATTCCAGTAACATCCCACAAAAACTCTTCCAATTTCCAAAAATTCCGCAAACATCCCACAAATATCCAGAAAAATCTTTTCAAAACCCTACCCAACTCCAGCAATATCCTGCAAAATCCCACAAAAATCCCACAAAATTCCAAAATCATCCCACAAAATTACAGAAAAATCTTCTCAAAACTATACCAAATTCCAGAAATATCCCACAAAATCTTGACAAATTTCCACACAATCTAAAAAAAACCCTCAAAATTCTTCATGTCTCCTCAAAGTCTTTCGAAATTCCACAAACATCCCACACAATTCCACAAACATCCCAACAAACTCCTTAAACCTTCTCAAAGCCCTACCAAATTCCAGAAACATCTCACAAAATCTTTACAAATTTCCACACATCCTAGAAAAGTCCCTCAAATTCTTCAAGTCTCCTCAAAATCTCACCAAATTCCAGAACATTCCACAACATTTCAAAGAAATCGCACAACATTCCAGAAACCTCCCACAAAATCCTTTACATTTTTGCAAAACCCCATCAAATTCCAGAAACATCCCACAAAATCTCCACATATTTCCACACAATCTAAGAAAAATACCTCAAAATTCTTCATGTCTCTTCAAAGTCTTTCGAAATTCCACAAACATCCCACACAATTCCCTAAATCTTCTCAAAACCCTTCCAAATTCCAGAAACATCCTACAAAATCTCATTCAATTTCCACAAAATTCCACAAACATCCCAGAAAATTACAGAAAAATCTTTTCAAAACCCTATCAAATTCCAGAAACATCCCAAAAAATCTCGACAAACTTCCACACAATCTAAGAAAACTCTTTCAAAATTCTTAAAGTCTAGACATAATCCCTCAAATTTCCAGAAACATCCCAACAAACTCCCTAAATCTTCTCAAAACCCTACCACATTCCAGAAACATCCCACAAAATCTTCAAAAATTTCCACACAATCTAAAAAAAATACCTCAAAATGCTTCATGTCTACTGAGTCCATAAAATTGCAGAAACAACCCACAAAATTCCACAAAAATTTCAACAGATTCCAAAAACATCCCACAGAATTCCACAAACATCCCAACAAACTCCCTAAACCTTCTCAAAACCCTACCAATTTCTAGAAACTTCCCACAAAAATTTTTCCAATTTCCACACATCCTAGAAAAATCCCTCAAAATTCTTCAAGTCTCTTGAAAATCTTACCAAATTCCAGAACATTCCACAACATTCCAAAAAAATCGCACAACCTTCCACAAACCTCACACAAAATTCTTTACATTTTCACAAAACCCTACCAAATTCCAGAAACTTCCCACAAAACCGCCTCCAATTTGCACACCAGCTAAGAAAAATACCTCAAAATGTTTCACGTCTCTTCAGTCTACCAAATTCCAGAAACATCCCACAAAATCTCCACAGATTTCCACACAATCTAAGAAAAATGCCTCAAAATTCCTCATATCTCCTCAAAGTCTTTCGAAATTCCACAAACATCCCACACAATTCACTAAATCTTCTCAAAACCCTTCCAAATTCCAAAAACATCCCACAGAATTCCACAAACATCCCACAAAATTCCAGAAAAATCTTCTCCAAACCCTACCAAATTCCAAAAACATCCCACAGAATTCCACAAACATCCAAAAAAAACTGACTAAATCTTATCAAAACCTTACCAAATTCCAGAAACATCCCACAAAAATCTCCAAAAATTTCCACAAAATTCTACAAACATCCCACAAAATTCCAGAAAAATCTTTTCACAACCCTACCAAATTCCAGAAACATCTTGTAAAATCCCTCAAAAATCCCACCAAATTCCAAAAACATTCCACGGAATTCCACAAACATTTCAACCCATTCCCTAAATCTTCTCAAAACCTTCCAAATTCCAGAAACATCCCACAAAATCTACAAAAATTTCCACAAAGGTCCACAAACATCCCACAAAATTCCAGAAAAATCCTCTTAAAACGCTACCAAATTCCAGAAATATCCCACAAAAACTTGAGAAATTTCCACAAAATCTAAAAAAACCCTCAAAATACTTCATGACTCCTCAAAGTCTTACGAATTTCAGAAACAACCCACAAAATATCCAAAAATTTCCACACAATCTAAGAAAAATACCTCAAAATGCTTCATGTCTCCTCAAAGTCCCACAAAATTCCATAAACATCCCACCAAATTCCACAAAAATCCCACAAAATTCTAGAAACATCCCACAAAAACTTTTCCAATTTCCACAAAATTCCACAAACATACCACAAAATTCCAGAAAAATCCCACAAAATTCCACAAACATCCCCACAAACGCCCTAAGTCTTCTCAAAACCCCACCAAATTCCAGAAATATCCCACAAAATCTTTACAAATTACCACACAATCTAAGAAAAATACCTCAAAATTCTTCATGTCTTCTCAAAACCCTACGAAATTCTAGAAACTCCCCACAGAATCTTTACAAATTTCCACATATCTTAGAAAAACCCTCAAAATTCTTCAAGCCTTCTCAAAATCTCACCAAATTCCAGAACATTCCACGACATTTCAAAGAAATTGCACATTCCAGAAACCTCCCACAAAATTCTTTACATTTTCACAAAACTCCACCAAATTCCAGAAACATCCCACAAAATCTCCACAAATTTCCACACAATCTAAGAAAAATACCTCAAAATTCTTCATGTCTCCTCAAAGTCTTTCGAAATTCCACAAACATCCGACACAATTCCATAAATCTTTTCAAAACCCTTCCAAATTCCAGAAACATCCAACAAAAACTCTTCCAATTTCAACAAAACTCCACAAACATCGCACAAAATTCCAGAAAAATCTTTTCACAACCCTACCAAATTCCAGAAACATCTTGCAAAATCCCTCAAAAATCCCACCAAATCCCAAAAACATTCCACGGAATTCCACAAACATCCCAACACACTCCCTAAATCTTCTCAAAACCCTACCAAATTCCAGAAAAATCCCACAAAAACTTTTCCAATTTCCACAAAATTCCACAAACATTCCACAAAATTCCAGAAAAATCCCACAAAATTCCACAAACATCCCAACAAACTCCCTAACTCTTATCAAAACACTACCAATTTCCAGAAATATCCCACAAAATCTTTACAAATTACCATACAATCTAAGAAAAATACCTCAAAATTCTTCATGTCTTCTCAAAACCCTACCCAATTCCAGAAACCTCCCACAAAATCCTTTACATTTTTGCAAAACTTTCTCAAATTCCAGAAACACCCCACAAAATCTTTACAAATTTCCACACAGCCTAGAAAAATCCCTCAAAATTCTTCAAGCCTTCTCAAAATCTCACCAAATTCCAGAACATTCCACACCTTTTCAAAAAAATCGCACAACATTCCAGAAACCTCCCACAAAATTCTTTACATTTTCGCAAAACTCCATCAAATTCCAGAAACATCCCACAAAATCTCCACAAATTTCCACAAAATTCTAAGAAAAATACCTCAAAATTCTTCATGTCTACTCAAAGTCTTGCGAAATTCCACAAACATCCCACAAAATTCCACAAACATCCCAACAAACTCCATAAATCTTCTAAAAACCCTACCAAATTCCAGAAACATCCCACAAAATCTCATCCAATTTCCACAAAATTCCACGAACATCGCACAAAATTCCAGAAAAATCTTCTCAAAACCCTACCAAATTCCAGAAATATCCTGCAAAATCCGTCAAAAATCCCACCGAATTCCAAAAACATTCCATGGAATTCCAAAAACATCCTAACCACCTCCATAAATCTTCTCAAAACCCTACCAAATTCCAGAAACATCCCACAACAATCTCCAAAAATTTCCACAAAATTCCACAAACATCCCACAAAATTCCAGAAAAATCTTTTCACAACCCTACCAAATTCCAGAAACATCTTGCAAAATCCCTCAAAAATCCCACCAAATCCCAAAAACATTCCACGGAATTCCACAAACATCCCAACAAACTCCCTAAATCTTCTCAAAATCCTACCAAATTCCAGAAACATCCCACAAAATCTCTTCCACTTCCCACAAAATTCCACAAACATCCCACAAAATTACAGAAAAATCTTCGCAAATCCCCACCAATTTCCAGAAATATCCCACAAAATCTTGACAAATTTCCACACATACTAAGAAATACCCACAAAATTCTTCATGTCCCCTCAAAGTCCTTCAAAATTCCAGAAACATCCCACAAAAATCTCCAAAAATTTCCACAAAATTCTACGAAAATTGCACAAAATTCCAGAAAAATCTTCTCAAAACCCTACCAAATTCCAGAAATATCCCACAAAAACTTGACAAATTTCCACAAAATCTAAAAAAAACCCTCAAAATGCTTCATGTCTCCTCAAAGTCCTTTAAAATTCCAGAAACATCCCAACCAACTCCCTAAATCTTCTCAAAACCTTCCAAATTCCAGAAACATCCCACCAAATCTACAAAAATTTCCACAAAATTCCACAAACATCCCACAAAATTCCACAAACATCCCAACAAACACCCTAAATCTTCTCAAAACCCTACCAAATTCCAGAAACATCCCACAAAAACTTTTCCAATTTCCACAAAATTCCACAAACATACCACAAAATTCCAGAAAAATCCCACAAAATTCCACAAACATCCCCACAAACGCCCTAAGTCTTCTCAAAACCCCACCAAATTCCAGAAATATCCCACAAAATCTTTACAAATTACCACACAATCTAAGAAAAATACCTCAAAATTCTTCATGTCTTCTCAAAACCCTACGAAATTCTAGAAACTCCCCACAGAATCTTTACAAATTTCCACATATCTTAGAAAAACCCTCAAAATTCTTCAAGCCTTCTCAAAATCTCACCAAATTCCAGAACATTCCACGACATTTCAAAGAAATCGCACAACATTCCAGAAACCTCCCACAAAATTCTTTACATTTTCACAAAACTCCACCAAATTCCAGAAACATCCCACAAAATCTCCACAAATTTCCACACAATCTAAGAAAAATACCTCAAAATTCTTCATGTCTCCTCAAAGTCTTTCGAAATTCCACAAACATCCGACACAATTCCATAAATCTTTTCAAAACCCTTCCAAATTCCAGAAACATCCAACAAAAACTCTTCCAATTTCAACAAAACTCCACAAACATCGCACAAAATTCCAGAAAAATCTTTTCACAACCCTACCAAATTCCAGAAACATCTTGCAAAATCCCTCAAAAATCCCACCAAATCCCAAAAACATTCCACGGAATTCCACAAACATCCCAACACACTCCCTAAATCTTCTCAAAACCCTACCAAATTCCAGAAAAATCCCACAAAAACTTTTCCAATTTCCACAAAATTCCACAAACATTCCACAAAATTCCAGAAAAATCCCACAAAATTCCACAAACATCCCAACAAACTCCCTAACTCTTATCAAAACCCTACCAATTTCCAGAAATATCCCACAAAATCTTTACAAATTACCATACAATCTAAGAAAAATACCTCAAAATTCTTCATGTCTTCTCAAAACCCTACCCAATTCCAGAAACCTCCCACAAAATCCTTTACATTTTTGCAAAACTTTCTCAAATTCCAGAAACACCCCACAAAATCTTTACAAATTTCCACACAGCCTAGAAAAATCCCTCAAAATTCTTCAAGCCTTCTCAAAATCTCACCAAATTCCAGAACATTCCACACCTTTTCAAAAAAATCGCACAACATTCCAGAAACCTCCCACAAAATTCTTTACATTTTCGCAAAACTCCATCAAATTCCAGAAACATCCCACAAAATCTCCACAAATTTCCACAAAATTCTAAGAAAAATACCTCAAAATTCTTCATGTCTACTCAAAGTCTTGCGAAATTCCACAAACATCCCACAAAATTCCACAAACATCCCAACAAACTCCATAAATCTTCTAAAAACCCTACCAAATTCCAGAAACATCCCACAAAATCTCATCCAATTTCCACAAAATTCCACGAACATCGCACAAAATTCCAGAAAAATCTTCTCAAAACCCTACCAAATTCCAGAAATATCCTGCAAAATCCGTCAAAAATCCCACCGAATTCCAAAAACATTCCATGGAATTCCAAAAACATCCTAACCACCTCCATAAATCTTCTCAAAACCCTACCAAATTCCAGAAACATCCCACAACAATCTCCAAAAATTTCCACAAAATTCCACAAACATCCCACAAAATTCCAGAAAAATCTTTTCACAACCCTACCAAATTCCAGAAACATCTTGCAAAATCCCTCAAAAATCCCACCAAATCCCAAAAACATTCCACGGAATTCCACAAACATCCCAACAAACTCCCTAAATCTTCTCAAAATCCTACCAAATTCCAGAAACATCCCACAAAATCTCTTCCACTTCCCACAAAATTCCACAAACATCCCACAAAATTACAGAAAAATCTTCGCAAATCCCCACCAATTTCCAGAAATATCCCACAAAATCTTGACAAATTTCCACACATACTAAGAAATACCCACAAAATTCTTCATGTCCCCTCAAAGTCCTTCAAAATTCCAGAAACATCCCACAAAAATCTCCAAAAATTTCCACAAAATTCTACGAAAATTGCACAAAATTCCAGAAAAATCTTCTCAAAACCCTACCAAATTCCAGAAATATCCCACAAAAACTTGACAAATTTCCACAAAATCTAAAAAAAACCCTCAAAATGCTTCATGTCTCCTCAAAGTCCTTTAAAATTCCAGAAACATCCCAACCAACTCCCTAAATCTTCTCAAAACCTTCCAAATTCCAGAAACATCCCACCAAATCTACAAAAATTTCCACAAAATTCCACAAACATCCCACAAAATTCCACAAACATCCCAACAAACACCCTAAATCTTCTCAAAACCCTACCAAATTCCAGAAACATCCCACAAAAACTTTTCCAATTTCCACAAAATTCCACAAACATACCACAAAATTCCAGAAAAATCCCACAAAATTCCACAAACATCCCCACAAACGCCCTAAGTCTTCTCAAAACCCCACCAAATTCCAGAAATATCCCACAAAATCTTTACAAATTACCACACAATCTAAGAAAAATACCTCAAAATTCTTCATGTCTTCTCAAAACCCTACGAAATTCTAGAAACTCCCCACAGAATCTTTACAAATTTCCACATATCTTAGAAAAACCCTCAAAATTCTTCAAGCCTTCTCAAAATCTCACCAAATTCCAGAACATTCCACGACATTTCAAAGAAATCGCACAACATTCCAGAAACCTCCCACAAAATTCTTTACATTTTCACAAAACTCCACCAAATTCCAGAAACATCCCACAAAATCTCCACAAATTTCCACACAATCTAAGAAAAATACCTCAAAATTCTTCATGTCTCCTCAAAGTCTTTCGAAATTCCACAAACATCCGACACAATTCCATAAATCTTTTCAAAACCCTTCCAAATTCCAGAAACATCCAACAAAAACTCTTCCAATTTCAACAAAACTCCACAAACATCGCACAAAATTCCAGAAAAATCTTTTCACAACCCTACCAAATTCCAGAAACATCTTGCAAAATCCCTCAAAAATCCCACCAAATCCCAAAAACATTCCACGGAATTCCACAAACATCCCAACACACTCCCTAAATCTTCTCAAAACCCTACCAAATTCCAGAAAAATCCCACAAAAACTTTTCCAATTTCCACAAAATTCCACAAACATTCCACAAAATTCCAGAAAAATCCCACAAAATTCCACAAACATCCCAACAAACTCCCTAACTCTTATCAAAACCCTACCAATTTCCAGAAATATCCCACAAAATCTTTACAAATTACCATACAATCTAAGAAAAATACCTCAAAATTCTTCATGTCTTCTCAAAACCCTACCCAATTCCAGAAACCTCCCACAAAATCCTTTACATTTTTGCAAAACTTTCTCAAATTCCAGAAACACCCCACAAAATCTTTACAAATTTCCACACAGCCTAGAAAAATCCCTCAAAATTCTTCAAGCCTTCTCAAAATCTCACCAAATTCCAGAACATTCCACACCTTTTCAAAAAAATCGCACAACATTCCAGAAACCTCCCACAAAATTCTTTACATTTTCGCAAAACTCCATCAAATTCCAGAAACATCCCACAAAATCTCCACAAATTTCCACAAAATTCTAAGAAAAATACCTCAAAATTCTTCATGTCTACTCAAAGTCTTGCGAAATTCCACAAACATCCCACAAAATTCCACAAACATCCCAACAAACTCCATAAATCTTCTAAAAACCCTACCAAATTCCAGAAACATCCCACAAAATCTCATCCAATTTCCACAAAATTCCACGAACATCGCACAAAATTCCAGAAAAATCTTCTCAAAACCCTACCAAATTCCAGAAATATCCTGCAAAATCCGTCAAAAATCCCACCGAATTCCAAAAACATTCCATGGAATTCCAAAAACATCCTAACCACCTCCATAAATCTTCTCAAAACCCTACCAAATTCCAGAAACATCCCACAACAATCTCCAAAAATTTCCACAAAATTCCACAAACATCCCACAAAATTCCAGAAAAATCTTTTCACAACCCTACCAAATTCCAGAAACATCTTGCAAAATCCCTCAAAAATCCCACCAAATCCCAAAAACATTCCACGGAATTCCACAAACATCCCAACAAACTCCCTAAATCTTCTCAAAATCCTACCAAATTCCAGAAACATCCCACAAAATCTCTTCCACTTCCCACAAAATTCCACAAACATCCCACAAAATTACAGAAAAATCTTCGCAAATCCCCACCAATTTCCAGAAATATCCCACAAAATCTTGACAAATTTCCACACATACTAAGAAATACCCACAAAATTCTTCATGTCCCCTCAAAGTCCTTCAAAATTCCAGAAACATCCCACAAAAATCTCCAAAAATTTCCACAAAATTCTACGAAAATTGCACAAAATTCCAGAAAAATCTTCTCAAAACCCTACCAAATTCCAGAAATATCCCACAAAAACTTGACAAATTTCCACAAAATCTAAAAAAAACCCTCAAAATGCTTCATGTCTCCTCAAAGTCCTTTAAAATTCCAGAAACATCCCAACCAACTCCCTAAATCTTCTCAAAACCTTCCAAATTCCAGAAACATCCCACCAAATCTACAAAAATTTCCACAAAATTCCACAAACATCCCACAAAATTCCACAAACATCCCAACAAACACCCTAAATCTTCTCAAAACCCTACCAAATTCCAGAAACATCCCACAAAAACTTTTCCAATTTCCACAAAATTCCACAAACATACCACAAAATTCCAGAAAAATCCCACAAAATTCCACAAACATCCCCACAAACGCCCTAAGTCTTCTCAAAACCCCACCAAATTCCAGAAATATCCCACAAAATCTTTACAAATTACCACACAATCTAAGAAAAATACCTCAAAATTCTTCATGTCTTCTCAAAACCCTACGAAATTCTAGAAACTCCCCACAGAATCTTTACAAATTTCCACATATCTTAGAAAAACCCTCAAAATTCTTCAAGCCTTCTCAAAATCTCACCAAATTCCAGAACATTCCACGACATTTCAAAGAAATCGCACAACATTCCAGAAACCTCCCACAAAATTCTTTACATTTTCACAAAACTCCACCAAATTCCAGAAACATCCCACAAAATCTCCACAAATTTCCACACAATCTAAGAAAAATACCTCAAAATTCTTCATGTCTCCTCAAAGTCTTTCGAAATTCCACAAACATCCGACACAATTCCATAAATCTTTTCAAAACCCTTCCAAATTCCAGAAACATCCAACAAAAACTCTTCCAATTTCAACAAAACTCCACAAACATCGCACAAAATTCCAGAAAAATCTTTTCACAACCCTACCAAATTCCAGAAACATCTTGCAAAATCCCTCAAAAATCCCACCAAATCCCAAAAACATTCCACGGAATTCCACAAACATCCCAACACACTCCCTAAATCTTCTCAAAACCCTACCAAATTCCAGAAAAATCCCACAAAAACTTTTCCAATTTCCACAAAATTCCACAAACATTCCACAAAATTCCAGAAAAATCCCACAAAATTCCACAAACATCCCAACAAACTCCCTAACTCTTATCAAAACCCTACCAATTTCCAGAAATATCCCACAAAATCTTTACAAATTACCATACAATCTAAGAAAAATACCTCAAAATTCTTCATGTCTTCTCAAAACCCTACCAAATTCCAGAAACCTCCCACAAAATCCTTTACATTTTTGCAAAACTTTCTCAAATTCCAGAAACACCCCACAAAATCTTTACAAATTTCCACACAGCCTAGAAAAATCCCTCAAAATTCTTCAAGCCTTCTCAAAATCTCACCAAATTCCAGAACATTCCACACCTTTTCAAAAAAATCGCACAACATTCCAGAAACCTCCCACAAAATTCTTTACATTTTCGCAAAACTCCATCAAATTCCAGAAACATCCCACAAAATCTCCACAAATTTCCACAAAATTCTAAGAAAAATACCTCAAAATTCTTCATGTCTACTCAAAGTCTTGCGAAATTCCACAAACATCCCACAAAATTCCACAAACATCTCAACAAACTCCATAAATCTTCTAAAAACCCTACCAAATTCCAGAAACATCCCACAAAATCTCATCCAATTTCCACAAAATTCCACGAACATCGCACAAAATTCCAGAAAAATCTTCTCAAAACCCTACCAAATTCCAGAAATATCCTGCAAAATCCGTCAAAAATCCCACCGAATTCCAAAAACATTCCATGGAATTCCAAAAACATCCTAACCACCTCCATAAATCTTCTCAAAACCCTACCAAATTCCAGAAACATCCCACAACAATCTCCAAAAATTTCCACAAAATTCCACAAACATCCCACAAAATTCCAGAAAAATCTTTTCACAACCCTACCAAATTCCAGAAACATCTTGCAAAATCCCTCAAAAATCCCACCAAATCCCAAAAACATTCCACGGAATTCCACAAACATCCCAACAAACTCCCTAAATCTTCTCAAAATCCTACCAAATTCCAGAAACATCCCACAAAATCTCTTCCACTTCCCACAAAATTCCACAAACATCCCACAAAATTACAGAAAAATCTTCGCAAATCCCCACCAATTTCCAGAAATATCCCACAAAATCTTGACAAATTTCCACACATACTAAGAAATACCCACAAAATTCTTCATGTCCCCTCAAAGTCCTTCAAAATTCCAGAAACATCCCACAAAAATCTCCAAAAATTTCCACAAAATTCTACGAAAATTGCACAAAATTCCAGAAAAATCTTCTCAAAACCCTACCAAATTCCAGAAATATCCCACAAAAACTTGACAAATTTCCACAAAATCTAAAAAAAACCCTCAAAATGCTTCATGTCTCCTCAAAGTCCTTTAAAATTCCAGAAACATCCCAACCAACTCCCTAAATCTTCTCAAAACCTTCCAAATTCCAGAAACATCCCACCAAATCTACAAAAATTTCCACAAAATTCCACAAACATCCCACAAAATTCCACAAACATCCCAACAAACACCCTAAATCTTCTCAAAACCCTACCAAATTCCAGAAACATCCCACAAAAACTTTTCCAATTTCCACAAAATTCCACAAACATACCACAAAATTCCAGAAAAATCCCACAAAATTCCACAAACATCCCCACAAACGCCCTAAGTCTTCTCAAAACCCCACCAAATTCCAGAAATATCCCACAAAATCTTTACAAATTACCACACAATCTAAGAAAAATACCTCAAAATTCTTCATGTCTTCTCAAAACCCTACGAAATTCTAGAAACTCCCCGCAGAATCTTTACAAATTTCCACATATCTTAGAAAAACCCTCAAAATTCTTCAAGCCTTCTCAAAATCTCAACAAATTCCAGAACATTCCACGACATTTCAAAGAAATCGCACAACATTCCAGAAACCTCCCACAAAATTCTTTACATTTTCACAAAACTCCACCAAATTCCAGAAACATCCCACAAAATCTCCACAAATTTCCACACAATATAAGCAAAATACCTCAAAATTCTTCATGTCTCCTCAAAGTCTTTCGAAATTCCACAAACATCCGACACAATTCCATAAATCTTTTCAAAACCCTTCCAAATTCCAGAAACATCCAACAAAAACTCTTCCAATTTCAACAAAATTCCACAAACATCGCACAAAATTCCAGAAAAATCTTTTCACAACCCTACCAAATTCCAGAAACATCTTGCAAAATCCCTCAAAAATCCCACCAAATCCCAAAAACATTCCACGGAATTCCACAAACATCCCAACACACTCCCTAAATCTTCTCAAAACCCTACCAAATTCCAGAAACATCCAGCAAAAACTTTTCCAATTTCCACAAAATTCCACAAACATTCCACAAAATTCCAGAAAAATCCCACAAAATTCCACATACATCCCAACAAACTCCCTAATTCTTATCAAAACCCTACCAAATTCCAGAAATATCCCACAAAATCTTTACAATTTACCACACAATCTAAGAAAAATACCTCAAAATTCTTCATGTCTTCTCAAAACCCTACCAAATTCAAGAAACCTCCCACAAAATCCTTTACAATTTTGCAAAACTTTCTCAAATTCCAGAAACATCCCACAAAATCTCCACAAATTTCCACACATCCTTGAAAAATCCCTCAAAATTCTTCAAGTCTTCTCAAAATCTCACCAAATTCCAGAACATTCCACAACATTTCAAAAAAATCGCACAACATTCCAGAAACCTCCCACAAAATTCTTTACATTTTCACAAAACTCCACCAAATTCCAGAAACATACCACAAAATCTCCACAAATTTCCACATAATCTAAGAAAAATCCCTCAAAATTCTTCATGTCTCCTCAAAGTCCTTCGAAATTCCACAAACATCCCATACAATTCACTAAACCTTCTCAAAACCCTACCAAATTCCAGAAACATCCCACAAAAACTTTTCCAATTTCCACAAAAGTCCACAAACACTCCACCAAATTCCAGAAAAATCCCACAAAATTCCACAAACATCCTAACAAACTCCCTAAGTCTTCTCAAAACCCCACCGAATTCCAGAAATATCCCACTAAATCTTTACAAATTACCACACAATCTATGAAAAATACCTCAAAATTCTTCGTCTCCTCAAAGTCCTTCAAAATTCTAGAAAAATCCCACAAAATTCCATGAACATCCCAACAAACTCCTTAAATCTTCTCAAAACCCCATCAAATTCCAGAAACTTCCCACAAAAACTTTAGAAATTTCCACACATCCTAGAAAAATCCCTCAAAATTTTTCAAGTCTTCTCAAAATCTCACCAAATTCCAGAACATTCCACAACATTTCAAAAAAACTGCACATTCCAGAAACCTCCTACAAAATTCTTTACGTTTTCACAAAACTCCACCAAATTCCAGAAACATCCCACAAAATCTCCACAAATTTCCATACAATCTAAGAAAAATATTTCAAAATTCTTCAAGTCTAGTCAAAATTCCTCAAAATTCCAGGAACATCCCAGAAAATTCCAGAAAAATCCCACAAAATTCCACAAATATCCCAACAAAATCTGTAAATCGTCTCAAAACCCTACCATTTTCCAAAACCATCCCACAAAATCTTTACGGATTTCCACAAAATCGAAGAAAAATCCCTCAGAATTTTTCAAGTCTCCTCAGTATCCCACAAAATTCCACAAAAATCCCACAAAATTCCAGAAACATCCCACAGAATTCCACAATTATTACACAAAATTCCACAAATATCTCCGAAAATTCCAGTAAAATCTGATTAAATTGTTAGCGTTCAGGAACACACATAACCACAAATGATTATATGCGGGTGCTTTATTAAGAGATCTGGGTGTCAGGGGTACACATACCCAAATCTCTCTCATCTTGGTTTTGGGTTGAACATATTTTCATAGTCTAGCATTATATAACTCACATATTAATTATTAAACTTACATTGTTCTATTGTATGCATTGTTTTTACCCAAGCATGGATTTCTCCTGATCCGCCCCAGCCCCCTAACATTGTTCCTCACGTTCTTTAAACAATAATTACAGCTAATCACATCTAACAATTGTATCATGATCATCTACTGATTACACAGGTGCAATTTTGACCTGATTTTTAGCAAGTACAAGGCCTAACATTTCCCAGGGCCAACTTTTCCAAGGCCTTTCCAAACCTAACTAACTTTATAAGTCCCCAAATTTTCTAACATTTTGAGACCTTTTACTATCACTTACAGGACTTGTGTGCTCCAGACCCCTCACCAGCCTTGTTGCCCTTCTCTGGACACGCTCCAGCCCATCCATGACCTTCCTAAATAAATTGGGGGCCCAGAACTGGACACAGCACTCGAGGTGCTGCCCAACCAGTGCAGAGTAGAGGGGAGGAATCCCTGCCCTGCTCCTGCTGGCCACACTGTTCCTGATCCAGGCCAGGAGCCATTGGCCTTCTTGGCCACCTGGGCACACTGCTGGCTCATGCCCAGCCTGCTGTCCATCAGTGCCCCAGCTCCCTTTCTGCCTGGCTGCTGTCCAGCCACTCTGTCCCCAGCCTGTAGCACTGCAGGGGTTGTTGGGGCCAAAGTGCACGACCCGACACTTGGACTTGTTAAACCTCACCTTGTTGGGTTTGGGCCCTGGATCCAGCCTGTCCAGCTGCCTGTGCAGAGCCCTCCTACGCTGCAGCACATCAACACTCCCAGCCAACCTGCTGTCACCACGGTTCCATGGGGCCCTAGAGTGTCACAATGGTCTCCAGGATTCCATGAAGCCTCCCAGCAATCCAGTTTTGGATCATACTGGGAGTGACTGGACTCATACTGGGAGTATCTGAGAATGACTGGGAACATACCATGCACATCATCCCCCATACTGGGGGTGACTGGGAGCAACTGGGAGCATGCTGGGAGCCAAAGGCATCATACTGGGACTGACTGGGTTGATCTAGTCCGAGGCAAATGGGACCATACTGGGAGTGCTGCCATGTGACAAGGATCATACTGGAGCTTACTGGACTCATACTGGTGTTGAAAGGGAACAGCTGGGATCTCTGAACACCAAAGGTTCCTTTCCTGCCCACTGAAGAAGGAGCTTCCCAGTGTCCATGTGTGAGGGGACCTTCACCTGAACCAGATGCTGTTAGGAGAAAAAGCTGCCTCTGCTGGCAAATCCCACACAACAAGTCAATGCCAAGAGAGAGCATTTTACTTTCACAACTTCCCTCCTGGAGTCATAGTCCTTTTGGATCACACAGCAAGCAAGAGAACAGCACAAAATATAAGGCTGTGTCCAGTTTTTGGCTGGGTGAGCAAACAGAGGGAGTACCAGGGTCCGCTGCCACAGACTCTCCTCTTGGGGAACAGAACCCCCCCAGGCTCCATTCCAAATGCTGTGCACACCCTGCTGGCTACAAACAACCCCTTTTTTAAGAAGTTGTTGGCAGGAGCTCTCCCAAATAAATGGCATCTTAATGGCAATTTTCATTCAAAATCACCCCCATTCCAAAGGATGAACAGAAAGCCCACAGCAATCCCAAAGGCACATATGGTGCACCTGGGGAAATCCTCAACTTCAGGGCCCAGTGGGTTAAAAAATACCCATAAGAAGCCACAGAGTGCAGAGTGCAAAACTGCAACAACCACTTGCTGGATCATTTTGGCTGTGCTGCACATGTCTGCAGACTCTCTGTCCCCCTGCAAGGACAGAAGGACACCCATCAGGGGCTGGGCTGGCTGCTGAGAATGCCTCGGGCAGGACGATCCTCAAGCAATGAGCAGGTGCCCAGAGCCGCTCTGACACTGAGGCCTCTGTGCCCCACAGCAACGGGAACACCACAAGGACACGGCAACGTTCCTGTGACATCACAGCAGCAGCTCCCCCAAAAATTGCCTGCAAGGTTCTCCTGGGTCACCAAGGAGCACAAAGGATCCTCAGAGGGCACAACCTATTGCTCAAAGGATCCAAGAGGAACTCAGAAAATGCAGCAAATGAGGACACCCCACAGCCCAGCCTGAACACTGAGAAGGAACAAAGAAGTGACCAAACCAAAGGAAATACAACTTTTGGTCACTGATGCTTCTGACTATAACCAGCAAGGCTTGTTCCATCTGGGATCTTTGTTCTAGTTCTAGAAACAAGCAACGTTCTCTGCTGTAACTGTACATTCCATCACCAGCTAGAGATCCTCATTGACGAGGTCACCCAGCATCCCTGAGGCCACAGCAGGGAGGGCATCTGGTACAGCACTGTGGCTTTCCTGGGATCCTTCTGGTGCCTGTGGCTGAGAGGAGTGGGGTGGATGGAACCAGGACAGGTCACAGATCAGCAGCCCCACTGCAAGCAGTGCTTTCTCCTGCTGTGTTGGGACCGTGGGGTGACTGATATTGGGACTCCTCTGGCTTTGGCTCCTGCAGACCACACAGTGGCTCAGACACTGGCCTGAGGGAAGGGGTCTCATGGAAACCCGGCACAGGCATTTCTCTTTGGAGAGGGGGTTCTGCAGGGAGAAGGGAGAACGAGAGACGTTCCTGTCTCCTGAGATTCCCCCTCCTCTTTCAGCAGCCATACCACAATCCATCAATACCAGAGTTCATAGGATCACTTCCATGCCAGGGAGCACAAGGCACTCAAAACTGAACCCTGCCAGAGCCCAGCCCTGCCTGCCCATTTGGAGGGTGTGGGGGAATGGAATTTCAGCAGGAGCTGACCCACAATGATATTTTGCCACTTGTGGGTTTCTCACAGCCTTAGAAGGAGTTTGAGATCTCTGTCCCCAACACCCGCTCACCCTTCAAGTGCACACACGTGCCTGGGGGCAATTCAGGGTCTCTGGAGTGGTGGCTGCTAATCTTGGAAACAGGAGCTGTTGTCTTTTCCAATGGCCTTAACTCCCTTCTAGCTATTAGAAAGTGGCTGAGTAAAGGAAATGACCCTGGAGGAAGGGGACCAGAACCTTGGAAAAAGATGAAACATCTTTTGTCTGAATTACAAATTAAATCCCTTTCATTTATTTCTTTAGTACTACTCTATTACTACAAACAAAAACATGTTTCTGAGCTGACTGTTGGGATTCGGGGCTTTATTTCTTGGTCTTGTTGTTGTTATTATTATGTTTTAGTGTTACTTTTCATTGTCAAGACTTTTAAATCTTAGACATAAATAACAAATGCTGGATGTCACACACTGGGAAAATTCCCTTGTTTTTCCCACCAGAATTAAACTGGACACTCAACTCCAAGTTGCCAGTGGATTCTAAAGACGGAAAATCCTGTTAATGCCGGGTTTGGTGTGGTTTGGAGCGGGGGAAGGGTCTCATCCCCTCCCAGAGGCGCCCCAAGCCCGCTCTGCTGCCACGTCTGCGCTCGCGGGCCCTCACGGCGGCCCTGCCCTGGGGACATGGTGGGACCCCCTCCTGCCAGGGCTGAGGCTCCTCATGGCCCCTCACAGCCCCTCATGGCCCCACAGAACCTCTCATGGCCCCATAAAACCTCTCATGGCCTCTCATGGTCCCTCATGGCCTCTCAAAGCCCTTCATGGCCCCTCATTTTTCCTCACGGCCCCTCTCAGCTCCAGGCGTGGGGCTCCTCCCAAAGGAGAAGGGGTCGGGCCCTGCTCTTTCTCCTTTTATTTCGGTCCCTTCATAGCGACGAGTAAACAAAGGCTGAATGGAGCCTTTCCCCAGCGTTTCCCTCGGGGTTCATTGCGGGCTGAAGCTCTGTGCTGGCGCTGGCCCCAGTGCCAACATCCCTGCAGCCCCCAAGGCCTTTGCTGTCCCCCCGTGTCCATTCCCTGTCCCCGAGTCCCGCCCGGCTCTGGCAGCAGCAGCAGCCGCAGCGCAGCGGGCGCCGGCCCGGCCCGGCCGGGGCTCCCGGCCACGAGCAGCAGCAGCGCCGGCCCTTCCCACCTGCTCCTGCCTCGGCTTGCCAGGGCTTTTGCCAGGGCAATTCTGGACTACAGCAACAATCCCCCACAAACAGCCCTGATTCCTCAGGCCCGCCTCTGCTGCCCTCAGCCAGCCCTCAGAGGAAGAAAGGATCGGGTTCCAGCGCTGTTTTCAGCACTGTTTTACTCACCCTGAGGTGACAGCAGGAGGCTGTTGGTGCCTTGGCCTTGGCAATTGTGGATCCCAGCTGATCTTGCCCCTCTTCTGCTTGCCACTTGAATTTTAGCAGTACAGCTGCAATTGCCTCTTTCAATCAGTGCTACCCACTGTGCTTTTCTGACAGGGAACTCGGACTGCTTGTTAAAAAGGCCTCATGAGTAGTAGATCTCCAAATGCTCCCAACTCCCTGAGCACAAAATCAAAGAGAATTAAAGCCACACAGGTCACATTTGCAGTGCTCACAGCCCTGTTGCTGCTGCTGCTGCTGAAATAGAATCAACTGACAGAGGCCATCACAGAAATTGCCTTTACAGTGGCAAATAAAATGAAAAAAAACGACTAGGAGAAAAAAAACCCAGAACTCCCCAACTCACTTCACTGTTTCTACCGAGCAGCAGAAGAAAAAGGAACAGGGCACCTTTCAGGCAGTTCCACAAGCTCAGGGTTCTCATTTCATGGGGAATCTGAGATGCAATTGGCCTTTTTAAAAGGATAAAACAAAGGGAATGAATTGGAAATTATTAGGAAAAAATGTACCTTCTTATATACAAAGTTCACCAAGTCATTCCCTGCATTTCTCCTTTTCACATTCTTTCTGTCATCCAGAGAGGTCCAGCTTATCATGTTCTGATGCTTATCATCAACTGATTGTGCTCTTGATTTCTCCCAGTGCAAGAGATGTAGAATCATCTAAACTGAACACAGAAACAAAGTCTCTCTGTCAGCCCATCTTCATGTTCCAGATCACTTTCAAGATGTCCATGGGGCATTTGGAATGATCAGCTCTCCACTTCTGGCTGCACACCCTGGAGATTCTTTCTCCACATTCAGCCAGGCTTGTATTCCCTAACAATTCCTGGTACCTCATCATGTTTTCTTTGGGTAGAAGAGTAACAGTGGAAACCTTACCAATGGCACAACTCCCCAGTGCACAAGGAAAAGAAAGAACAAGTTTCAAGTGCTTCAAATATTTGTTCTGCTTTGCTGCAAGAGTTGTGCTGCAGTCACTTACAGTGTGGGAAGCCAAGAGAAGCTGCAGCTGGGGGCATATCTTGTGATAGGAGCTGCGCCTTGTTCTCCAGGACAGGTTTTTGGAAAGAACAGACGGGACTGTGGAGAAGATTCTGGGAAAATTGAAACAACTTTCTTATGAAATGAAAATCAAATCAAAAGAAACAACCAATATGTTTTTCTCTATTTTTCTCTATTTATTTTTATGTTCCCCTTTTCCATCTTGCACTTTCTCCATCCCATTCATTCCAAATGGATCTCACCTCTAAGATCTGAGACTTGGCAAGTTTTAGACACTGTAAAATACAATGAGCTATACCCAGTTTGCCTTGCCCTGTTTTCCTTGGAAAGCAATGCTGGAGACACAAGTGCAGCGCTTGGGTCGGGTACAAATTCTGCATTCAGGGAATGTGCTCAGATGGTGCCTGACCCTCAGCAGGGACAAGGCACAGCAGCAGCCAAGGGCATTGCTGTGCCCCTGTGCAGGAGTCAAGACTCTGGCTCTTGGCTCAACACGGCAAAGTTCCCGTGTTTGGCAAGGCTCAGGGGCTACCCGGGGAGTGCGGGGCTCGGGCCGGGGCCGAGCGGGCAACGGACAAACGGACACGGGGACAAACGGTCCCGGTGCTTCAGTTGCAGCGGCGGCAGCAGCGGCAGCAGCAGCGGCGGCGGCAGCAGCAGCAGTGGAAGCAGCGAAAGCAGCCAATTTATCACTTTTCTGTCTCTCCTCTCCCTTTCCCACTGTCCCACATTCCCTCCGGGTCTCCCTTTTCCTGCGTCCCCCCCTCTTCCAGGTTCCCTCTCCCCGTACCCGCCCGGGCCATGCCCCCGGCCCGCCCCCGGACCCTGCCCCGGCTCCGGCTCCGGCCCCATCCCCGGCCCCGGCCGTCCCGCCGTGGTCTCGCCTCCGCTGGGCTCTGGCTGTGCTGGCGCTGGCGCTGCTGGGCGGGCATCATTGCCTGGGGCTGGGGCGGAATCGCTGCCCTTTGGCTCCGCCTTGCCCGATCCCGGCCCCGGCCCCGACGCAGGCTCCGGTCCCGACCCCGGCCCCGGCCTCGACCCCGGCCCTGCCCCCGGCTCCTCCCGGGGCCCGCGGAGGACACAGGCGGCGCGGCCGCTGCCGCCGCCTCCGCTGCGGCTTCCCCGGCCCGAGCTCCGCCGCTCAGCAGCGCGGCCGCTGGCCCCGAGCCGCCGCTGCCGCGTTCCAATGAGGGAACGCCTGCGGATGCCCGGCCCGGGGAGCTCGGGGAGCGCTCGGGGGCCGTTCCTGTCCCCGGGCCGAGCGCTGATGGCCGCGACTCGCCCCCAGGGAAGGCGCAGGAGGCCCTGCAGCAGCGCTACGAGCTGGGCCCGCTGCTGGGGCGCGGCGGCTTCGGCAGCGTCTTCGCGGCCACGCGACTCTCGGACGGCGCCCCGGTGAGCGGTGGGCAGAGGAGGAGGAGGAGGAGGGGGCGGAGGAGATGGCGGGGGCGCGGCGGGGCGGGCAGCGAGCTCAAGCCTCTGCTGCTCCTTGCTCGCAGGTGGCCATGAAATGTGTGCCGCGGGATCGCGTCCGGCTCTGGGGCGAGCTGGTGAGTGTGCGGGGCCAGCGGCAGAAGCCGGGGCGTGCCGGGCAGGGATGAGCCGGGGCCCGGCGAGGTGGGAGCCGCCGAGAGCCCTGCGGGGAGAGCGGGCGCGGGGTGAGCGAGGTGTGCAGAGCATCCCGGGCTGGCTGAGGGGTCCCAGAGCCCTGGCCCGGCCTCAGCCCCACTGACAGCACCGTGCTCCTCCCGCAGCCCGACGGCACCCGTGCTCCCCTGGAGATTGTGCTGCTGGACAGGGTGTCCTCTGGCTGTGCTGCAGTCATTCAGCTGCTGGAGTGGCTTGAGCTCCCCGACAGCTTCGTGTTAGTGTTGGAGCGTCCACAGCGGTGCCAGGACCTCTCGCATTTGCTGGCGGAGCGGAGGTTCCTGCCAGAGGAGGAGGCGCGGGGGCTCTTTCGCCAGGTGCTGGAGGCCGTGCAGCACTGCAGCAGCTGCGGGGTCCTGCACAGGGACATAAAACCGGAGAACATCCTGCTCGACCTGGCCACAGGGCAGCTGAAATTGATCGACTTTGGCTGTGGCGCCTTCCTGCAAGACACAGCCTACACCCAGTTTGCAGGTGAGCCCTCGCAGGGGATGCTCCTGGCCATTTCATGGCCCAGCCTGGCTGTAGCACCGGGGATTCCTCGTGGTGCTGCCAGGATGAGATCAATGCTTGAGGGAAATTGATTTGGATGGGGGTGTGAGGGGGGCCAGCTCCCAGCCCTGCCAAGAGCCTTCAGCACCCACTGTGCCCTGGGCTGGGGCTGGGACAGCCAGCCTGACAAAAACCCCCATGGGGGTAGCAGAGGGCGGGGGTCTGACCCCATGCCCCAGAGAGTTTAGTGAGTCAGCGAGGAAGGGCTTGAACTCCTCTGCTCCCCACCTTTGCCTTGGCCTATTAACAATGTTTTGGAGGCCATGCAGGCTGGGAGGAGAGTGTGTTTTCTCTACCACGGGGTGGGTTTTTATTTGCTTGTCATGGTTGGGCCTCCCCAGTGCTTCTGCTGCCCTCTTCCAGCAGCAGTGGCTTCTTTTCCAACCCTGGGTTTGTAGCCAAGTGCCAGGTGCTGGCAAGAGGGCAGTGGGTCACCCCGTGTGCCGCTGGGGCAGCCCCCACATGCCCAGGGATGCTGGGGCCAGGCTCTGGGAGCAGCAGCATCCCCCTGATGAGCTCCATCTGTGTTCCACAGGAACCCTGTCCTACAGCCCACCAGAGTGGATCCACCAGCAACACTACCATGGCCAGGCAGCAACAATCTGGTCCCTGGGCCTCCTGCTCTACCAGCTGGTCATAGGGAAGCACCCATTCATGAGGGGCCAGCAGATCATCTGGGGACGGATCTTGTTCCCACGACGGCTCTCCCAAGGTGAATCCTCATCTCTGGGCACAGGGGGAACACCAGGCTTGGGAGACAGCTGTGGGCTCATGAGCATCCTGCTCTGGCAGCTGCTGAGGAGGTGGCACATGTCCTGCTCTCCTGCAGACAGGGAATCCATGGGGAAGTTGAGGCCCAGCTCTGGGCACACCCAGCATGGCCTGGGCACTGGAAGGGGGCGGCAACTTCTCCAACTGACTGGTGATTCCTGGTTTCTCTCTTCAGAATGCCAAGATATTATTAAGAGGTGTTTGTCCATGCAACCCTCGGACAGGCCATCCTTAGAAGACCTTTTCCGTGATCCTTGGATGCAGGCTGTTCATCTGCCCTAGGAGATGGGAGATATCCACATGCACAGTTGGATCCAGGGGCCTGGCAGGTAACAGCTCCACACATTTCTTGGCAATCAGTGGCAAAGCAAACCAGGCTGTTTTTGTCGTGCCTGTAGCTCTGAGCAGGGGTCATCAGAAGGGAACACACAGCTCTTGGGCTGGAGCTGAGCTGGACACCTGGTGTGGCAAGCACTGGTGGCCACCATTCCCCCTGCTTTTGCTTGTCTGCTTCACTGATGGCTGGGACCCTGGGCAGAGCACTGACAGCCTGGTCTGGCCCCTAGGCAAGGAGAAGGAGCCCCTGGAGAAGCTGTTACCAGCTGGGGCTGCTGCTGGAGACACCAAGGACAACCTCAAGGATGGCAATCTCTTCCTCCAGCTGGCCAGCTGAAGATGATGGATTTCAATTCTGGCATGTCTTCTTCAAAGACTCGCTCCACGCCCAATTTGCAGGTGAGTCCACAGCCAGGGGATGCTCCCAGATCTGGGCATGGCACAGCCTGGCCAGGCACCAAAGGTTCCCCCCTTGGCTGGGGTGGATGCAAGCAATTCTTCAGTTGGCTGCCAAGCTGCTTTTTGTCTCTGGACAGCTGCTGAGGGGCTGGGTCTGCCGTGGCTGGCTGCAGGCTGGGCACATGGCCTGCCCTCCTGCTCTGCTCCCAAAGGCAGCAGTGATGGGCAGCTTTGGGCCCAGCTCTGAGCACGGCCAGCATGGCCTGGGCACCGCGGGTGGCTGGGACAAGGGGACAGGAGCCTTCAGCTGACGGGCGGTTTCTGGTTTCTCTCCTTGCAGCCGGGCTCTGCGGATGCTGAGGCTGCTCTGGGCTCTGCCAGGGCTCTGCTGGGCTCAGCCCCAGGCACAGCTGGGCTCACCCTGCCCTCCCATTGCTCTGACAGCTTTGCATCACACGAGCCCGTTCCCAGCACACCGCCTGAGCTTTCTACTTTTGCAGGTGAGTGAGACTCTCCTGCAGGCCAAGAGATTGCAGTTAGGGACACACATCCAATTGGCAAGGACCCAAACTCTCCACAGTCCCAGCTGAATGCCTGCATCTGCACAGGATGTTTTCTGTGTCCCACTCTTCCTTTCTTTTTGGCTGCAATTGTGCAATTGCACTTTCTTCCTCCTCTAGAAGTGCCACTGCTGTGTTCCTGAGGCAGTGCAGTCTGGAGCTGATGGATGAAGAATCGCCCCTCTGCACTTCCAAACCAGAGCAAAAAGCTGTAAGTGGGACTTTGCATCTTTAAGAAACCCCTGAATGTTTGAAAGGGAATGTGCAGCTCATTCACAGGGTGAGAAGGAAGGGCACCTTCTAAAGGATTTGGGGTTTGACAGAGTTTAGATTCCCAGTGCTGCTTGGAGCTGGCAAGGCGCATAGCACTTTCTTCTTGCTTCACTCCAATTTCACCACAATTTAAAATAACAATATTGGAATCAAACCCCACAAACTTTTTCAAAAAGGTTCCTGAGGCCGGTAAGATGCATCATGCCATCAGCACATTTACAAAGTAAATAACTGAGTTTTATGTTTCAAAAGACCAATTACGCCTTAATTCAAAGTTAGAGAAGATTTTTCACTGTACGCTTGGGTTCTGTTTTTATCTTTCACATTTTATAGAAGTTTTTTTTCTTTTATTTTTCCGCATTTTTCCCCTTAAAACAGAAATCATGCTATGAAAAAGAAGTGTCCTTTGCTCCTGGTTCCTGTGTGGAGCAGCTCCCTTCCCGCTGGCTGAGCTGCTCAGGCAGAGCCCGGCAGCTCCTGGCCCTGCAAGGCTGAGGCTTTTCCCCGTTGCTGGGCACAGACTGATGGAGCAGCACTGCTGAACACGGGCACACGCAGAGGGAGCAGAGCAGCTGCCTTTGCCCACCTGAAGCTCCAAGGCCAAACTCTGAGCAGGCACGGCTGGAAGAGACTCGCAGGCTCCCTGTTGGCTCTGCTGCCCCACTTGTGCCCGGCCCAGCTCTGCGTGAGGCACAGGGAGAACAAGGGGCAGCTCCCTCCCAGCCCCAGCCCAGGGACCCCTCCAGCCCTGGGCCTTGGGGCACTGTCAGCACCCGCTCCTCCAGCCACGGCTTCTGCTGGCACTGACAGCAACAACCAAACTGGGGCTGGTCCCGAGGGAGCAGCAGCAGTGCCTGGGTCTGATCCCTCAGTGTGGGGCAGTGCTGGAAATATGATCGCAGCAGCAGCACCACCACCAGCAGCAGCACCAGCAGCACCAGCAGCACCAGCAGCACCAGCAGTAGCATCAGCAGCAGCACCACCAGCAGCAGGAGCAGCAGCAGCAGCAGTACCAGCACCACCACCAGCACCGGCAGCAGCACCACCACCAGCACCAGCTTCACCAGCAGCGCCAGCAGCAGCACCACCAGCAGCATGAGCAGCAGCAGCACGAGCAGCAGCACCAGGGGCAGGATCAGCACCAGCAGCACCAGCAGCACCAGCAGCACCAGCAGTACCAGCAGTACCAGCAGAACCAGCTCCAGCAGCACCAGCTCCAGCAGCACCAGCAGCAGCAGCAGCACCAGCAGTACCAGCAGAACCAGCTCCAGCAGCACCAACAGCAGCAGCACCAGCACCAGCACCAAAAGCAGCACCAGCAGCAGCACGACCAGCAGCCGAAGCAGCAGCAGCAGGACCAGCAGCACCAGCACCAACAGCACCAGCAGTGCCAGCAGCAGCAGTACCAGCAGCAGTAGCATCAGCAGCAGCAGCACTACCAGCAGCAGCAGCACCAGCACCAGCAGCACCAGCAGCACCAGCAGCACCAGCAGAACCAGCAGCGGCAGCAGCACCAGGGACAGGACCAGCACTAGCTTCACCAGCAGTACCACCAGCACGAGCAGCAGCAGCAGCACCAGCAGCAGCACCAGCACCAGTACCAGCAGCAGCACCACGACCACCAGCAGCAGCATCAGCAGCAGTGCCAGCAGCACCAGCACCACCACCACCACCAGTGCCAGCAGCACCAGAACCAGCATCACCAGCAGCACCACCAGCAGCACCACCAGCAGCACCACCAGCAGCACCACCACCAGCACCACCAGCAGCAGCAACAGCAGCAGCACCAGCAACAGTACCAGTAGTGCCAGCAGCACCAGCAGCAGTGCCAGCAGCAGCACCAGCAGCACCTGCACCAGTACCAGCAGCAGCAGCACCACCAGCACCAGCACCAGCACCAGCAGCAGCAGAAGCACCAGCAGCACCAGCAGCACCAGCAGCAGCAGCAGCAGCAGCATCACCTGCAGCACCAGGACCAGCAGCACCAGCAGTACCAGCAGAACCAGCAGCAGCACTACCACCAGTGCCAGCAGCAGCAGCACCAGCACCAGCAGTAGCACCAGGGGCAGGATCAGCACCAGCAGCACCAGCAGCAGCACCAGCCATAGCATCAGCAGCAGCACCAGGGGCTGGACCAGCACCAGCAGCAGCAGCACCAGAAGAAGCAGCATCATCAGCACCACCAGCAGCATCAGTGGCAGCAGCAACAACAGCAGCAACAACAGCAGCACCACCAACAGCACCACCAACACCAAGAGCAGCACCAGCAGCAGCACCAGAAGCAGGACCAGCAGCACCAGCAGCACCAGTACCAGCAGCACCAGCAGCAGCACCACTACCACCAGCACCAGCAGTGCTAGCAGCAGCACCAGCAGCAGCACCAGCAGCAACAGAACCGCCAGCACCAGCAGTAGCACCAGGGGCAGGAGCAGCAGCAGCACCAACAGCAGCACCAGCACCAGCAGCACCAGCATCACCACCAGCAACATCAGTGGCAGCACCAGCAGTGCCAGCACCAGCAGCAGCAGCAGCACCAGTAACAGCAGCACGAGCAGTGCCAGCACCAGCAGCACCAGCACAGCAGCAGCAGCAGCACCTGCAGCACCAGCATCACCACCAGCAGCATCAGTGGCAGCACCAGCACCAGCAGCACAGCAGCACCAGCAGAACCAGCAGCACCAGCAGAACCAGCAGCAGCACTGCCACCAGTGCGAGCAGCAGCAGCACCAGCACCACCAGCGCCAGCAGCACCAGCAGCACCAGCAGAACCAGCAGCAGCACTGCCACCAGTGCCAGCAGCAGCACCACCAGCACCAGCAGTAGCACCAGGGGCAGGATCAGCACCAGCAGCACCAGCAGCAGCACCAGCCATAGCATCAGCAGCAGCACCAGGGGCTGGACAAGCACCAGCAGCAGCAGCACCAGAAGAAGCAGCACCAGCAGCACCACTAGCAGCATCAGTGGCAGCACCAGCAGTACCAGCACCAGCAGAAGCAGCAGCAGCAGCAGTGGCAGCACCAGCAGTACCAGCAGCAGCAGAGGCAGCAGCACCAGTAGCACCATCGTCACCAGCACCAACACCAGCACAAGCAGCACCAGTAGTGCCAGCAGCAGCATCAGCAGCACCAGCAGCAGGACCAGCAGTGCCAGCAGCACCACCACCAGCACCAGCATCACCACCAGCACGAGCAGCACCAGCACCAGCACCAGCACCACCACCAGCACCATCATCAGCAGTGCCAGCACCCGCAGCAGTACCAACAGCAGCACATGGAGCTGACTTTCAGTGCAGCCTCTGCCATGCTTCCCTCCCTGTGCAGCAGTGTCACAGCAGCCTGAGGCACCTGGGCTCCTGCATGTTACGCCAGGAACAGAGCTGGGGACTCCCTCTCCATGTGGAGCTTCCAGATGGAAAAGGCTGCTGTGACCAGGCAGCTCCAAGGGCACAGAAAGGAGGGGCTCGACCCCTTGATCTGTGCCAATCCCACAGTCCTGGGCAGCAGCCACAGAGCCCTGGGGGAGCAGAGGGCACAGCAAGAGGGACAAAAGCAGTCAAGGTCAGAGACTGGGAAGAGCCAGACCTGGGAGCAGGAACAGCTGCTTCATTGAACTCCTGGAGGAAGCTCTTGGCTGGTTCAAAGCCCTGAAAGGTGTGAAGGGCAGAGAAGAGGCCACACCAAACAATGCTCCTGTTTTCACACCTCCCCTCTCTGTGTCCCAGAAGGAATTGGATGAACTGTATTCTTCTCTCTGAGTCGTCTCGTTCAGCGTGAGCAGCTCAGCACCAGGAGCTGAAGGAGCTGAAGCCTCAGGCCACAAGAGCTGAGCAAGAGGGGGCTTTTGGGCCAAAGTAATGCTGCTAAGTAATGGACCTAGCTGAATGCAGCAGATAGAATCCTGCAATTATAGAATCCATTTTGCTGGAAAAGGCCTCTGAGCTCATCCAGTCCAGCCAGTCACCCAGCAGTGTCAAGCCCAGCACTAAACCTCGTCCCTGAAGTGCCAAGGTCTGAACAACAGGCCCTGAGTGAGGCCTGAACAACAGGCCCTGAGCCAAAGGTGACCTCTGGATGAACCTTCCAACCAGAGGTTATCTGTCTGTCTGCTCATTACTGAAATATGCATGGTCATTAGCACTGTGATAGATGGATCCACTCATCAATGAAACATGGATTGACCTTTCTGTGTTTAGAAGCCAGACAAGGCCATTCAATCCGACATCTGGCCTTGTTTGGGGTGTATGGACAGAGTCAACTCCCTTGGTTCCTCCTTGAGGCCTGGCCAGGCTTTGGTAGGGACGCAAGAGGAGGATGAAACCAGATGTTCCCACAGCAGAAGTGCTGTCAGTTTGTTCACTCAGCACTATCAAAGCTGGGCCCTCTCTCACAGCCAGGGTTGAGCCTCACCTGTGGCTGGAGGCACCTGCAGGATTTCCCAGTGTCCAGGAGTGGCTCTCCAGTCCTTGGCTGTGACAGCTTCCCCAGCTGATGGGTGGATCTGGGGATGGCAAAGTCTGAGGGGAACTGGATCTTTGTTAATGCCTGCAGGCAATCTTTGGCAGTGATGATTGGGTGCATTGCAGAGCTGCTCCTTTTGTGATCCTTTGCTGCTTGGAGCTGCAGTAAGTGACACTGATTCCTTCAGGTGGTGTTGGTGCCTTTGGTGCTGACCCTGCCCACTGGTGAAACCAAATTGGCAAAGTCTGGCCAGATCACAACAAAATATCACTTTTTAAATGTAAATGTAAGGAATCAGTCCCATCTCAAATTCCCAGAAGGGAAGCCCTCCCCAGAGTTCACTGGCTCTGGAGTGGGGCTGAGGTGGGAGCACCGTGCGAGCAGTGGGGCAGTCGGTTAAAAGAGGCTGAACCGCAGGATGTCTTAAAATGCATCCAAACATTGCATATGGAAAAAGGAAAAGAACTTGTGGGTTTGGGAAGACAAGGATGGATTTTCTTAACAGCACCAACGGAAGGAACAGTTGTTTTTTGGAATGCTCCCACATGAAGGTACAGAAAAAGGTTTTAGTCTTGAGCTCAGGTTTGTTTGTGCAAGTAACATAATAACAATAACAATAACAACACAATGATATATATTTATATATATAACCAAAACTCAATAATGTGAAATAATGCTGAAAATACCAATTTGTGAGCTTTAGCTGCTCACTGTAAAACTAAATACCCTACAAAAAAGAACTGGCAAAGACCCAAATGTCAATGGTAAACTTTTGTGAATTGTATACAAGGAATAAAGGAGGAAGGGATAAAACTGGCTATTTTTATAGGGTTTGTTGATACTATGATGCAGAATGCTTTGTCTGTTCCTGTGAAAAGCACAGTGATTAAGACTGCTGGGTTTTTCATGTACCAGACTCTCTACAAGCTGCAGGACTGGTTGAACAGGTGAAGGAATTGTTAAAAGAGCAGTTGATAAAATGAGGAGATGGGAACCTGTCCTGGTGGAGAACCCATCTCCCAGATGTGTTCCATGCCCTTAACAATGGGCCCACTGGGGAAATGGAAACCCCTGGGTGTGCAGGGCTGCACCCAATTTGCAAACACAACCATGGACAGTGAGACTTGGACTGCCTGGGAAATGGTTCTGGGTGTGATGGCCCCTGACAGGGCCACCCCAGAGGCTGCAGGGCTGGACCTTCCTGCACTGGAATTAATTAGGAAAAAGCCAAAGCAAATGAAAGTTAACAATACAAGAACAGGAATTCAGATTCCTCCAGGACGCTTTGGTTTGGTAACTGCTCACTTGAGCTTGGCCTTGCAAAGTGTTGATGTCATGGGAGGAGGAATTGATGCAGATTATCAAGGAGAAATTAAAGAAATTCTGTTAAAAATGAATGAACAAGATTGGATTATTCAACCCCATGACAGGTTATCACAAATACTGATGTTGCAGTTTAAAAACGATTGTGAAAGAAGGAGATCCACCTCCAATCAGCACTGTTTGTGGAGATAAAAGGTTTGGATGCAGCAGTCCTAATAATGGAGCCAGAGTGTGGGTCCAGAGGCCAAATGGCCCTCCAGAGGCAGATGAAGGAACAGCTCTGGGGAAAGACAACACTGGTTGAATCCTGAAACCTGAGCATGAAGAATGGGAATATGTCCCTGCAGCCAAGTGTTCTCTGCCAGAAAAAGTCAATATTGTTTTACAGATACTGCCAGAGCAAATCTCCCTGTTTGCCCCAACGACCCCTTTGGAAAATGCTCTGATCCACAGGGCTCCATGTGAAGGCTGATGTGACACTGAGGGACTTGCACACCAATTCCAGCCAGGAGCTGGAAATTGGGATCCTCTCCCCTTCGGCTGGAGAATTGCCAGGTCCCAGTCCCTGACGGGCACCCAGGCTCCTGGCTGGAATTGGTGTGGAAGTCCCTCAGTGTCACATCAGCCTTCACATGGAGCCCCGTGGATCAGAGCATTTTCCAAAGGGGTCGTTGGGGCAAACAGGGAGATTTGCTCTGGCAGCATCTGTAAAACAATATCCCATAACATCAGCTTGTTGTGGCAGAGAACGCTTGGCTGCAGGGACATATTCCCATTGTTCCTGCCCAGGTCTCAGGATTCAAACAGTGCTGTCTTTCCCCAGAGCTGTTCCTTCAGCTGCCTCTGGAGGCCCATTTGGCCTCTGGACCAATTATTAGGACTGCTGCATCCAAACTCTTGATCTCCATGAACAGAGGTGATTGGAGGTGGATCTCCTTCTTTCACAATTGTTTTTAAAACTGCAGTATTAATAACTGTAATACCCTGCCATGGGGTTGGAAAACAAAATCTTGTTCATTATTGTTTAACAGACTTACTTCAATTTCTCCTTGATAATCTGCATCAATTCCTCCTCCCATGACATCAACACTTTGCAAGGCCAAGCTCAAGTGAGCAGTTACCAAACCAAAGCATCCTGGAGGAATCTGAATTCCTGTTCTTGTATTGTTAACTTTCATTTGCTTTGGCTTTTTCCTAATTAATTCCAGTGCAGGAAAGTCCAGCCCTGCAGCCTCTGGGGTGGCCCTGTCAGGGGCCATCACACCCAGAACAATTTCCCAGGCAGTCCAAGTCTCACTGTCCATGGTTGTGTTTGCAAATTGGGTGCAGCCCTGCACACCCAGGGGTTTCCATTTCCCCAGTGGGCCCATTGTTAAGGGCATGGAACACATCTGGGAGATGGGTTCTCCACCAGGACAGGTTCCCATCTCCTCATTTTATCAACTGCTCTTTTAACAACTCCGTCACCTGTTCAACCAATCCTGCAGCTTGTAGAGAGTCTGGTACATGAAAAACCCAGCAGTCTTAATCACTGTGTTTTTCACAGGAACAGACAAAGCATTCTGCATCATAGTATCACCAAACCCTATAAAAACAGCCAATTTCACCCCTTCCTCCTTTATTCCATGTATACAATTCACAAAAGTTTACCACTGACATTTGGGTCTTTGCCAGTCCTTTTTTGTAGGGTGCTTAGTGTTACAGTGAGCAGCCAAAGCTCACAAATCAGTACTGTCAACATTATTTCAAATTATCAATTTTTAATTATGTATATAAATATATATTATTGTGTTATATTATTATCATCATTATCATTATCATTATCATTATCATTATCATTATCATTATCATTATCAATCATCATTATCATCATTATTATAATCATTATCATCATTGTTCTTGTTGTTGTTTCACTTGCACAAACAAATCTGAGCTCAAGACTATAACCTTCTTCTGTCACTCCACATGGGAGTGTTCCAAAAACAATTGTTCCTTCTGTTGGTGCTTTTTCCTATCTTAGCTGTTAACAAAATCCATCCTACTCTTCCCAAACCCCCAAATTCTTTTCCTTTTTCCACATGCAATTTTTGGATTCATTTTAAGGCTGATTTACTAAAATATGGATATGATCTGGTATCAATATCCAACTGAGACAGACAAAGACTCTTTAACTGTTTTAGGATTAAAAAGTGTATGTTTATTCACAGCACTGGGCTGATGTGTCAGGTCACCCCTTAATACACACAGCCCGGAGCACAGGTGAATACAGGCTTTTTATTTACAGAAGTATTGAATACAAATACATATTCATGACCCAGTTCCCACCAACTTTTCACTTCCTATGCTACTTAGGAAAAAAAGCAGTTAAGCATGATCCTTGAAATGGGTCGGTGGTCTTTTTCTGAGGAGGGGTCACAGAAGGGAGGAAGGGATATGGCTCTTCCTCGTTCTGCCCTTTCAACCTTTTCAATGCAAAGTGACAAATGGACCCTTGGCTGGGCTCCTTGTTTCATATCTTCAATGAGTTTCTGATTTGCAACTGTCTTGAAGTTCTTTACCAGATACTTTATTTCTCACTCTAAGCCCAACTGAACAAGCATAAAGTTGACAATTAGTTATTAGCCAATGCTTAACCTCTATTTTAGCAAGGCCTCTTGTGGATGCTAACTGTGAAACAGAGAGCATGGTGCCTGTGGAAATTGCAGGCCACATAGCTTTCTCAGTCTTGCCTGAGAAAGTGGCCTGGGAAATCATGAGGAGGAATTAAAACAATCCTCAGAGACAGAAAACAGCCTTGCAGGTGCTGTTTGTCTGTTCCTTGTTTTCTTGCAAGAGAAGGTCGAGGGGTGGTGTACCCCACTGACCAATGATAGTGATGTGTTAGTTTACTAACCAATAAGAGTTTCTTTTCTGTACTTTTCACGTATCGGTCTATAAAAAAGACCTGAGGTAATAAACCAGAGAGAAATTCTCCTGATCGACTCCCAAGAGAGTCTGTGTCATTCTTCTCGCCGTTCCTAATAGAGCGACATCCTCTCTATCTACCTTTAATTTTAGCAAGGTCCATCTATTGATTTTAATTAGAGTTAGCAAGGCTTCTTTTTAATTAAGGCCTCAGCTTCTCTATAATCTTAAATTCTTCAAAGTTTGTGTCTCACCATGCCCCTCTGCTTTTTGTGTGTTTTGTTGTAAAAAGGCAGAATTGGCAGGATTCAGTTCTGAGGCCGATTCTGCAGCTGCTGCCTTGTGGGGCTGGTGCTGTCCCTATGCAGGCCCAGGTATTTCTCATGCAGCTTCCTCTGTGGGGGCTGTAGGAAAACTTGAGGGGAAAGTATTTTATTATCTTTCCTTGGTTAATTTGTTAGTCACCTCCCTCCGCCTTAGATGGACTTGATGCGAAAAATTGGGACAGGGAGCAATTGGTTACTAAAACAAAAAATGTGATTGGCTTTAGGCAGTGGCATTGCTTGCCACTGAACTGGAACATGTTTAAAAGGAAAATGACTGGAACAAAAGGAAGGAAAATGGTACAACAACATTTGACATGGACAGTCCTCCCACAGGGATATCCGGCGTCACTGGTTTTGTTTGGGCAAGCTTTGCAGAAAATATTAAGAGAGTTTACTCCAGCCTCAGGAGTTAGGATGTTGCAGGATGTGGATGATTTGCTTTTGTCAGGGGGACAAAAGGTGGTTGAAGAGGCTACTGTAAAGCTGCTTAATTTTCTTGCTAAAAAGACTTAAGGTGTCTGAAAAGGAGGCCAGTTGGTAGGAAAAAAAATAATAATAAAAAGGTCATATATAGAGCTGTCCTGGGGTGACTTTATGATCCTGGTATCCCCAATCGTCTGGTTTATGTTATATATTAAGTTGTGCACCTTTAAGACTGGCTCTGAGAGCGAAGGGGGCGGAAGAAGAAGTGCGCAATTTGTGTTGAAAGAAAACATCACTCCCCCACATCCCGCTCCTGGACTGTGGTGTCTGCAGCACGGACACACTGCAGGACACAGCTTCTCTCTGGCTTTTAGTTAGTTTTAGCTAGCTGAGGCAGAGGAGTTCCCTGGACCTTTGTTTTTTCCCTTTTTACCTGCATCTGTGCAAGCCTGCTCTGGACCGAACACGCAGCCAAACCCCGGGAGCTCACGCCTGTGGCCCACCGGGGCCTGGGCCTCGGCACTTTCCAGCGCTGAAAGGACTGATAAGAACCTGAGCGAGCCGAGCTACAGCACATGAAAAGGACTTTTCTTCCTAGATTTGCCATCCCATTCAACAGCGAGAGGTTTTCTTATTTAATATTATTCAATTTCTGTTAAATAAACAGCTTCTCCCACTTCTCTCCGAGGAAATTCTTTTCCTTTCCCGGAACAGTTGAGGGGGAGGGGTCATTTCCCTGGGGAAACCCCCACTTGGAGTTTTCCTCCTAAATTGGCCTTAAAGAAGGACAAAAGGCCAACAAAACTCCACAAAAATGCCACAAAATTCCTTAAGTCTTCTCAAAACCCTACCAAATTCTAAAAACATCCCACAAAATCTCCTCCAAATTCCACACAATTGCAGAAAAATACCACAAGATTGAAGAAAAAATCCCACAAAATACCCTAAATCTTTTCAAAACGCTATGAAATTCCAGAAGCATCCCACAAAATTCTTTACAAATTTCCACAAAATCTCAGAAAAATCCCTCAAAATTCTTCAAGTCTCCTCAAAATGCCACAAAATGCCACAAAAACCCCACCAAATTCCAGAAACATTCCACAAAATCTCCTCCAATTTCCAGAAAATCTAAGAAAAATCTCTCAAAATTCTTCAAGTCTCCCTAAAATCCCACAAAATGCCAAAACATTCCACAACATGCCAAAAAAATTCCACAAAATTCAGGAAATGTCACACAAAATTCAGGGAAATTCCCACAAAATTCCAGAAATATCCCACTAAATTCCTGAAAAATCCCACATAATTCCCTAAATCTTCTCAAAACGCTACCAAATTCCAGAAACATCCCACAAAATTTTCTCCAATTTCCTACAAAATTCCAGAAAAAGCTGAGAAGATTCCACAAACATCCCACAAAAAATCCAGGTACATCCCACAAAATTCCAAAACATTTCCTCAAAATCCCACACAATTCCAGAAAAATCCTACCAAATTCAATAAAAATTCCACAAAATTCCATAAATCTTCTGAAAACCCTACCAAATTCCAGAAACATTTCACTAAATCTCCACAAATTTCTGAAAAAATCCTGAAAAATTTCACAAGATTACAGAAAAATCCCACAAGATTGAAGAAAAATCCACAAAATTCCAGAAACATCCCACAAGATCTTTACAAATTTCCACAAATTCTAAGAAAAATCCCTCAAAATTCTTCAAGTCTCCTCAAAATCCTACAAAATTCCAGAAACATCCCACAAAATTTAAGAAAAATCCCACAAATTCCTGAAAAATCCCGCAAAATTCCCTACATCTTCTCAAAACCCCACCAAATAACAAAACATCCCACAAAATCTGCACAAGTTCCAAGAAAATCTAGAAAAAAATCCCACATCATTCAAGGAAAATCCCACAAAATTTCAGAAAAATCCCACCAAATTCCAGAAACATCCCACAAAATCTCCTCCGCTTCCAACAAAACTCCTGGAAAATAAAAAAAAAAAATCCAGAAAAATCCCACAATATCTCCGTCAATTTTGACAATATTCCAGAAAAATCTCACAAAATCCTTGGAAAACCTCACAAAATTCAAGAAAAATCCCATAAAATTCCAGAAACATCCCAAAAAAATCTCAATATCCCACTAATATTCAAAAAAATCCCACGAAATTCCTTAAATCTCCTCAAAATACTTCCAAATTCCTGAAAAATCCCACTTAATTCCAGAGAAATCCCACAAAATCTCATCAATATCCTGGTAAATTGCAGAAAAATCACAAAAAATTCCCTAAATCTCCTCAAAACCCTACCAAATTCCAGAAACATCCCACAAAATTCCAGAAAAATCCCACAAAATTGCCTGAATATCCCATAAAATTCAAGAACAATCCTTCAAAATTCCAAAAAAGTCCCACAAAATTTCCGAAAAATCCCACGAAAATAATTTTAAAAAATCCTACAAAATTTTAGGCAATTCTAGAACATTCACAAAAATCCCACAAAATTCAAGAAACATCCCACAAAATTATTTTCATTTGTTCAAAGTCTCACATACTTCCACAAAAATCCCACAAAATTGAAAAAAAATCCCACAAAATCCCCTAAATCTTCTCAAAATGCTACGAAATTCCAGAAATATTCCACAATATCTCCACAAATTTCCACAAAATCTAAAAAAAAATCCCTCAAAAGTTTTCAAGTCTCCTCAATATCCCACAAAATTCCATGAGAATCCCACAAAATTCCAGAAGCATCCCACAAAATCTCTTCAATAGCCAGAAAAATCCAAGAAAAATCCCACAAAATTCCAGAAAAATCCCACAAGTCCCTAAATCTTCTCAAAACCCCACAAAATTCAAGAAAAATCCCACAAAACTCAAGGAAAATCCCACAAAATTCCAGAAAAATCCCACAAAATTCCAGTAAAATCTGATGAAATTGTTAGCGTTCAGGAACACACATAATCACAAATGATTATATGCAGGGGCTTTATTAAGAGATCTGGGTGTCAGGGGTTCACATACCCAAATCTGACCCATCTTGGTTTTGAGTTGAACATGTTTTATACTCTGTTATTATATAACTTATATATTAATTATTAAACTTACATTGCTCTATTGTATGCATTGTTTTTACCCAAGCATGGATTGCTCCTGATCCACCCCAGCCCCCTAACATTGTTCCTCATGTTCTTTAAACAATAATTATAGCTAATCACATCTAACAATTGTATCATGATCATCTACTGATTACACAGGTGCAGTTTTGACCTGATTTTTAGCAAGTACAAGGCCTAACATTTCCCAGGGCCAACTTTTCCCAGGCTTGGCAAACCTAACTTTCTAAGTCCCTGGATTTTCTAAGATTTTGAGACCTTTTACTATCATTACATATTTGTATTATATATTTGATATTACATATCTAAATGAAAGCATTTTCACTTCACTATAAGTGCAAATGTTTTCACTTGATACAGTTCTTTGTTTCTGAGTTTATACTTGATGTTCTTTGAATCCTTGATTGATGTAAACCTCATCCAGGTGAGCTGTCCTGGATACTGTCAGGAACTGGAGAACCAGAAGATTGTGGATCTCACATCAGTGCCTTTATTATTTTCTGGTTCCAGGACATTTTCTTCTGTATTTCTACCTTGAAGATGCTGCAAACTAACCAAATTGCTAAGAATACAATTAGTAAGATTATGGCACTCTCAATGATAGATTTACTCCACGACCTCACATTCCACCCTAACCCTTTGAAGATTCTCCCTAACCAATTGTAGTCAAATCCTTTTGCTCTTCCTGTGCTCCATGCTCTATTTGTTGCAACTGATTGATGTCATATTCTACATCTGCAGTTACATTTGGGATGTGGATGCAGCAATGATCAATCCATCCCTTTAAAAAACCCACACACTCCATGCTCTTTCAGGAGTAGTAAATTGTAATTGTATGTTTAGTTCTTTAAATCTTTCTCAGGTCACTCTTGCTAATTTATCTACCTGACCTGTAAGTTTGTACAACATTTCTTTATTCTGATAGTTTGCTATAGGACCAAGCAAAGACTCTAGGGCCCACCCAAATTTCGCTCTACTAAAGGGTTCTTACCATGTGTCATCTTGATTCTATTCCTATCTTAATCCTTCCTAGCTCTGCCTGTGTCTAGCCACTGAGTTGATTTTGCCATTGTTAGCATCCATACCAAGATTAATTTTTGTTTTAGCAATTTTACCAATGTTTCTGCACCCCAATGGCATTTGTTATATTTAATTTGTAGAACTTCTCTCATTATCAAGGGGGTTAACACTATTTGTCTTTGTGCAGTTACATACCACTCTTCTGAATTATTTTGTGCATTTAGCAAATGTCCCAATTTCTCATCTTTTACTGAATATTTTGGTTTTGGAGGCAAATTACATTGAGATACATTAACTTTTAAAGGTATCCATGCCATTGTTGTTTGCACTTCTCAAGCAATCTGTCGAGCTGTCCAGTCTGCTTTACGATTTTCCTCACAAATTTTGGAGTTTCTTGATTGGTGTGCTTTACACTGTATAATTGATACTTGTTCAGGTTTTTGTATTGCTTTTATCAATTGCAGGACTGCATCTTGATGTTTAACGTGTGTACCTTGAGAAGCCAGTAGTCTTCTTTCTTTCTACAGTGCTCCATGTACATGTACTACTCCAAAAGCATACTTTGAGTCAGTCCATATGTTTACCCTTTTCCCTTTACTCAATTCTAGTGCTCTGCTTAAGGCAACCAGTTCTGCCCTCTGGGCAGATGAATTTGGTGATTTGTATTTGGTATTTGCTTTTGCCTCCACTATTGTACTGACTGTTGTTACCGCATATCCAGCGTATCTGGTCCCGTTCTCCACCAAGCTGCTTCCATCTGTGAATAGCTCTCACTCTGCTTGCTCTAGTGGGATGTCTTTCAGGTCTTCTCTTGCCAAATAGGTGTACTCTATTACTTCTACATAGTCGTGCTCTAATGGGCCTTCTTCAGTTGTGGTACGTGGGAACAAAGCTGGATTCAAAAGGTTAGTTGTCTTTAGTGTGACATCATCCTGCTCAGTCAGGATTACCTGGAATTTCATCATCCTGCTTGGAGATAGCCAATGGCCCCCCTTTTGTTCTGAAACAGTGGTCACCATGTGTGGCACATAGACATCTATGTCTCTACCCATTGTGAGTTTCCTGGCTTCTTGTATCAGCATCACAGTGGCTGCGACTGCCCACAGGCACGAAGGCCATCAGGCACTCTCATTGTCAAGTTGTTTGGAGAAGTAGCCTACCGGCCTTTTCCAGCCTCCCAAAGGTTGGGTCAGCACTCCCAGTGCTAGGTGTAGTCTTTCATGCACAAACAGCTGGAAATCTTTGGACAAATCAGGCAATCCTAATGCCAGAGCTGTTGTCAATGCCTCCTTCAGTTTGAGGAAGGTCTCCTTCTGTGGTTTGCCCCAGGTAAACGGCTGCGTCTTCTGGGCTTCATACAGGGGTTTTCAATTAGTCCATAGTCCATGATCCACAGGTGGCACCACCCTGTCATCCCAAGGAAAACTCGCAGCTCATGCAGGTTCTGGGGTTCTGGAATAGCACAAATAGCTTGAATATGATCAGTACCCAGCTTACGTTGCCCTTGTGAGATTTCACATCTCAGGTAAATCACAGTTTGCTGGGCAATTTGTGCCTTCTCTTTAGACACCTTATATCCTCCCATTCCCAGCTGATTTAAAATTTCAATTGTTACCTTTATGCAGGTTGTTTTCTCTTCTGTAATTGTCAGTGTATCATCAACATATTGGAACAGCAGGTATTGTTCTCTCAGTACTTGCTCATTCTCAGTCCAAATCTCCAGCTCCTTAAATAGCTGGCTTCCAAATAGGGTTGGACTGTTCTTGTATCCTTGTGGGAGGTGTGTCCAGGTGAGCTGAGTTTTCCTTCCATTTTCTGGATTTTCCCACTCAAAGGCAAACAGTTTCCTACTTTCTTTGTCAAGGGTATGCAGAAAAATTGAGATACATTAAGTGTGTTATCTCATACATTTGTCTCATATATTTATCTCATATATTTTTATCATATATATTTATCAAGGGGTATGCAGAAAAAGGCATCTTTTAAATCAATTACAGTAAACCATTTATATTTCTCTTTTATGGATGTTAACAATGTGCAAGGATTAGCTACCACTGGGTAAATATCTTTAGTTATTGCATTTATTGCTCTCAAATCCTGTACTAGTCTGTATTGGTTAACACAGAAATTTGGGCTCTAGCGTTAACTGGAAGTAATAGGCGCACGTTTGGGACCCACCATTGCTAAAATCAGTATGTCTCCACTTTTGTTATTTCTAGTGAGCATTTTAAATACAACCAACCTCCACCTCTCTGCTCACCCATGAGAGGCAGAGTTCCCAGTTTCCCTGATTTGGGGTTTGAGGCTGTTTGGGATCCACTCCCAGAAGCTGAGAAGGAGACTGCTTTGGCTCGCAGCCCAGAGCCTGTGGAGGTGTGCTGGGTTATACAATGGGGCATTCGATACAATGAACTTGGGACAGTGTTAATTAGAAACTACTTTACTCAACTTTTAAGTGATAAGTCATCCATTATGTTTCTGGGGACCCTCTTCTTTATCCTTAGTGACCACCAGTACTGGTGGTTAGAGATTTGTTTTCTCTTTTCTGGGTTTTCATTAAGAGAACCAATGTATCTAACACCCTTTGCTTTCTCTGATTTTTCTTCTGGGATTTTTACAGGTCCATAATTTCTACTGTAATTAGTTAACTCTTTTGCAACTTTGCTCCATGTCCAAATTTTATGGTTCCTAGCAGGAGAACGCAGTTGTGAACCTGTTGGCTGAGAGGGGGTGGTGAAGGGAGTAAACACAGGATCAGTGGAACCAGGTCAATCAGTCGGGTTCCCAAGAAATCTATCTAGTCTCTCCACAGGGGTTATAGCTGCTATGGTTTTGGGGGTTTTTTATGAGAAAAATTGCTGTAGGTTTAAGTGATTCTGGAAGGCCTTGAATTAAAGAGGTCATAATTTCAGTTTTCACAGGTAACAACACTGGTGATTTAGAACCAGCAATTAATTTTCTTTTGTGTATCATTTGCAAGCAGGCAGCTTTGTGAATGTTTTCCAGTAGTTGGTTGGGGGTACCAACTATAGCTATAGGGTCCCCCCTTTCCAAGGGGTTTAGCCCCTCTGCCTGATAAGCTGCATGCTGATTTAGAGCCCATGGGTTATGTCTGTCTCCTGTTGTTACGAAGACTCCATGTCCCCAGTACCCACTGGCTTCCTGTTCTCTCAATCGAATTTAATCACCTCCAGTAAGAGACACTCAGAATACATATTCTGTCTCTGACTCGTGAGGCAGACTCCCGTACTCCCTTTTTTTTTTTTTTCTTTTTCTTTTTCTTTATTTTCAGTCGTTATATGCGGATCCTTTTCATTATTGATATAATTATATTATATTGTGTTTTAATTAGAGGTTTCAAACTAAGACACCAGTGTTCCCCACAATTTTATCCAAGTTAGCTCCTTTTGAGGGTAAATTTGATTAATGAGAGGGGTTTCCCTCTCTTGTTTCCTTTAGCAAGTCAGCATTTTTTGAATTTTTATCATGGAGGGCTACTCACAACAGATTGATCTTACTCCTTTCTTCATCCAATTGTTTTTGCAAAATTTTAACTAGGTTTTGGAGGGAGTCTATTATAGTTCTTTCCTAACTTCTTCACTTAAAGCAAGTTTCTATAGCTGCTGTAAGACAAGCTCCCAAAACTGAGCAGAGTAGAGTTTTATTTTTGCCCAGTTTAAATTCTGTTTCATGTTGTAAAAAAAACATAGTCTATCAATCACATTTTCCAAATTAAACCAATTATTAAGCACGAACCTTTCCCTCCTGGAGGTTTGGCATTGTGTTTTGCTAACAAAGCATAACATGCATAAAATGCAGCTTTAACTTCTGCAGACATTTTCGGTCATTTTTACAGAGGGAAAAACCACTACAGGGAGGTATCAACTTAAATTACACACACACACACACACACACACAAATTTTTGCTTCCCTGTATGGGTAAAAAGAACAAATCTGCTTGGGAGGCACTCCTTCAGTTTAAAATTCTGGTTGTCTCTTTGCTACACCAAGCTGTCAAAATTCATACACACAACAACAAAAACAATCCAGCCCTTTTGCACTAAGAGATCTTTTGCAAAATTCTGCAGACAGAGCCCTCAAGTGAGTGTGGGGTGCTTTTCACCTCGGCGTGTGCAGTTTGCAGGAAATTCAAGTTGCCCCTCTTGCTTTCCAGACACCGCTCACTCTTTGGGAGTGTTGGGCTAGGTGCAGCTGGAGCAAAACGTCCTTCCCCTAATACAGACTGCACAACAAACCTGCAGCCCCTTCTGTCTGTCAGAAATCCTGTCTGTGACTCCAGTTTAAATGCCACGATTCGCTAACGCGAGTGGGACTCGTGAGAGGTTCGTTTGATCTCAGAGTGCAAGACGGACACAAGGGATTTCAGTTTAAATCACAACAACAATAATGTACCTTTATTTTAGTGCCAACAACAAGGGTTATGCGAGAGAGGAGAGGAAGAGAGGGTGAGATAAAGAAAACAAAGTAAAGAGAGAGAAGAGGGGGTTATAGCTACCAACAGAAGAGACGGGGTTGCTGGGGTCTTTTTCTGTGGGAAGATTTGGCCAAAATTATCTTAGTCTTATGTAATTCTTCCCCAATGTTACCTTGTTTCCAATGTGCTAATAAGCACCCAAAGGAGAAGTATCTGGTGTGGGAGCATTGCTGCCCAAAATCCCTTTAAGTTTCTCCATATTGTAACTACAATATACCACAAATGCTGGATCTGCAACGCTATTGCAGTTGTCTGACAGACGGCGCCTAGGCAACTAACTCAAAGATTTCTGGGAGTAATACTTTTCTCTCTCTGAGAGAAAGTGCCTTGCCTCCAAGGGAGAGCCAGGATCTCTGAATCAGCTGGTTTTCTGACCCCCACAGTAAAGCACCTTACCTTTCTCTCCTGGGGAAATTGTGAGCAGCAGAGACGGTCGCAGCTGATGGGGTCCCCAAGAATCCCTCGGTGCCGGCTGGAGCGTGATCGGGTCGTGAGTTTGCTCAGCAGCACTCACAAGGTCCCATCTGGGGTCGCCAAAATGTTAGTGTTCAGGAACACACATAATCACAGAATGATTAAATGAAGGTGCTTTATTAAGAGCTCTGGGTGTTAGGGGTACACATACCCAAATCTGACCTAACTTGGTTTTGAGTTGAACATACTTTTATACTCTATCATTATATAACTTTCATATTAATTATTAAACTTACATTGTTCTATTGTATGCATTGTTTTTACCCAAGCATGGATTTCTTGTGATCCCCCTCAACCCCCTAACATTGTTCCTCATGTTCTTTAAACAATAATTATATCTAATCACATCTAACAATTGTATCATTCATCATATACCAATTACACAGGTGCAGTCTGACATGATCTTTAGCAAGTACAAGGCCTAACACTTGCCAGGACCTACTCTTCCCGGGCTCACCAAACCTAACTTTCTTTCTAAGTCCCCAAATTTTCTAAGATTTTAAAACCTTATACTATCAGAGTGACACTTGTCTTTACAAACAAGCTGTGAGTCTGCCGATAAAATGAAACTATCACTGAGAGATAACAGAAACAATGGGATGGATTCAACTGAAAGATGAAAGAGACACTGGGGAAACACCACAAAATTCCACAAGGGTAAGAACTAAGAAGGAGATTATGCACTGGGGGGAGGGGGGATGGTATCTCAGGTATCATGTGTACCAGGAAGTCTGTACCTCTCAAATCCCTCAGCCTATGGGGAAAGGGAGAAGGGACGTACGGCCTGGAATTGGGATAAAAGGGAGGCTGCGCCCTCCAAAAATTAGAGAGATCCCAGGGGAATGTCCCATGGCCTCTCCCTTTATTTGAAAAAATTGAAAGCACTCCTCTATCTCCTTTTTGCATATAAACCTCTGGTGTTTGTGGATTAATTTTTTCTGACACTAACAATTAATATGAAGTTCAAAACTACAAACCTAGGCAGTGCAGAATATGAAAAAAATGAAAGCTAAAACTAAGGGCATCATAGCTGGAGGGGGGGTGGAATTGAATAATTTTGGGGTGGGACTGAGTAGCATTCAGAGGCACTGAGAGGTCTTGAGGTGACAGATTGAAGCCCCTCATCTCTTTGAGTGCCAAGAAATGGAGACAACTCCAAATACCCCACAACCCCTAAATACTCTCAAGTATTACTCCCTGATTCCCAGTTTCTCTTGAAGCACTAGTAAAATGTGAGGTTTTAGGTGCCATTGATTAATTAGATGCCATTAATTTGTTGATTTTTACCCCAATTTAGTCTGTTCCAAAGGGATGAAGATGAATCTAAAGATAATTAGAACAAAACCAAAATGACCACCAGCCCAGTGTCTTCCCAACACAGATCACAGGGAACATGGGCCATCAGGGCTCTGCCCAACGTGGGTCCACTGATGGGGGATGGAGTTGGAGCAGCGCACGAAGCTCTTCCTGCACTTGGAGCACTCGCAGGGCTTCCCTTAGTGGTGCCTCCGTTTGTGTCTGGTCAATTGAGAGCTGTCTGAGAAGTTCTTCCCACACTGGGGACACTCATAGGGCCTCTCCCCGGTGTGGATGCGTTTGTGGGTACTGAGGCTGGAGCTCTGGCTGAACCCCTTCCCACATTCGTCACACTTATAAGGCCTCTCCCCAGTGTGGATGCGCCGGTGGGTGATGAGGTGGGAGTTTTGCTTGAAGCGCTCCCCACAGTCAGGGCAGCGGAAGGGCCTCTCATCCGTGTGAATCTGCTGGTGCCTGAGGAACTGGAAGCTGGTCTGAAACCTCTTCCCACATTCTGGACACTCGTAGGGCCTCTCCCCAGTGTGGATCATCTGATGGATGGTCAGTTGGGACCTCCGGCTGAAGCTCTTCCCACATTCCCCACACTTGAAGGGCCTCTCCCCAGTGTGGATGCGCCGGTGAATGGTGAGGGTGGAGTTGTGCTTGAAGCCCTCCCCACAGTCAGGGCAGCGGAAGGGCCTCTCCTCTGTGTGAATCCTCTGGTGCACGAGGAGACTGGAGCTGATCCGAAAACTCTTCCCACACTCGGGACACTCGTAGGGCCTCTCCCCAGTGTGGCTGCGCTGGTGGATGATGAGTTTGGAGTTAAAGCTGAAACCCTTCCCACATTTCCCACACTTGTAGGGCCATTCCCCAGTGTGGATCATCTGGTGGCAGATCAGGCTGTTGCTCTGGCTGAAGCTCTTCCCACATTCCAAGCACTTGTAGCACTTCTCCCCATCCTGAAGCTGCTCATGGACCACCAGCTCAGAGCCCCGGCTGGATCTCTGGTCACCTTCCCGGCACAGGGTGGGTCTTTCCTCCTCAGAGCACCCTGGGATGGGTTTGGAGCCCCTCCTCCTGCGGGATCTCCGGGGCTTTTCCTCCCCGTTGGATTCCTGCACTGTGGAACTGCTCAAATCAGCCTCTTCCACAAGGTTCTGCTGCAGGGATTTGTCCTCCCTGGTCTCCATCCTCAGCTCCTTGTCTGAGGGAGGAAGGACAAGGAGAGGATGGGATTTACCTTGGTGCCAGAGGGAAGGGGAAGGAGATCCCCCCAGTGCGTCCCCGGCAGGACGGCCTCGGCAACAGGGTTGTCCTGCAGCTGGGGGCCATGCTGGGCTGGGAGATGGAGCAGGAGAGAGAGGGAAAGGGGCACTGACTTCCTCCTCACCTGCCTGGGTGTCCCGAGGCATCTTCCTCTTCCTTGCAGCCTTCCTCTCCATCCAGCCAAGGTTTGGCAATGGGAAATCCTGGTTTGGGGAAATACAAGGGATGAGGACATTGAGTTTGCAGGTCCCTCTGTCCAAGCTCATCTCTAGAAGTCATCGGACATCTGGGGTCCATAAAACCTTCAGAAAACACCAAAATTCAGCCTGAAAATGCCTCCCAGGAGTTCCCCATCTCTGGTCTCTCCTGTTTGGGGTTCAAGGGTTCCCCCCGTCCCAGCTGCTGGGAGTCACGCTTGTACTGGGGATCGCCTGTCGGCTTGGTCCCTGCCCTCCCCGGGCTGCTGAGAGTGCCAGGAATCCGAAAAGTTCCCCCTGTTTCCATCTCCCCACTTAAGGATGGTGGGACCCCCCAATATCCCCCCAAGTAGGATTTTCCACTCAGCTTTGGAGTTCCACATTCTCCAAACATCCCCCCCCCAAATAAACCCAACCCAGGGACCCCCCCAGGATATCTGGGCAAAGCTCCCGCTCCCCAGTCACCTGTGGGATGGTGGGTGATGATCACACAGGTGGGGGACTATAAATTCAGGGAGTGCTGGACCTTGTAGTTCCTTCTCCTTTCCCTGATCCTCATTTGTCCCTCCTCCTCCTCCTGCTCCTCTTCCATCCCTCCCCCTCCTCCCCCAGGAGCAGTGACACCCTCGGTGCCCCGTTCCCGAACCCCTGTACTAGTTTGAAATCAAACCAGTGAGAGATCGCAAGTCAGAATTATAATTTAATAGGAAAATGATAAAAAGAATAAATGCAATAATATCAAAAACACTGACAGAGTCAGAATACAGCCTGGAACCCTGTTAGGGTGATGGTAGTCGTCCAGATGAGGTGGTCTTGTTGAAGCGTGATCCTCTGGAAGAAAGGGGGTCTGGTCTTCAGCTGAAAGTCCAGCAGTAGCTCCTGTCCTCTGGAAGTCCCGTAGGTAAGGGCTGCCGTGGTGTTCGAATTCTCAGCTTATATCCAGTATGGAATGCTTGGCTCCTCCCAAGGGGAGGAGCATCTCACAATGGGATGGTGAGTCATGAGATAAGGCCTTGATGAGCCATTAACAGAAAACAGTCCAGGAGGAAGTTATCTCTGAGTCATGCAGCAAGGCAGTGGTGGGCCCATTAACAGGGGACAATACAGGGGGAAGTTATCTATGAGTCATGGGGCAGGGCATTGATGGGCCCATTAACAGAAGGTAGCCCGGGGCGGGGGGGGAGGCAGGGAGCACTGCCTCACCTGGTTTCAACAGTACATGAGGATGGTGATAGAATATACTGCAACCCAGGACATAATCCACCCCTTATTCTATTACCATCTACATAATTCCAAATCAGTACCTTCCTTAAACTCCACACACACACACACACATATATATATATATATACAATGGAACCTTACACACAGTTCTCACTTAAAATGAGGTCTCCTTGTGGCACACATCGTGTTTCCCCATCTTTCCGCATTACCCACCAAGTGCAACCAGGTCCTTGAGCGAAGACAATCCCACGGATAGGTTTGCTCTTGCCTGAGGTGGGATTAATCCAAACAGTCTTTCCTAACATACCTCTCATGTGTACCACAGGGACTTTATCTCCATCCACCGTGTGCAAGGGTTCAGACTGGGCAGGACCAGCTCGATTGATGGATCCTCTGGTGTTAACCATCCAGGTGGCCTTTGCTAAGTTCACTTCCCAATTTTTGAAGGTTCCTCCACCAAGTGCTTTTAGGGTAGTCTTGAGTAGTCCATTGCACCGTTCAACTTTCCCAGCAGCTGGTGCATGATAAGGGATATGATAGATCCATTCAATTCCATGTTCTCTGGCCCAAGTACTTACGAGGCTGTTCTTGAAATGCGTCCCGTTGTCTGACTCGATTCTCTCAGGGGTGCCATGTCTCCAAAGGACTTGCTTTTCCAGGCCCAAGATGGTGTTCCGGGCAGTAGCATGAGGCACAGGGTATGTCTCCAGCCATCCAGTGGTTGCTTCCACCATGGTCAACACGTAGCGCTTGCCTTGGCGGGTTTGGGGAAGGGTGATGTAGTCAATTTGCCAGGCTTCCCCATACCTGTACTTGGACCATCTTCCACCGTACCACAGAGGCTTTACCCGCTTGGCCTGTTTGATTGCAGCGCAGGTCTCGCAGTTGTGGATAACCTGTGAGATGCTGTCCATAGTAAGGTCCACCCCTCGCTCACGAGCCCATCGGTACGTTGCATCTCGTCCCTGATGACCAGAGGCATCATGGGCCCAACGAGCTAAAAATAATTCTCCCTTGTGCTGCCAGTCCAGATCCACCTGTGATATTTTCACCTTGGCAGCTCGATCCACCTGCTCATTGTTACGGTGCTCTTCATTAGCCCGACTTTTGGGTACATGAGCATCCACGTGTCGAACCTTCACGATCAGCTTCTCCACCCGAGCGGCGATGTCCTGCCAAATCTCAGCGGCCCAGATGGGTTTCCCTCTGCGCTGCCAGTTGGCTTTTCTCCATCGATCCAGCCATCCCCACAGAGCATTAGCTACCATCCAGGAGTCAGTGTAGAGATAGAGCCTCGGCCACTTCTCTCTTTCAGCAATATCTAAAGCCAGCTGGACAGCTTTAAGTTCTGCGACCTGACTCGATCCACCCTCTCCCTCGGTAGCTTGTGCAACTCGTCGTGTGGGACTCCATACAGCAGCTTTCCATTTCCGGTTAGTGCTTACAATTCGGCAGGAACCATCGGTGAAGAGGGCATATCGTCTTTCACTCTCCGGTAGCTCATTATATGGTGGGGCTTCCTCAGCACGTGTCACTTGCTCCTCTTCTTCAGAAGATAATCCAAAAGTCTCACCTTCAGGCCAGTTTGTTATAATTTCCAGAATCCCAGGGCGGTTCAGGTTTCCAATACGGGCACGCTGTGTAATGAGGGCAATCCATTTGCTCCAAGTAGCATCGGTGGCATGATGCGTGGAAGGAATCTTTCCCTTGAACATCCACCCCAGCACCGGCAGTCGGGGTGCCAGAAGCAGCTGCGCTTCAGTACCAATGACCTCTGAGGCAGCTTGGACTCCTTCATAGGCGGACAAAATTTCCTTCTCTGTTGGGGTGTAGTTGGCCTCGGATCCTCTGTAGCTTCGGCTCCAGAATCCCAGTGGTCGACCCCGAGTCTCACCAGGCACCTTCTGCCAAAGGCTCCAGGACAGACCATTGTTCCCGGCTGCAGAGTAGAGCACGTTTTTCACTTCTGGCCCCGTTCTGACTGGACCAAGGGCTACCGCATGAGCGATTTCCTGCTTGATCTGGGCGAAAGCTTGTTGCTGTTCAGGGCCCCAATGGAAATTGTTCTTCTTGCGGGTAACCAGGTAGAGAGGGCTCACAATCTGGCTATATTCAGGAATGTGCATTCTCCAAAAGCCTATGGCACCTAGGAAAGCTTGTGTTTCCTTCTTGTTGGTCGGTGGAGACATCGCAGTGATCTTATTGATGACTTCAGTGGGAATCTGACGCCGTCCATCTTGCCACTTTACCCCCAGGAACTGGATCTCCCGAGCAGGTCCCTTGACTTTGCTCCTCTTGATGGCAAAACCAGCCTTCAGGAGAATCTGGATGATCTTCTGTCCCTTCTCAAATACTTCTGCTGCCGTGTTCCCCCACACAATGATGTCATCAATGTACTGCAGGTGTTCTGGAGCCTCACCCTTTTCTAGCACAGTCTGGATCAGTCCATGGCAGATAGTAGGACTGTGCTTCCACCCCTGGGGCAATCGGTTCCAGGTATACTGCACACCCCTCCAGGTGAAGGCAAACTGAGGCCTGCACTCTGCTGCCAGAGGAATGGAGAAAAACGCATTTGCAATATCAATGGTCGCGTACCACTTTGCTGCCTTGGATTCCAGCTCATACTGAAGCTCCAGCATGTCTGGTACGGCTGCACTCAGTGGTGGCGTGACTTCATTCAGTCCACGGTAATCCACCGTCAGTCTCCATTCTCCACTGGACTTACGCACTGGCCATATGGGGCTGTTAAAGGGTGAACGAGCCTTGCTGACCACCCCTTGGCTCTCCAGCTCACGAATCATCGTATGGATGGGGACCACAGAGTCTCTGTCGGTGCGGTATTGCCGACGGTGCACTGTTGCTCTGGCAATTGGTACCTGTTGTTCTTCAACTCTCAGTAGTCCCACAGCAGAAGGGTTGTCTGAGAGACCAGGCAAGGTACTCAGTTGTCTGATGCCTTCTGTCTCTAGAGCAGCTATCCCAAAAGCCCAGCGATAACCTTTTGGGTCTTTGAAGTACCCGTTCCTGAGGTAATCTATGCCGAGGATGCATGGGGCCTCTGGACCAGTCACGATGGGGTGTTTCTGCCACTCATTCCCAGTTAAACTCACTTCAGCTTCCAGTACCGTGAGCTCCTGGGATCCCCCTGTCACCCCAGAAATAGAAATGGGTTCCGCTCCCACATACCTTGATGGCATTAGAGTGCATTGAGCGCCGGTATCAACCAAAGCCGTATATCTTTGTGGGTCAGATGTGCCAGGCCATCGGATCCACACTGTCCAATAGATCCGGTTGTCCCTCTCCTCTACCTGGCTAGAGGCAGGGACCCTCTAATCCTGGTCATGGTGCACGTTGCTCTCCTCCGGTGAATATGCTCTTGATGTCCCTTCAAGAGGATCACTCATATCATCATTTCTATACCTTCTGATGTTCTGGCCACGAGAGACCGGAGCGGCGCTGGCTCTAGGGTCCCGCTGCCCCACCAGGGATGTTGCATGGGGCCTGCAAAGAGGGTGGAGAGTGTTCAGAGCCAGCCCAGAGCTCTCCAGGCCCCTCTGCAACTTTGGCCATGTCCACTGACATCTGGCTGCCACGGCCTTTCCCAACCCCCTTGCAGTGCCCAGTTCCCTAATGCAGAAGGGGGTCCCAGCACACCATGGAATGGTTCTGATCTGTGCTCCCTTCTAGATGAGGGTGGGAAGGCTTCTCCAGCAGCTTGGCTTCATGAAGATTTTCTGCCTCTGGAGCCCCATGCAGGTATGTTCTCACTGTCCCAACAAGAAATAATCATTGACAACCTGTCACGAACCAGGTGACAGAAGCTTCTGTGGCTGTTGAGTTACAGGTGTGTCTGCATCAAGGACATTTCAAGCTCCTTTTCTGGTTGCTGCACGCAAGCCCAGCTCCCATCACGGGGGTGAGTGGTTTGTCCCTGCTGATCCCCCAGGCTGAGCCCTGGTTCTGTGGGATCTATTCATCTGAAATGGAAATACTTTCTGTTAAGGTTCTCTGAGAGGGAGGAATAAACCCACAGAAGACAAGATGCTGAGTGAACTGGATAGACGCTATGGTGGGTCCATGTCCTTCAGCCTTCTCCTGAGACTCAGCAGCCAGGGGCTTTCTCTGCACATCTGGACATGCCGTGCCTGGCACAGTGGGAAGGGATCCATGGCAGCCTTGCTGCCCCACTGCTGCTTTCTTGGCCTGCAGGGCTGTTTCCCAGCCTGGCCTGGCTACAGCTTCTCCCCAGCCTCTGCAGGAAGGCATTTGGCATCAGCTGACAGGGAGCCCAAACTGCAGCACAGGCCATGCACAGCCAGAGATCCCTTGCAATTTCCCAGTCTTGGGGTAGATGTGGAATGGCGGCTCTTTGGAGGAGGGAAGGCTCTCGCCTGGCTCCGAAGTTTTGATGGCTTCCTGAACCTTATTCATGACTTGGACAAGTATTGCCTTTTGAAGATGCCACCTTCCTGTTGGGGAACAGCCCCACCTGATCCAGCTGTGGCTCTTCTTTTCTCCAGAGATGAACCCTAAGGCTGTGCTGAAGGCAGCGTTTCCCGGAGGAAGCAGTGGCTCATGGGCAGCCTCTTCTGCAGGAAGGGAGGCCATGCCAGGCACAGTCCCAGGAGGTAATTGCTGTGCCTCTGGGCCTGAGCCCTGCTGAGGCTTGAGCTGCCATCTCTGTTGCTTGGCTTTGTGAGCACAGTGCAGAGGAATTATCCTGAGCAGGCTCAGGGCACTCGGCTACTGAGCAGTTCTGCTGAAGTCCCTCCATGGGAGACACATCCCAAAACCTGGCAGCGGCTGCAAGGAATGCCCATGGTGGGGAAAGGGCTGAGGGGAGGGTAAAGCTCCAGTGTGCCCTGAGAGGGCCTGGCTCTGTCCCCTTGGGCTGGGGGAGCTGTCCCAGCTGAAGGACGGAGGGCAGGAGAGAGGGCAGGACGGAGGTAGGGATGTCTGTGGCACTGAATGCTGCAGTTTGGCCCAGGGCTTAATGGTTTCCTCTGTGGCAGGGAGAGCCCCTGGGCCCTGGGCTGGTGCCGCTGCCCCACCAGGGATATTGCACAGGGCCTGCAAAGAAGGTGGAGAGTGTCCAGAGCCAGCCCAGAGCTCCCCAGGCCCCTCTGCAGCTTTGGCCATGTCCACTGACATCTGGCTCCCTTGGCCATCCCCCGACCCCCTTGCAGTGCCCAGTTTCCTAATGCAGAAGGGGGTCCCAGCACACCATGGAATGGTTCTGATCTGTGCTCCCTTCCAGATGAGGGTGGTAGGAAGGCTCCTCCAGCAGCTTGGCTGCATGAAGATTTTAAGCCTCTGGAGCCCCATGCAGGTATGTTCTCACTGTCCCAACAAGAAATAATCATTGACAACCTGTCACAAACCAGGTGACAGAAGCTTCTGTGGCTGTTGAGTTACAGGTGTGTCTGCATCAAGGACATTTCAAGCTCCTTTTCTGGTTGCTGCACGCAAGCCCAGCTCCCATCACAGGGGTGAGTGGTGTGTCCCTGCTGATCCCACAGGCTGAGCCCTGGTTCTATGGGATCCATACATCTGAAATGGAAATACCTTCTGTTAAGGTTCTCCGAGAGGGAGGAACAAACCTACAGAGGATAGTAAGTCGCTGGAGACATCCAAACACATGGATAAGATGTTGAGTGAACTGGAGAGACGCCATAGTGAGTCCATGTCCCTCAGCCTTCTCCTGTGACTCAGCAGCCGGGGGCTTTCTCTTCACATCTGGACATGCTATGGCTGGCACAGCAGGAAGGCATCCATGTCAGCCTCGCTGTCCCACTGCTGCTTTCACGGCCTACAGGGCTGTTTCCCAGCCTGGCCTGGCTGCAGCTTCTCCCCAGTCCCTGCAGGAAGGCATTTGGCATCAGCTGACAGGGGGCCCAAACTGCAGCACAGGCCATGCACAGCCAGAGATCCCTTGCAATTTCCCGGTCTTGGGCTAGATCAGGTGTAGGGGCTGTTTGGAGGAGGGAGGGCCCTGGCCAGCCCAAATAACCTGGCCTTTCTCCTGATCCTTAACCATGACTTTAACAAATATTGCCACTTGAACATGCCACCTCCTCAATGGGGAATGGTTCTATCTGATCGAGCTGTGGCTCTTCCTTCCTCCAGAGATGAACCCAAAGGCTGTGCTGAAGGTGCCATTTCCCGGAGGAAGCAGTGGCTCATGGGCAGCCTCTGCTGCAGGAAGGGAGGCCATGCCAGGCACAGTCCCAGGAGGTAATTGCTGGGCCTCTGGGCCTGAGCCCTGCTGAGGCTTCAGATGTAAATCTCTGCTCCTTGGCAGTGCCTGCCTTTCAGGGATTTTGCACAGAGCATGGAAAAGGTGTTGAGAATGTCCAGAGCCAGTCCAGAGCTTTCCTCAGGCCTCTCTGCAGCTTTGGCCATGTCCATTGACATCTTGCTCCCACGGCCTTACGTGACCTCCTTGCAGTGCCCAGTTCCCTAAGGCAGAAAGGGATCCCAGCACACCATGGAATGGTTCTGATCTGTTCTCCCTTCTAGATTGGCATGGTGACATGGAGCATCTGGAAGTGCTGGTAAATGGTGGTTTGAAGACCTTGCCAGATGCTGGAGGCAAGTTCTCAATGTCCCTTTCCGCACAGAACAATCCGTGTCAAGGTGGCAAAAGCTCACTCATGTGCCATTTCCCTCAAGAGTCTGAAGGTTGACGGATTCTGGAAACCTTGCCCTGCTCCCTTCTGGAGCCCTGAGTGATCCCACAGCATTGCTGTCAGTGGGAGGAAGGAGCATTTAGCTGTCGATCCTCTTCCTGTGTGTAATGCCAGTGTCTCCTTCCGTGTGCTCTGTACAGCCACGGAGAAGAGCAGAGAGGGAAGGGCTGGGCTCAGGGCTGTACCCTGGGGCTCTGCCTTGTGTGGCTCCTTTCTGGCCCCAGGGAACCTGAGATGCTCCTGCTCCAGCTGCCAAGCCCTGGCCCTGCTTGAGGCTCAGTTCAGAGCTGCTGGCAGCTCCAGGGAGTCCTTTCTCCCCTGACTGCCGTGCAAGGGGCTCCTTCCATCCCACTGTGGGCCCACTGCAGGCACGTGGTCCCCCTGCCCTTGCTACTGAGTTGAAAGCAGAGATGAGGAAGTGCCTTGGAGGGCAGCAGTCACCTGGGTGTACTCACTGCCACTCCAGCCTGAAGAAGAATCTTCAGCAGTGTCACGGGAGTTGTTCTGTCCTGACTTTCTTTGCAGATGAACCTGATGATGAAGATGATCCGGACTCCCCATCCATATCAGTTACTGAGCCTGATGATGAGGAAGATTCTGAGGGTAGGTCAAGGCCTTTCCCCCTGGGAGAGCCGCCAGCTCAGAGCCCAAGGGTCGGCCACGGTGGCATCTCTGCAGGTGCCAGGACAGAGCCGTGCATGGTTGTGCCCTCACCCTGCGTGATCCTCTCACTGCTCCTGTGGCTCAGTGCTGCCTGTGCAGATCAGCAGACATGACTGAAGCTTCTGTGGCTGTTGAGTTATAGGTGTGTCTGCAGGGAGGACTTTCCCAGCTCCTGAGCTAAATTCTGCCAGCAAGCCCAGCTCCCATCGCTGGGGTGTGTGGTGCCTCCCTGCTGATCCCACAGGCTGACCACTGGTTCTGTGGGATCCATTCCTGAGAAATGCAAATACTTTATATAATGGTCCCCTGAGAAAGAAGGACAAACCTATAGGAGATAGTAATGTAGCAATGGGGGAACTCAAATACCTGGACATAATCCTGAATGATCTGGAGGGACGCCATGGTGGGTCCATGTCCCTCAGCCTCCTCCTGACACTCAGCAGCCAGGGGCTTTCTCTGCACATCTGGACACGCCGTGCCCGGTACAGCAGGAAGGGATCCATGGCAGCCTTGCTGCCCCACTGCTGCTTTCATGGCCTACAGGGCTGTTTCCCAGCCTGGCCTGGCTGCAGCTTCTCCCCAGCCTCTGCAGGAAAGCATTTGGCATCAGGTGACAGGGAACCCAAACTGCACCATGGGGCATGCACACCTTGAGATCCCCTGAAAATTTCCAGTCTCAGGCTAGTTCAGGTTTAGGGTCTGTTTGGAAGAGGGGTGGCCCTGGAGCATTTCCAAAACCGTGGGCATTTTCCTGATCCTTATCCATGTCTTTGACAAGTATTGCCTGGAGAAGACCAGCACAGCACAGAGAAATTGTGCCATTCGAGCTCAGGGGGTTGAGCAGTCTCGTGCCAAGGGGTGGCAAGGTGCCTGCAGGCCCCAGCTCTGGGGGAAACAGAGAACGTCGTGGCTGTATCCAGCGTGCTGCCAGCTCAGCAGTGGAGCACAGCAAAGGCTCACACTGCCCATTGCTCCCACAGATGCAGCTGGCACCACAGCACATGCTCAGAAGATCTGGGAGAGCATGAGAAGAGTTTTCTACCAGGGAACAGATGGTTTGATTAAGTTAATGGCCATTGTGGCTGGTGGAGCAGTTTTCCTGATGATGTGCTGTGCCGGAATCTGGTATTGCTGGAAGGGAAAACGGTGAGTGTTTTGCGATCTCAGCCTCAAACAGCTTCTTGAAAGGCTGCTCATAGTCAGGAAACATTCCCAGTGAGGCTGCTGTGCACTTGTGGGTAGGCCTTGGTTGCCCAAATAACTCTGCTGAGAGTTCTGCTGCTGCCCAGGCCTTTCATTGGCCTCTTAATTGCTGGGCCTTGTCCTGGGGATCCCACTGGGGCTGCAGCCAGTGCTGGCTGCCACTGAGGCTGCCTGGCCAAGAGCAGCCCCAGGAGCAGCGGGCAGAGGCAAAGCAAGGTGGGCAGGAGAAAGAGCGGGGACGAGATTGCCCTTGAAAGGCAGAGGTGCTCTGGGGCCCGCTCCTGGCCAGGGACCCTGCCCAGAGCCATCCCCTGCTCGCTGGGGCCTTGAGGGGCAGCTGTCCAGCTGGGCCAAGCTGTGCCAGCAGCTCCAGCGGTGCTGGGGAGCCTTGGCCGCTCTGGGCCCTGCTGTTCAGGAGGGTCCCTGAGTGCCAGCAGTAGCTGGGGGCCTCAGCCACCTCCTCTCTCCACAGGAGCACCTCTGCAGCTTCAGAAGAGCAGCCAAAGATTCCAGTGTCTGAGAAGCTGACCTGTTATCCTCGCTCTCCACATCTCTCCCTATCTGCTGTGCTGCAGCTGCATCCCCGTCTTGAGGGCATCCCAAGACCCACACCTCCCAAGCGAGACCCTCTGCCCCTGAGCCCCCTGGCCCTGTTCCCTGGCCAGGACTGAAATTGGGCAGCCCCTGTCCACCAGAGTGTTGCCACCTGTTAGTTTGCCTTCATTAAGTATGTTTGTTCACCTTCATTGAGTTTAGAGTTGGTTTGCCCCAGTTACTCCCCACTATCCCGATATAGTTTGTTCCCAGTTGTCTGTCATTGTAAACCTCTCCCCTCTTTCCAGATTGTTCCCCATCCATCACTTTGGTCCTACCCCCAAGCCCTATCAATCTATGTACACCACACCTTTTGTTCTGGTTCCTTCCCTGCTCATCATCCCTTACTCGATGCCCTATTGGTTGTATAGCTATCCTACCTCCCCCAAGACCCTACCATTGGATTTGTGTATTGTAACCCCTTCCCACAACACCTCCCCTGCTGCAATATTATTGGTTGTTGTATGAGCCGCCCACGGGCTTTAAAACCTGGCGCACAGAGGTGCCCAGGGGCTCGGCTCGGACTTTCTCCTCGAGATCCCAGCCCTGTCCCTCATCGCCTTCTCCCTGCTGGAATAAACTTGTTCCTGGGAAATTGGAGGACTCCGAGCACTCTCTCTCCCTTTACTTCACCTCGTGTCGCCCTGCATACTATAGAGCCCAAGCCCAAAGGAGCTCTAGAGGTTCCAGGTCGAGCCACATAGTGCTCACCTGGTTCCCCACTCCTGCCGCCGACGCTTGGCACAAGCTAGCCGGGGCGTGAAGGGCCGAGCAGGCAGCGACACCAGAGCAGGGGTTGGCCCATGTTTTTTGTTCAAATAAAGAGATGGAGCTGTCACCCCAGTGTCTGGCTGGTACCACCAGCAAAGCCCACATGGCACCAGCCTTGGCTGAGCTCCATGTCCAGGAGCAGGCAGGGCTGACCATGGTGTGGGCAGGCAGGAGCCAGGCAGGGGCTGCCGTGACCAGCGGTAGGGCCCTGAGGGGCTTGGGGAGCCCGTGCTGAGCGTCCCTGGGCTGTGAGGGCACATTTCCTTCTGTGGCATCACCTGGGCCTGCACCTCATGAGGCACACAGGGCAAATTTGGGCTCTCTCCTAAGGTGTGCAGGGATTCCCCATGAGGAGTGCAGTGGGGTTAAATTGAGAGGGTTTTTTACTCTTCTCAGCACAGCAAAGGGGACAGTCTTGGCCAAGGTTTTGCAGAGCTGGGAGGAAGCCTCTTGTGAGCCCTTGGGCCCGGCCTGTGGGCACAGCGGGCACGTGGAGCCCATCCCTTGAGGCCAGTCCGGGCTGCTCGGGCCAGGCTGGGCCGGGTGAGCCGGGCCATTCTCTGGGGCACAGGAGGCACCCAGGGCTATAACTGGGGCTGTGGTTTTTCAGCTTGAAGGGAGGCTGGCTCTGTTGGTTCAGAGGGCACAGCTTAGATCCCAGTTACCTTTGTAAACCTGCTGGGGAAGTGTTGAGGGCAGAGAGTTCCAACCCTTCTCACTGGGAAGCTGGGCTGATGCTGTGGGGTTTTGTAATTTTTGCCCTCTAAATTTGTGTCCTGGCAGAGGATTAAGTTTGCTTGCTCTCAGTAAGCCCCTTTTCTTCTTGGTGCTGTTGTAAATGAAATTAAAATCAGACAACTAGATCTATTGAATTAACAGCAATTAAATAACAAGGGAAAAAATTATACAACTGAGTGAATTGAATACAAGGATGCAATATAATAAAATAATACTATTTAGTGGATTGAATAGAAATTTAGTATAAAAGGAAAACAATTCAGTAAAAGAGTACAATTTAGTGAATATCTTCATATATATATATATATATATATATATATATATATGTGAATATAATTTGCTAGTAATTGAGTATGATTAAAGCATGAGCAAAACTGACTGGGGTATGGGCAGGGCTTCTCACCCTGCCTCACGTACCAAAACAAAGCAATTCAAACTAAACTTATATACTGTATGCTTATACATATTCATTCATGTTTCCCCTAAGTCTCCTCCTGTTTTTGATTCTTTAATTTTACATCACTATTCTTCATGGCGCAAGCCTCACTTGTTGCTAGGGGGCCTTCAGTCTCCTTTCGATGGTATTTTGGATGAAGGCTTACGCTCATCCTCATTGTCCTCTGGATAAACTTACCGGTTTTGCATGTGTACTAAGTGTTATGTAAATAAGCATTGCGTTCCACTAATTAGTCTTACACTTCATAATCTTCAGGCCTATGCCTAAAGTTGTTCCAACTTTATCCATCTCAAGGTTGATTTCTTCTTGGGACACCACTTACCTCAAAACTACATCCTGTACCTTAATTTCAACACGTAACATCTGCAAAGGGGTACATCTGCCTTGTATCACCAATTCCCTTGATTGCTTCTAATAATAACTTTCCAAATAGTTACAATTTAATTAGCACAAATCATTTCCATTTATTACGCTCCCCAAATTCCACTCCCAACATCTCCCCCGCTTCCAGCTCAGGATGGTGCCCTGATGAGACCCCTCCCCAAATCCCACCCCCAAGACACCTCCCCATTGCTGGAAAATCCCCCAAATCTCACTCCAAAATCAGAAATCCTCCCTGAGACCCCTCCCCAAATTCAGGCCTCCCCAAAATGCCCCTCCTCACTGGGATTAGGACCTCTCCCCATCAATGGAAATTCCCCCAAAAGACAAAAAATCCTCCCCAAATCCCCTTCCCAAAATCAGAACTCCACCAGGACCCCTGAATTTCCCCCCAAAACCACCAAATTTTCCCCCCCAAATCCCCAATTTTTTTCCCCAAATCCCAAATCCTCTCCCTAAAAACCCCAAAGTTCTCCCCAAAGCCCCAAACTTCCTCCCCAAACACCCAAATGTTAGAAAAAAATCCTTAAATTCTTGCCCTAAAACCCCAAAATTCCCCCCAGGACCTTCAGAGTTTCGCCCCAAAACACCAAATTTCTCCCTGAACCCCCAAATTTCTCCAATTCCACCCCAAATCCTGGGAGAACTCCCCAAAAAACAGCAAGCCTTCCCAAAACCTCCACCAAAACTGCAACTCTCTCCCCAAAAATCACCAAAAATCTGAGAACATAAATTTTTTCATACCTTGGGTGGGGGGAGAAACACCAGAAATCTCAGGATTTTTCCTGTATTTTTGGGGAGGGGGGTCTCCCTGTTTCCTGTCCCCCCAGGTGACCCCACCCCAAAATTCCTGCCCCTTGGCCCCCCAAATTAAGTGTAAATAAATAAAAAGATGAAAAAAGGAAAAAAAAAGGGGGGGGAAGGTAAAAAAAAAAAAAAAGCCAGAAAAAATTTAAAGAAACCATTTTCTCACCTCAGTTTGGGGGGAGGGGGATGGAGGAAATATTGGGGGAGGGGGTGAACCTCCAGAAAAAAAAAATTGAGGGACCCCCCGTGTCCTGGGTTGATTATGATGTTAAATTGTATCCCCATTCGTCCACCTAACCCAGACACAGATTTTGTATTCTTAAAATTCCATCTAAGAGTAAAAGTGAGTGGAAAAGAAGCACCGGGTCTGTTATCAGACTGTAATTGCTCCCCACACATCGGGAGTTTTGACTACAGCACAGACAGACACAAGACACCGATCGCCTTGGCTTTCCAACTAGCCAGAGCAGAGAGGTCTTCCTGGACTGTTTTCTTTCCCTTTTTCTGAAACGAATCGAACCTGCTCTGGACTGGGGACTCGGGGGAGCACCGGGAGCTTGCACCCGTGGACTACCGGGAGCCCAGCCTGGGCAGCGGCATTTTCCAGCACCAGAGGGACTGATAACAGAGCGAACACCCACAGGAAAGAGACCCTCTGAAGTTTGTCATCTCTTCTGAATGGCGAGAGGTTTTGTAATTTGATATCATTCATTCTTGTGCTGGGTAGAGCTGTGCCTGTGAAATAAACAGGATTTTTCCACTTCTCTCAGAGAAATCTCTTCCGAACCGGTTGAGGGGTGGGAGAAAAGGGCCACCTGGGTTTGCTTCCTGGGGGGAGGCCCATTGGAGGTTTTCTCCCAAATTTGCCCTAAACCAGGACAGCGGCCCTCGGCAGTTGGCGGCCTTTGGGGTGGAGCCCAGTGGCACGCGAGCGGCCTTTGGTGGCTGCTGTCGGCCGCCCGCTGGGTAGACCTGCTGTCGGCCGGCACCTGGGCAGACCTGCTGTCGGCCGGCGGGCCGCCGTGTGACGCGTCGAGCGGCTCTCCCCTATCGGCCTGAGCGCCTCGCCGCCTTCGCGTCTCCCTGAGAGGGAAGGAGGGAGCCCTCAGAAGCCGGCGGCGCTCCCTCCCGCGTCTGGGCCCGAGCAGATGGCGGCCCTGCTCCCGCCTCGGTTTCTGCCCGGCCGGCTCGGTCAGCGGGGCTGCCGTCCGCCTGCAGGTTTCGGTGGGGCCGGCCGGGGGCGAGCGGGAAGGAAGCCGCCGTCGGAGCGAAAGCCTCCGAGAGAGCGCCGGCGAGAAAGCTTCCTCGGAAAGGGAGGAGACCGAGCCTCAAGCCGCCGGTGGCCCCGTCGGCCCGCTCCTCAGCCCCCGCAGGCGCTGCCGCCGTGCCGAGCGGCCGGCCGCTTGAGGAGCCGCCTGGTCCATGATGCCAATTTATGTCACGATCCGCAAGGTGGGATTCGTGATGTGACTCTTTTATTTGATCGCAGAGTACAAAAGATTATCAGCAAACCAGGGACTCAAACAGCAGAACACACTTTACTGAGTGCTCATCAGCACTAATATGCGATAGAGGGAAAAGAGGAATAAGCAAAGCACAAAGAAAGAGAGTAAGGGGATTATAGCTACCAATGTCGAAGTCCACTCCGCCATCCAACGATGCAGAGTCTTCTGTCTGTTGGTGAGATCTCAAAGGAAAGTAAGTTTTGGGTTTATTTTACAATTTTTATTCCAGTTCCAGCAACTCACTGTATCACAATTACTCTCTCTTTTGCTCAAAAATCCACACCTTGAACACTCCATTCCTCCCAATATACTCTGTCATGAATTAAAGGAATCTTTTTAAGCTATTATTGTCCATCTCCATAGCTTTAACAGAAAGGTATTTCAGCTTGTAAAGCATCTCCTTATTCTCTCTTCCCCATTTAAAACTTAACTCTTTTCCTCACTGTTTTTACTGGTTTTATGATGTCTTCTTCATGTTGATTGTCTCTCTCTTTCTCTGTCTTTCTGGGAAAAAGGAGTAATCTGTACATTTTATTCAGGTAGTAAAAGAATTAAAAGCTTTAGAAAAGCTGCAAGAGTTCATGGTGTCAGGTTTCAGTCCAGCAGCAGAAACTGAAAACTAAACCAGGTTGGCCGGCTCTGCTTTCTTTTCCTCCGCCCCCACCTTCATCCTCTGTGGCCTTGTCCGGCCTGGAGGGCGGGGCGGGAGAGGAGGAGGCCAAGACAGAGCCTTGTTACCTTTTCAGAAGCCAGAAACAAAAGAGGACAAGAGTGCTCTGACTTTACATCTTAAGGTGGTGTTCACAGGGTGAGTCTACGTTTTAATGGTCAAAACTGCTGTCAATTGTTAGAAATGACTGATAATTGGTCTGGAGGAAAGACTGCCATCAGCCACCAGCACCTTCAACTTCCTTAGCTCTCAAAACTACCATAAAGGTAAAACCACCCCATGACACTGTGACACAACTGCTGTGAATGTCCCAGTTTCCACCTCTCTGTGACAGCATAGCAGGGACAGCCCCAGTGTTCTCCTCTCTGTGACACCACAGCAGGCACAGCCCCAGTGTTCTCCTCTCTGTGACACCACAGCAGGCACAGCCCCAGTGTTCCACTCTCTGTTACGCCTGTCGTGGTTTTAAAGCATTAGTTAGAAAATCACTGTAAAACTTACTCATTTCTTGCTGTGAGATGTGGATGATGAGAAGGGCAAAAGAAGCTTAAAACCTAAAGGAATGAGTAAGTTTATTAACCAAACTACAAGGTTAAGAAAGCAGAATAAAACTTCCAGAAACCCTTTTTCCCCACCACGCTGCCATTCCTGTCTTTAATTGACAACATAGAGGAAAAAAAAACAAACCCTGGTGGTTAAAACAGTCCAAACTTTGCTATAGTCTTTTCAGCAGTCTTTGTCGAGAAAAAGAAGTTCTTTTTTGTCAATCTATGGAGTTTTTCATAAGAAAACCATTTTCTCGTGGCTTCCTATTGCTCTGATGCCAGTGGCCCAGGAAACTCTGCCATCAGTCCTTTCCTCCCATTTCACACCACTCTGAGCTGTGTTCTTGGGCCGTGATTCAAGGGGTGTCCTTTGAAGGATGAGATCTTCCAAGGCAAAAGTTCTCTTCATTTGTGTCTGTGACCATCTCTGGAAACAGAAATTTTTGCTTTGTCTCTTAAGAGCCACAAATCTTCAACAACTCTCACTTCTCCTTTTCTCTTCCAGCATCTCCTAGGATTACAACCACTTCACCCTTGACTCAGCTTTATCAATGAATTACTTTTGCTCAGATCTACACTTTGAAATACTCCATTCCCCCCAAAATACTCTTTCAGGAATGAAAGGAGTTTTTTCAGGACATTATTGTCCCTCTCCATAGCTTGAACAAAAGAAAACTTCAGCTTATTCAGGCATCTCCTTATTGTCTTTCCATCTGAGGGTTAATTCCTTCCCTTGCTGCCTTTGATCCTTCATGCTGTCTCTTTCCATGGTGATCCCTCTCTCTTCCCCTCTCTCTGGAAAAAGGATTAATCTGCAAGTCTCATCTGCCTAGTGAAGGGTTAAACTCTTGCCCAGGCCTTGATCTCTGCCGAGGCAGCGGCTGGAGCCGTTTGCCAGGGAAGATTTTTGGTAGCTGCTCTGGAGGAGTGTGGCCACTGTCTCAGCACGCCGCAGCTCAAGAGCTTTCCCTCCCCTTCCTCGGCAGTCTCTGCTGAAAGCCAGCAGCGTCAGAAACTGCAGCCGAGCCAGGAAGTGGCCTGACCCGGCAGCCCCGCTGCACAAGGCGCAGCTAGCCCTGCAAGGGCTTCAGCCCCTCTGGGAAAGGGCTCCTGTCACTTCACAGTCGCCATCCAGCACCAGGAACCGCAGAACTCCAGCCAGCCCCACTCCCCGCCGCGGCCTTGTCTGACGTGGAGCGGTGGAGGCTGAACCAGAGCCCTGTTACCTCTTCAAAAGCCAGAAAGCAAAGAGAAAGAGAAATTCCCAGGCTTAAAATTGAAAGGGTGGTGTTCACAGCTTCATGTCACTTTTCAATGGGCAAAACTACTGTCAATTCCAGAAATGGCCAGGTATTGGCCAGGACAAAAATCTCCAATCAGTTTCCAGCAACCTTAACTTCCTTAGCTGTTTCTCTTTTTTTCATAAATGTCAATCTAACACACACTAGCACAAGTGACAGCCCCAGTGTTCCCCTCTCTGTGACACCACAGCAGGGACAGCCCCAGTGTTCTCCTCTCTGTGACACCACAGCAGTGATAGCTACCATGTCCTCCTCTTTGTGACACCACTGCTGTGACTGTCCCAATTTCCCCCCCTCTGTGACACGACAGCAGGCACAGCCCCAGTGTTCTCCTCTCTGTGACACCACAGCAGGCACAGCCCCAGTGTTCCACTCTCTGTTACGCCTGTCGTGGTTTTAAAGCATTAGTTAGAAAATCACTGTAAAACTTACTCATTTCTTGCTGTGAGATGTGGATGATGAGAAGGGCAAAAGAAGCTTAAAACTTAAAGGAATGAGTAAGTTTATTAACCAAACTACAAGGTTAAGAATGCAGAATAAAACTTCCAGAAACCCTTTATCATGGAGTTACTTTACCTTTAAGGGAGTTGGAGTTGCTGGGAAGTGCTTGGAGTCTTTTCTCCTGACTAATTATCGGTCATTGCTGGAAATTGACAGCAGTTTAGGCCATTGAAAAGTGGGATCAACTTGTGAACCCTACCTTAAAATGTAAAAGCAGAGCTCTCTGGGTTCTCTTTGTTTTCTGGCTGTGGAGGGTGACGGAGCTCCAGGCCTCCCGTCCCTGCCCAGGCCATGCAGCCGGGCGGGGATGGGGCCGGGCCTGCCCGGTCTCCCGGCCGGGAGATGGGGGGGGGGGGCTGGGGAAGGTTTTCCTCGGGCCGGGCCAGGCCGAGCCGATCTCTGGCTCGGCTGCAGGTTTTGCTGTAACTACATTCACTAGAAACTGCCCAGTGAAGAAAGAGGGAGGCCCTGGACTTGCAGTGGGTTAGAGCAGAGACTACACGCTCCAGAGCAGCCATGAGGAACTTCCTATCGCAGATGGCTCCAGCTCCTGTTCAGCAGAGATCCCCAAACCATCTACAAAAGCCTGGGCAAGATGTTAACTCTTTCATTACCCAGATGAGACTTGCGGATTAATCTTTTTATCCAGAGAGAGAGAGAGAGAGATCAACATGAAAAGAGACTTTATAAACTACCAGTGACAGGAAAAAAAAGAAGCTTCAAGAAAAGTAGAGAATTAAGAAGATGCTTTAATTAAGCTGAAATATCTCCCTGTTAAAACTATGGAGATGGACAATGAAGTCTTGAAAAGAACTCCTTTAATTCATGATATAAGATCTAGAGAGGAATAGTGTTCAAAGTGTAAATTTGAGTAAAGAGTAATTATAGTATAGTGAAGTACTGGGAGATTAAAAGCCTTGAGAGGCCATGAGAAAACTGTTGAGAGATTTGAAGCCCTGAGAGGCCATGAGAAAACTGTTTTCTAGTGAAGCTCACAGAAACAGATGAAGAAGACTTTTTTTTGCCTTTGAATAACTTATCCTTAAAAATGCTATCTCTAGACGCATGGCCCATACACACTTCAGAGTGATGTGAAAATGGGAGGAGTGAACTCTAATAATAGCAGCTCTGGACAGCTAACATTAGGGCAATAGAAAACTATATGTTTTCTTGTGAGAAACTCCATAAATTAACAAGAAGAAACTTCTGTTTCTCTATAAAGATTGGTAAAAAGACTAGCAAGAATTGGGACTGTTTTAACCATCAGAGTTCCAGAGTTTTTGTCTCTGTTGTCATGTGAACAAGGGAATAGTAGGTAGATAGGGGATGGAAGGGTTTTTCTGGAAGTTTATTCTGGTGTTCTTATTATTGTGGTTTGTCAATAAACTTTCTTTTTTTTTTTTCCTTTTAAGTTGTATGCCTGTTTTGCTCTTATTCTAATCCATATCTCACAGCAAGAAGTAAGTAATTTTCTTAGTTAGTGGTTTAAAACCACGACACCCTTTTTCCCCACCACGCTCCCATTCCTGTCTTTAATTGATGTCATCGGGTGGCTTTACCTTTATAGTGATTTTAGGAGCTAAGGAAGTTGAAGGTGCTGGTGGCTGATGGGAGACTTTCCTCCTGACCAATTATCAGTCATTTTTAAGAACAATTGACAGCAGTTTTGACCATTAAAAAGTGAATTCAAACTGTGAACACCGCCCTAATATGTAAAGTCAGAGCACTCTGGTCCACTCTTTTGTTTCTGGCTTCTGAAAAGGTAACAAGGCTCTGTCGTGGCCTCCTCCTTCTCCCCTGCCCCCTCCCCCCCCCAAGCCGGACAAGGCCGCAGAGGACAAAGGTGGGGGGGACGGGGGCGGGGGGGGCGCAGAGGAAAAGAAAGCAGAGCCGGCCAACCTGGTTTAGTTTTCAGTTTCTGCTGCTGGACTGAAACCTGACACCATGAACTCTTGCAGCTTTTCTAAAGCTTTTAATTCTTTTACTACCTGAATAAAATGTACAGATTACTCCTTTTTCCCAGAAAGACAGAGAAAGAGAGAGACAATCAACATGAAGAAGACATCATAAAACCACTAAAAACAGTGAGGAAAAGAGTTAAGTTTTAAATGGGGAAGAGAGAATAAGGAGATGCTTTACAAGCTGAAATACCTTTCTGTTAAAGCTATGGAGATGGACAATAATAGCTTAAAAAGACTCCTTTAATTCATGACAGAGTATTGGGAAGCTTGGAGTGTTCAAAGTGTGGATTTTTGAGCAAAAGAGAGAGTAATTGTGATACAGTGAGTTGCTGGAACTGAGTAAAGCGAAGATTTTGAAGCCTTGGGGGCAATGAGAAAACTGTTTTCTAGGAAAGCTCACAGAGACAGATGAAGAAGACTTTTGCCTTTGAATGACTCATCCTTAAAATGACATCCCTAGACTCATGGCCCATACACACCTCAGAGTGATGTGAAATGAGAGGAGAAGAACTGATGACAGATTTCCGGGCAGCTGGCATCAGAGCAACAGAGAACTGTAACAGAAATAGTTTTCTTGTGAGAAACTCCATAGGTTATCAGAAAGAGACTTCTGTTTCTCTACAAAGACTGATGAAAAGACTGTAGCAAGAATTGGGACTTTTTAACCACCAAAGTTCAAAATTTTTTTTGTCTCTATGGTGTCATGTATACAAAGAAATGGTCAAGTAGTGAGAGATAGAAGAGTTTTCTGGAAGTTTATTCTGGTGTTCTTGTAGTTTTGTTAATAAACTTTCTTTATCCCTTTTTAAGTTTTAAGCCTGTTTTGCCCTTGTTCTAATCCATATCTCACAGCAAGAAATAAGTAATTTTTTAGTTACTGGTTTAAAACCATGACATCTCCTTTCAAAACCTAGTTGAAATTTTGCAGAAACAATTAGATGAAGAAAGGAATGAGACCCATCTCTTGCCAGTGGCCCGAAGAGAGGAATGGGTTAAAAATTCAAAGAATGCTTACTCACCAAAGAAACAGTGGAGAGGGAAACCCCTCTCATTAATCAAATTTAGTCTCAAAAAGAACTAACTGATGAAAAATTGTGGGCAGCACTGCTGTCCTAGCTTGAAACCTTTAATTAAAACAATATAATCATATTGTCATGGAGTTAACTTTACCTTTAAGGGAGTTGGAGTTGCTGGGAACTGCCTGGAGTCTTTTCTCCTGACCAATTATCTGTCATTGCTGAGAATTGACAGCAGTTTACGCCATTGAAAAGTGGGATCAACTTGTGAACCCTACCTTAAAGTGTAAAACCAGGGCTCTCTTGGTTCTCTTTGTTTCCTGGCTGTGAAGGGTGGCAGAGCTCCAGGCCTCCCGTTCCCTGCCCAGGCCATGCGGCCGGGCGGGGCAGGGGCCGGGGCCAGCCGCGTGTCCCGGCCGGCAGATGGCGGGGGGCCTGCGGAAGGTTTTCCTCGGGCCCAGGCCAGGCCGAACCGATCTCTGGCTCAGCTGCAGGTTTTGCTGTAACTAAATTCACTGGAAAATGCCGAGTGAAGAAAGAGAGAGGCCCTGGACTTGCAGCGGGCTGGAGCGGCGACTACACTCTCCAGAGCAGCCATGAAGAACCTTCCATCGCAGACGGCTCCAGCTCCTGTTCAGCAGAGATCACCGAACCACCTACAAAAAGCCTGGGCAAGATTTTAACTCTTTCATTACCCAGATGAGACTTGCGGATTAATCTTTTTATCCAGAGAGAGAGAGAGAGGGATCAACATGAAAAGAGACTTTATAAACTACCACTGACAGGAAAGAAAAGAAGCTTCAGGAAAGGTAGAGAATTAAGAAGATGCTTTAATTAAGCTGAAATATCTTTCTGTTAAAACTCTGGAGATGGACAGTTCTGAAAAGAACTCCTTTAATTCATGATACAGAATCTAGAGAGGAATAAAGTGTTCAAAGTGTAAATTTGAGTAAAAAGTAGAGTAATTATGGTATAGTGAAGTGCTGGGAGATTTGAAGCCTTGAGAGGCAATGAGAAAACTGTTTTCTAGTGAAGCTCACAGAACAGATGAAGACTTATTGCCTTCGAATAACTTATCCTTAAAAATGCTATCCCTAGACTCATGGCCCATACAAACCTCAGAGTGATGTGAAAATGGGAGGAGTGGGCTCTAATAATAGCAGCTCTGGGCAGCTAACATTAGGGCAATGGAAAACTATAATAAAAATAGTTTTCTTCTAAGAAACTCCATAAATTAACAGGAAGAAACTTCTGTTTCTCTACAAAGACTGGTGAAAAGACTGTAGCAAGAATTGGGACTGTTTTAACCATCAAAGTTCCAAAGTTTTTGTCTCTGATGTCATGTGAACAAGGAAATAGTGGGTAGATAGCGGATGAAAAGGTTTTATGGAAGTTTATTCTGGTGTTCTTATTATTGTAGTTTGTCAATAAACTTTCCTTTTTCCTTTTAAGTTTTAGGCCTGTTTTGCTCTTGTTCTAATACGTATCTCAAAGCAAGAAATAAATAATTTTCTCAGTTATTGGTTTAAAACCACGACATCTCTTTAAAGTCTTTCAAATTCCAGAAACATTCCACAAAATCTCCACAGATTTGCACACAACCTATGAAAAATCGTTCAAAATGATTCAAGTCTCGTCAAAATTCCACAAAATTCCACAAACATCCCAACAAACTCCCTAAACCTTCTCAAAACACTACCACATTCCAAAATCATCCCACAAAATCTCCAAAAATTTCCACACAATCTAAGAAAAAATACCTCAAAATTCTTCATGCCTCCTCAAAGTCCTTCAAAATTCCAGAAACATCCTACAAAATTCCACAAAAATCCCGCCCAATTCCAAAAACATCCCACAAAATTCCACAAACATCCCAAAATACTCCCTAAGTCTTCTCAAAACCCTACCAAATTCCAGAAACATCCCACAAAAATCACCACAAATTACCACACAATCTAAGAAAAATACTTCAAAATGCTGCATGTCGCCTCAGTCTTTCAAATTCCAGAAACATGCCACCAAATTCCAGAAAAATCCCACAAAATTCCACATACATCCCAACAAACTCCCTGAATCTTCTCAAAACCCTACTAAATTCTAGAAACATCTCACAAAATTCTAGAAAAATCTTCTCAAAACCCCACCAAATTCCAGAAACTTCCCACAAAAGCTTTACAAATTTCCACACATCCTAGAAAAATCCCTCAAAATTCTTCAAGTCTCCTCAAAATCTCACCTAATTCCAGAACATTCCACACCATTCCAAAAAAATCGCACAAATTCCAGCAGAAACCTCACACAAAATTCTTTACATTTTTGCAAAACTCCATCAAATTCCAGAAACATCCCACAAAATCTCCACAAATTTCCACACAATCTAAGAAAAATACCTCAAAATCCTTAATGTCTCTTCAAAGTCTACCAAATTCCAGAAACATCCCACAAAATCTCCAAAAATCTCCACACAATCTAAGAAAAATACATCAAAGCTCTTCATGTCTCCTCAAAGTGTTTTAAAATTCCACAAACATCCCACACAATTGCCTCAATCTTCTCAAAACACTTACAAATTCCAGAAACATCCCACAAAATCTCTTCCAATTTCCACAAAATTCCACTAACATCCCACAAAATTCCAGAAAAATATTCTCAAAACCCTACCAAATTCCAGAAATATCCCACAAAATATTGACAAATTTCCACACAATCTAAAAAAAAACCTCAAAATTCTTCATGTCTCCTCAAAGTCTTTCAAATTCCAGAAACATCCCACAAAATCTCCAAAAATTTCCACTCAATTTAAGAAAAATGCTTCAAAATGCTTCGTCTCCTCAAAGTCAAAAACCTTAAAAATTTCCACACATCATCGAAAAAACCCTCAAAATTCTTCAAGTCTCTTAAAAATCTTACCAAATTCCAGAACATTCTACAACATTCAAAAAAAATCGCACAACCTTCCAGAAACCTCACACAAAATTCTTTACATTTTCACAAAACACTACCAAATTCCAGAAACTTCGCACAAAAACTCCTCCATTTTACACACAAGCTAAGAAAAATACCTCAAAATGCTTCACGTCTCTTCAGTCAACCAAATTCCAGAAACATCCCACAAAATCTCCTCCAATTTGCAAGCGATCTAAAAAAAATCTTTCAAAATTCTTCAAGTCTAGTCAAAATCCCACAAAATTCCACAAACATCCCACAAAATTCCACAAACATCCCAACAAACTCCCTAAGTCTTATCAAAACGCTACCAAATTCCAGAAACATCCCACAAAATCTCCACAAATTTCCTCACAATCTAAGAAAAATACCTCAAAATTCTTCATGTCTCCTCAAAGTCTTTCAAATTCCAGAAACATCCCACAAAATCTCCAAAAATTTCCACACAATTTAAGAAAAATGCTTCAAAATGCTTCATGTCTCCTCAAAGTCAAAAACCTTAAAAATTTCCACACATCATCGAAAAATCCCTCAAAATTCTTCAAGTCTCTTTAAAATCTTACCAAATTCCAGAACATTCCACAACATTCCAAAAAAATCGCACAACCTTCCAGAAACCTCCTACAAAATTCTTTACAATTTCACAAAACCCTACCAAATTGCAGAAACTTCCCACTAAACCTCCACCAATTTGCACACAATCTAAGAAAAATCTTTCAAAATTCTTCAAGTCTAGTCAAAATCCCACAAAATTCCAGAAACATCCCACCAAATTCCAGAAAAATCACACAAAATTCCACATACATCCCATCAAACTCCCTACATCTTCTCAAAACCCTACCACATTCCAGAAAAATCCCACAAAAACTTTTCCAATTACCACTCATCCTAGAAAAATCCCTCAAAATTCTTCAAGTCTCCTCAAAATCTCACCAAATTCCAGAACATTCCACAACATTTCAAAGAAATCGCACAACATTCCAGAAACCTCCCACAAAATTCTTTACATTTTCGCAAAATTCCACCAAATTCCAGAAACATCCCACAAAATCTCCACAAATTTCCACACAATATAAGAAAAATACCTCAAAATTCTTCATGTCCCCTCAAAGTCTTTCGAAATTCCACAAACTTCCCACACAATTCCCTAAATATTCTCAAAACCCTTCCAAATTTGAGAAACATCCCACAAAAACTCTTCCTATTTCCAAAAATTCCACAAACATCCCACAAAATTCCAGAAAAATCTTTTCAAAACCCTACCAAATTCCAGAAATATCCCACAAAATCTTGACAAATTTCCACACAATCAAAAAAAAACCCTCAAAATTCTTCATGTCTCCTCAAAGTCTTTCAAATTCCAGAAACATCCCACAAAATCTCCAAAAATTTCCACACAATTTAAGAAAAATGCTTCAAAATGCTGCATGTCTCCTCAAAGTCAAAAACCTTAAAAATTTCCACACATCATCGAAAAATCCCTCAAAATTCTTCAAGTCCCTTTAAAATCTTACCAAATTCCAAAACATTCTACAACATTCCAAAAAAATCGCGCAACCTTCCAGAAATCTCATACAAAATTCTTTACATTTTCACAAAACCCTACCAAATTGCAGAAACTTCCCACTAAACCTCCACCAATTTGCAAGCAATCTAAGAAAAATCTTTCAAAATTCTTCAAGTCTAGTCAAAATCCCACAAAATTCCAAAAACATCCCACCAAATTCCAGAAAAATCACACAAAATTCCACATACATCCCATCAAACTCCCGAAATCTTCTCAAAACCCTACCACATTCCAGAAAAATCCCACAAAAACTTTTCCAATTTCCACTCATCCTAGAAAAATCCCTCAAAATTCTTCAAGTCTCTTTAAAATCTTACCAAATTCCAGAACATTCCACAACATTCCAAAAAAATCGCACAACCTTCCAGAAACCTCCTACAAAATTCTTTACAATTTCACAAAACCCTACCAAATTGCAGAAACTTCCCACTAAACCTCCACCAATTTGCAAGCAATCTAAGAAAAATCTTTCAAAATTCTTCAAGTCTAGTCAAAATCCCACAAAATTCCAGAAACATCCCACCAAATTCCAGAAAAATCACACAAAATTCCACATACATCCCAACAAACTCCCTAAATCTTCTCAAAACCCTACCAAATTCCAGAAACTTTGCACAAAACCTCCTCCATTTTACACACAAGCTAAGAAAAATACCTCAAAATGCTTCACGTCTCTTCAGTCTACCAAATTCCAGAAACATCCCACAAAATCTCCTCCAATTTGCAAGCGATCTAAAAAAATCTTTCAAAATTCTTCAAGTCTAGTCAAAATCCCACAAAATTCCACAAACATCCCAACAAACTCCCTAAGTCTTCTCAAAACGCTACCAAATTCCAGAAACATCTCACAAAATTCTAGAAAAATCTTCTCAAAACCCTACCAAATTCCAGAAACTTCCCACAAAAACATTCCAAATTTCCACACATCCTAGAAAATTCCCTCAAAATTCTTCAAGTCTCCTCAAAATCTCACCAAATTCCAGAACATTCCACAACATTTCAAAGAAATCGCACAACATTCCAGAAACCTCCCACAAAATTCTTTACATTTTCACAAAACTCCACCAAATTCCAGAAACATCCCACAAAATCTCCACAAATTTCCACACAATCTAAGGAAAATACCTCAAAATTCTTCATGTCTCCTCAAAGTCTTTTGAAATTCCACGAACCTCTCTCACAATTCCACAAACATCCCAACAAACTCCTTAAACCTTCTCAAAGCCCTACCAAATTCCAGAAACATCTCACACAATTCTCGAAAAATCTTCTCAAAACCCCACCAAATTCCAGAAACTTCCCACAAAAACTTTCCAAATTTCCACACATCCTAGAAAATTCCCTCAAAATTCTTCAAGTCTCCTCAAAATCTCACCAAATTCCAGAACATTCCACAACATTTCAAAGAAATCGCACAACATTCCAGAAACCTCCCACAAAATTCTTTACATTTTCGCAAAATTCCACCAAATTCCAGAAACATCCCACAAAATCTCCACAAATTTCCACACAATATAAGAAAAATACCTCAAAATTCTTCATGTCCCCTCAAAGTCTTTCGAAATTCCACAAACTTCCCACACAATTCCCTAAATATTCTCAAAACCCTTCCAAATTTGAGAAACATCCCACAAAAACTCTTCCTATTTCCAAAAATTCCACAAACATCCCACAAATTTCCAGAAAAATCTTTTCAAAACCCTACCAAATTCCAGAAATATCCCACAAAATCTTGACAAATTTCCACACAATCAAAAAAAAACCCTCAAAATTCTTCATGTCTCCTCAAAGTCTTTCAAATTCCAGAAACATCCCACAAAATCTCCAAAAATTTCCACACAATTTAAGAAAAATGCTTCAAAATGCTGCATGTCTCCTCAAAGTCAAAAACCTTAAAAATTTCCACACATCATCGAAAAATCCCTCAAAATTCTTCAAGTCCCTTTAAAATCTTACCAAATTCCAAAACATTCTACAACATTCCAAAAAAATCGCGCAACCTTCCAGAAATCTCATACAAAATTCTTTACATTTTCACAAAACCCTACCAAATTGCAGAAACTTCCCACTAAACCTCCACCAATTTGCAAGCAATCTAAGAAAAATCTTTCAAAATTCTTCAAGTCTAGTCAAAATCCCACAAAATTCCAAAAACATCCCACCAAATTCCAGAAAAATCACACAAAATTCCACATACATCCCATCAAACTCCCGAAATCTTCTCAAAACCCTACCACATTCCAGAAAAATCCCACAAAAACTTTTCCAATTTCCACTCATCCTAGAAAAATCCCTCAAAATTCTTCAAGTCTCTTTAAAATCTTACCAAATTCCAGAACATTCCACAACATTCCAAAAAAATCGCACAACCTTCCAGAAACCTCCTACAAAATTCTTTACAATTTCACAAAACCCTACCAAATTGCAGAAACTTCCCACTAAACCTCCACCAATTTGCAAGCAATCTAAGAAAAATCTTTCAAAATTCTTCAAGTCTAGTCAAAATCCCACAAAATTCCAGAAACATCCCACCAAATTCCAGAAAAATCACACAAAATTCCACATACATCCCAACAAACTCCCTAAATCTTCTCAAAACCCTACCAAATTCCAGAAACTTTGCACAAAACCTCCTCCATTTTACACACAAGCTAAGAAAAATACCTCAAAATGCTTCACGTCTCTTCAGTCTACCAAATTCCAGAAACATCCCACAAAATCTCCTCCAATTTGCAAGCGATCTAAAAAAATCTTTCAAAATTCTTCAAGTCTAGTCAAAATCCCACAAAATTCCACAAACATCCCAACAAACTCCCTAAGTCTTCTCAAAACGCAACCAAATTCCAGAAACATCTCACAAAATTCTAGAAAAATCTTCTCAAAACCCTACCAAATTCCAGAAACTTCCCACAAAAACATTCCAAATTTCCACACATCCTAGAAAATTCCCTCAAAATTCTTCAAGTCTCCTCAAAATCTCACCAAATTCCAGAACATTCCACAACATTTCAAAGAAATCGCACAACATTCCAGAAACCTCCCACAAAATTCTTTACATTTTCACAAAACTCCACCAAATTCCAGAAACATCCCACAAAATCTCCACAAATTTCCACACAATCTAAGGAAAATACCTCAAAATTCTTCATGTCTCCTCAAAGTCTTTTGAAATTCCACGAACCTCTCTCACAATTCCACAAACATCCCAACAAACTCCTTAAACCTTCTCAAAGCCCTACCAAATTCCAGAAACATCTCACACAATTCTCAAAAAATCTTCTCAAAACCCCACCAAATTCCAGAAACTTCCCACAAAAACTTTCCAAATTTCCACACATCCTAGAAAATTCCCTCAAAATTCTTCAAGTCTCCTCAAAATCTCACCAAATTCCAGAACATTCCACAACATTTCAAAAAAATCGCACAACATTCCAGAAACCTCCCACAAAATTCTTTACATTTTCGCAAAATTCCACCAAATTCCAGAAACATCCCACAAAATCTCCACAAATTTCCACACAATATAAGAAAAATACCTCAAAATTCTTCATGTCCCCTCAAAGTCTTTCGAAATTCCACAAACTTCCCACACAATTCCCTAAATATTCTCAAAACCCTTCCAAATTTGAGAAACATCCCACAAAAACTCTTCCTATTTCCAAAAATTCCACAAACATCCCACAAAATTCCAGAAAAATCTTTTCAAAACCCTACCAAATTCCAGAAATATCCCACAAAATCTTGACAAATTTCCACACAATCAAAAAAAAACCCTCAAAATTCTTCATGTCTCCTCAAAGTGTTTCAAATTCCAGAAACATCCCACAAAATCTCCAAAAATTTCCACACAATTTAAGAAAAATGCTTCAAAATGCTGCATGTCTCCTCAAAGTCAAAAACCTTAAAAATTTCCACACATCATCGAAAAATCCCTCAAAATTCTTCAAGTCCCTTTAAAATCTTACCAAATTCCAAAACATTCTACAACATTCCAAAAAAATCGCGCAACCTTCCAGAAATCTCATACAAAATTCTTTACATTTTCACAAAACCCTACCAAATTGCAGAAACTTCCCACTAAACCTCCACCAATTTGCAAGCAATCTAAGAAAAATCTTTCAAAATTCTTCAAGTCTAGTCAAAATCCCACAAAATTCCAAAAACATCCCACCAAATTCCAGAAAAATCACACAAAATTCCACATACATCCCATCAAACTCCCGAAATCTTCTCAAAACCCTACCACATTCCAGAAAAATCCCACAAAAACTTTCCAAATTTCCACACATCCTAGAAAATTCCCTCAAAATTCTTCAAGTCTCCTCAAAATCTCACCAAATTCCAGAACATTCCACAACATTTCAAAGAAATCGCACAACATTCCAGAAACCTCCCACAAAATTCTTTACATTTTCGCAAAACTCCACCAAATTCCAGAAACATCCCACAAAATCTCCACAAATTTCCACACAATCTAAGAAAAATACCTCAAAATTCTTCATGTCTCCTCAAAGTCTTTTGAAATTCCACAAACATCCCTCAAAATTTAACAAACATCCCAACAAACTCCTTAAACCTTCTCAAAGCCCTACCAAATTCCAGAAACATCTCACAAAATTCTAGAAAAATCTTCTCAAAACCCTACCAAATTCCAGAAACTTCCCACAAAATCTTTACAAATTTCCACACATCCTAGAAAATTCCCTCAAAATTCTTCAAGTCTTCTCAAAATCTCACTAAATTCCAGAACATTCCAGAACATTTCAAAAAAATCGCACAACATTCCAGAAACCTTCCACAAAATTCTTTACATTTTCACAAAACTCCACCAAATTCCAGAAACATCCCACAAAATCTCCACAAATTTCCACACAATCTAAGAAAAATACCTCAAAATTCTTCATGTCCCCTCAAAGTCTTTCGAAATTCCACAAACTTCCCACACAATTCCCTAAATATTCTCAAAACCCTTCCAAATTTTAGAAACATCCCACAAAAACTCTTCCTATTTCCAAAAATTCCACAAACATCCCACAAAATTCCAGAAAAATCTTTTCAAAACCCTACCAAATTCCAGAAATATCCCACAAAATCTTGACAAATTTCCACACAATCAAAAAAAACCCCTCAAAATTCTTCATGTCTCCTCAAAGTCTTTCAAATTCCAGAAACATCCCACAAAATCTCCAAAAATTTCCACACAATTTAAGAAAAATGCTTCAAAATGCTTCATGTCTCCTCAAAGTCAAAAACCTTAAAAATTTCCACACATCATCGAAAAATCCCTCAAAATTCTTCAAGTCTCTTTAAAATCTTACCAAATTCCAAAACATTCCACAACATTCCAAAAAAATCGCGCAACCTTCCAGAAATCTCATACAAAATTCTTTACATTTTCACAAAACCCTACCAAATTGCAGAAACTTCCCACTAAACCTCCACCAATTTGCAAGCAATCTAAGAAAAATCTTTCAAAATTCTTCAAGTCTAGTCAAAATCCCACAAAATTCCAGAAACATCCCACCAAATTCCAGAAAAATCACACAAAATTCCACATACATCCCAACAAACTCCCTAAATCTTCTCAAAACCCTACCAAATTCCAGAAACTTTGCACAAAACCTCCTCCATTTTACACACAAGCTAAGAAAAATACCTCAAAATGCTTCACGTCTCTTCAGTCTACCAAATTCCAGAAACATCCCACAAAATCTCCTCCAATTTGCAAGCGATCTAAAAAAATCTTTCAAAATTCTTCAAGTCTAGTCAAAATCCCACAAAATTCCACAAACATCCCAACAAACTCCCTAAGTCTTCTCAAAACGCTACCAAATTCCAGAAACATCTCACAAAATTCTAGAAAAATCTTCTCAAAACCCTACCAAATTCCAGAAACTTCCCACAAAAACATTCCAAATTTCCACACATCCTAGAAAATTCCCTCAAAATTCTTCAAGTCTCCTCAAAATCTCACCAAATTCCAGAACATTCCACAACATTTCAAAGAAATCGCACAACATTCCAGAAACCTCCCACAAAATTCTTTACATTTTCACAAAACTCCACCAAATTCCAGAAACATCCCACAAAATCTCCACAAATTTCCACACAATCTAAGGAAAATACCTCAAAATTCTTCATGTCTCCTCAAAGTCTTTTGAAATTCCACGAACCTCTCTCACAATTCCACAAACATCCCAACAAACTCCTTAAACCTTCTCAAAGCCCTACCAAATTCCAGAAACATCTCACACAATTCTCGAAAAATCTTCTCAAAACCCCACCAAATTCCAGAAACTTCACACAAAAACTTTCCAAATTTCCACACATCCTAGAAAATTCCCTCAAAATTCTTCAAGTCTCCTCAAAATCTCACCAAATTCCAGAACATTCCACAACATTTCAAAGAAATCGCACAACATTCCAGAAACCTCCCACAAAATTCTTTACATTTTCGCAAAATTCCACCAAATTCCAGAAACATCCCACAAAATCTCCACAAATTTCCACACAATATAAGAAAAATACCTCAAAATTCTTCATGTCCCCTCAAAGTCTTTCGAAATTCCACAAACTTCCCACACAATTCCCTAAATATTCTCAAAACCCTTCCAAATTTGAGAAACATCCCACAAAAACTCTTCCTATTTCCAAAAATTCCACAAACATCCCACAAAATTCCAGAAAAATCTTTTCAAAACCCTACCAAATTCCAGAAATATCCCACAAAATCTTGACAAATTTCCACACAATCAAAAAAAAACCCTCAAAATTCTTCATGTCTCCTCAAAGTCTTTCAAATTCCAGAAACATCCCACAAAATCTCCAAAAATTTCCACACAATTTAAGAAAAATGCTTCAAAATGCTGCATGTCTCCTCAAAGTCAAAAACCTTAAAAATTTCCACACATCATCGAAAAATCCCTCAAAATTCTTCAAGTCCCTTTAAAATCTTACCAAATTCCAAAACATTCTACAACATTCCAAAAAAATCGCGCAACCTTCCAGAAATCTCATACAAAATTCTTTACATTTTCACAAAACCCTACCAAATTGCAGAAACTTCCCACTAAACCTCACACAATTTGCAAGCAATCTAAGAAAAATCTTTCAAAATTCTTCAAGTCTAGTCAAAATCCCACAAAATTCCAAAAACATCCCACCAAATTCCAGAAAAATCACACAAAATTCCACATACATCCCATCAAACTCCCGAAATCTTCTCAAAACCCTACCACATTCCAGAAAAATCCCACAAAAACTTTCCAAATTTCCACACATCCTAGAAAATTCCCTCAAAATTCTTCAAGTCTCCTCAAAATCTCACCAAATTCCAGAACATTCCACAACATTTCAAAGAAATCGCACAACATTCCAGAAACCTCCCACAAAATTCTTTACATTTTCGCAAAACTCCACCAAATTCCAGAAACATCCCACAAAATCTCCACAAATTTCCACACAATCTAAGAAAAATACCTCAAAATTCTTCATGTCTCCTCAAAGTCTTTTGAAATTCCACAAACATCCCTCAAAATTTAACAAACATCCCAACAAACTCCTTAAACCTTCTCAAAGCCCTACCAAATTCCAGAAACATCTCACAAAATTCTAGAAAAATCTTCTCAAAACCCTACCAAATTCCAGAAACTTCCCACAAAATCTTTACAAATTTCCACACATCCTAGAAAATTCCCTCAAAATTCTTCAAGTCTTCTCAAAATCTCACTAAATTCCAGAACATTCCAGAACATTTCAAAAAAATCGCACAACATTCCAGAAACCTTCCACAAAATTCTTTACATTTTCACAAAACTCCACCAAATTCCAGAAACATCCCACAAAATCTCCACAAATTTCCACACAATCTAAGAAAAATACCTCAAAATTCTTCATGTCCCCTCAAAGTCTTTCGAAATTCCACAAACTTCCCACACAATTCCCTAAATATTCTCAAAACCCTTCCAAATTTTAGAAACATCCCACAAAAACTCTTCCTATTTCCAAAAATTCCACAAACATCCCACAAAATTCCAGAAAAATCTTTTCAAAACCCTACCAAATTCCAGAAATATCCCACAAAATCTTGACAAATTTCCACACAATCAAAAAAAACCCCTCAAAATTCTTCATGTCTCCTCAAAGTCTTTCAAATTCCAGAAACATCCCACAAAATCTCCAAAAATTTCCACACAATTTAAGAAAAATGCTTCAAAATGCTTCATGTCTCCTCAAAGTCAAAAACCTTAAAAATTTCCACACATCATCGAAAAATCCCTCAAAATTCTTCAAGTCTCTTTAAAATCTTACCAAATTCCAAAACATTCCACAACATTCCAAAAAAATCGCGCAACCTTCCAGAAATCTCATACAAAATTCTTTACATTTTCACAAAACCCTACCAAATTGCAGAAACTTCCCACTAAACCTCCACCAATTTGCAAGCAATCTAAGAAAAATCTTTCAAAATTCTTCAAGTCTAGTCAAAATCCCACAAAATTCCAAAAACATCCCACCAAATTCCAGAAAAATCACACAAAATTCCACATACATCCCATCAAACTCCCGAAATCTTCTCAAAACCCTACCACATTCCAGAAAAATCCCACAAAAACTTTTCCAATTTCCACTCATCCTAGAAAAATCCCTCAAAATTCTTCAAGTCTCTTTAAAATCTTACCAAATTCCAGAACATTCCACAACATTCCAAAAAAATCGCACAACCTTCCAGAAACCTCCTACAAAATTCTTTACAATTTCACAAAACCCTACCAAATTGCAGAAACTTCCCACTAAACCTCCACCAATTTGCAAGCAATCTAAGAAAAATCTTTCAAAATTCTTCAAGTCTAGTCAAAATCCCACAAAATTCCAGAAACATCCCACCAAATTCCAGAAAAATCACACAAAATTCCACAAACATCCCAACAAACTCCCTAAATCTTCTCAAAACCCTACCAAATTCCAGAAACTTTGCACAAAACCTCCTCCATTTTACACACAAGCTAAGAAAAATACCTCAAAATGCTTCACGTCTCTTCAGTCTACCAAATTCCAGAAACATCCCACAAAATCTCCTCCAATTTGCAAGCGATCTAAAAAAATCTTTCAAAATTCTTCAAGTCTAGTCAAAATCCCACAAAATTCCACAAACATCCCAACAAACTCCCTAAGTCTTCTCAAAACGCTACCAAATTCCAGAAACATCTCACAAAATTCTAGAAAAATCTTCTCAAAACCCTACCAAATTCCAGAAACTTCCCACAAAAACATTCCAAATTTCCACACATCCTAGAAAATTCCCTCAAAATTCTTCAAGTCTCCTCAAAATCTCACCAAATTCCAGAACATTCCACAACATTTCAAAGAAATCGCACAACATTCCAGAAACCTCCCACAAAATTCTTTACATTTTCACAAAACTCCACCAAATTCCAGAAACATCCCACAAAATCTCCACAAATTTCCACACAATCTAAGGAAAATACCTCAAAATTCTTCATGTCTCCTCAAAGTCTTTTGAAATTCCACGAACCTCTCTCACAATTCCACAAACATCCCAACAAACTCCTTAAACCTTCTCAAAGCCCTACCAAATTCCAGAAACATCTCACACAATTCTCGAAAAATCTTCTCAAAACCCCACCAAATTCCAGAAACTTCCCACAAAAACTTTCCAAATTTCCACACATTCTAGAAAATTCCCTCAAAATTCTTCAAGTCTCCTCAAAATCTCACCAAATTCCAGAACATTCCACAACATTTCAAAGAAATCGCACAACATTCCAGAAACCTCCCACAAAATTCTTTACATTTTCGCAAAACTCCACCAAATTCCAGAAACATCCCACAAAATCTCCACAAATTTCCACACAATCTAAGAAAAATACCTCAAAATTCTTCATGTCTCCTCAAAGTCTTTTGAAATTCCACAAACATCCCTCAAAATTTAACAAACATCCCAACAAACTCCTTAAACCTTCTCAAAGCCCTACCAAATTCCAGAAACATCTCACAAAATTCTAGAAAAATCTTCTCAAAACCCTACCAAATTCCAGAAACTTCCCACAAAATCTTTACAAATTTCCACACATCCTAGAAAATTCCCTCAAAATTCTTCAAGTCTTCCCAAAATCTCACTAAATTCCAGAACATTCCAGAACATTTCAAAAAAATCGCACAACATTCCAGAAACCTTCCACAAAATTCTTTACATTTTCACAAAACTCCACCAAATTCCAGAAACATCCCACAAAATCTCCACAAATTTCCACACAATCTAAGAAAAATACCTCAAAATTCTTCATGTCCCCTCAAAGTCTTTCGAAATTCCACAAACTTCCCACACAATTCCCTAAATATTCTCAAAACCCTTCCAAATTTTAGAAACATCCCACAAAAACTCTTCCTATTTCCAAAAATTCCACAAACATCCCACAAAATTCCAGAAAAATCTTTTCAAAACCCTACCAAATTCCAGAAATATCCCACAAAATCTTGACAAATTTCCACACAATCAAAAAAAACCCCTCAAAATTCTTCATGTCTCCTCAAAGTCTTTCAAATTCCAGAAACATCCCACAAAATCTCCAAAAATTTCCACACAATTTAAGAAAAATGCTTCAAAATGCTTCATGTCTCCTCAAAGTCAAAAACCTTAAAAATTTCCACACATCATCGAAAAATCCCTCAAAATTCTTCAAGTCTCTTTAAAATCTTACCAAATTCCAAAACATTCCACAACATTCCAAAAAAATCGCGCAACCTTCCAGAAATCTCATACAAAATTCTTTACATTTTCACAAAACCCTACCAAATTGCAGAAACTTCCCACTAAACCTCCACCAATTTGCAAGCAATCTAAGAAAAATCTTTCAAAATTCTTCAAGTCTAGTCAAAATCCCACAAAATTCCAGAAACATCCCACCAAATTCCAGAAAAATCACACAAAATTCCACATACATCCCATCAAACTCCCTAAATCTTCTCAAAACCCTACCACATTCCAGAAAAATCCCACAAAAACTTTTCCAATTTCCACTCATCCTAGAAAAATCCCTCAAAATTCTTCAAGTCTCTTTAAAATCTTACCAAATTCCAGAACATTCCACAACATTCCAAAAAAATCGCACAACCTTCCAGAAACCTCCTACAAAATTCTTTACAATTTCACAAAACCCTACCAAATTGCAGAAACTTCCCACTAAACCTCCACCAATTTGCAAGCAATCTAAGAAAAATCTTTCAAAATTCTTCAAGTCTAGTCAAAATCCCACAAAATTCCAGAAACATCCCACCAAATTCCAGAAAAATCACACAAAATTCCACAAACATCCCAACAAACTCCCTAAATCTTCTCAAAACCCTACCAAATTCCAGAAACTTTGCACAAAACCTCCTCCATTTTACACACAAGCTAAGAAAAATACCTCAAAATGCTTCACGTCTCTTCAGTCTACCAAATTCCAGAAACATCCCACAAAATCTCCTCCAATTTGCAAGCGATCTAAAAAAATCTTTCAAAATTCTTCAAGTCTAGTCAAAATCCCACAAAATTCCACAAACATCCCAACAAACTCCCTAAGTCTTCTCAAAACGCTACCAAATTCCAGAAACATCTCACAAAATTCTAGAAAAATCTTCTCAAAACCCTACCAAATTCCAGAAACTTCCCACAAAAACATTCCAAATTTCCACACATCCTAGAAAATTCCCTCAAAATTCTTCAAGTCTCCTCAAAATCTCACCAAATTCCAGAACATTCCACAACATTTCAAAGAAATCGCACAACATTCCAGAAACCTCCCACAAAATTCTTTACATTTTCACAAAACTCCACCAAATTCCAGAAACATCCCACAAAATCTCCACAAATTTCCACACAATCTAAGGAAAATACCTCAAAATTCTTCATGTCTCCTCAAAGTCTTTTGAAATTCCACGAACCTCTCTCACAATTCCACAAACATCCCAACAAACTCCTTAAACCTTCTCAAAGCCCTACCAAATTCCAGAAACATCTCACACAATTCTCGAAAAATCTTCTCAAAACCCCACCAAATTCCAGAAACTTCCCACAAAAACTTTCCAAATTTCCACACATCCTAGAAAATTCCCTCAAAATTCTTCAAGTCTCCTCAAAATCTCACCAAATTCCAGAACATTCCACAACATTTCAAAGAAATCGCACAACATTCCAGAAACCTCCCACAAAATTCTTTACATTTTCGCAAAACTCCACCAAATTCCAGAAACATCCCACAAAATCTCCACAAATTTCCACACAATCTAAGAAAAATACCTCAAAATTCTTCATGTCTCCTCAAAGTCTTTTGAAATTCCACAAACATCCCTCAAAATTTAACAAACATCCCAACAAACTCCTTAAACCTTCTCAAAGCCCTACCAAATTCCAGAAACATCTCACAAAATTCTAGAAAAATCTTCTCAAAACCCTACCAAATTCCAGAAACTTCCCACAAAATCTTTACAAATTTCCACACATCCTAGAAAATTCCCTCAAAATTCTTCAAGTCTTCTCAAAATCTCACTAAATTCCAGAACATTCCAGAACATTTCAAAAAAATCGCACAACATTCCAGAAACCTTCCACAAAATTCTTTACATTTTCACAAAACTCCACCAAATTCCAGAAACATCCCACAAAATCTCCACAAATTTCCACACAATCTAAGAAAAATACCTCAAAATTCTTCATGTCCCCTCAAAGTCTTTCGAAATTCCACAAACTTCCCACACAATTCCCTAAATATTCTCAAAACCCTTCCAAATTTTAGAAACATCCCACAAAAACTCTTCCTATTTCCAAAAATTCCACAAACATCCCACAAAATTCCAGAAAAATCTTTTCAAAACCCTACCAAATTCCAGAAATATCCCACAAAATCTTGACAAATTTCCACACAATCAAAAAAAACCCCTCAAAATTCTTCATGTCTCCTCAAAGTCTTTCAAATTCCAGAAACATCCCACAAAATCTCCAAAAATTTCCACACAATTTAAGAAAAATGCTTCAAAATGCTTCATGTCTCCTCAAAGTCAAAAACCTTAAAAATTTCCACACATCATCGAAAAATCCCTCAAAATTCTTCAAGTCTCTTTAAAATCTTACCAAATTCCAAAACATTCCACAACATTCCAAAAAAATCGCGCAACCTTCCAGAAATCTCATACAAAATTCTTTACATTTTCACAAAACCCTACCAAATTGCAGAAACTTCCCACTAAACCTCCACCAATTTGCAAGCAATCTAAGAAAAATCTTTCAAAATTCTTCAAGTCTAGTCAAAATCCCACAAAATTCCAGAAACATCCCACCAAATTCCAGAAAAATCACACAAAATTCCACATACATCCCAACAAACTCCCTAAATCTTCTCAAAACCCTACCAAATTCCAGAAACTTTGCACAAAACCTCCTCCATTTTACACACAAGCTAAGAAAAATACCTCAAAATGCTTCACGTCTCTTCAGTCTACCAAATTCCAGAAACATCCCACAAAATCTCCTCCAATTTGCAAGCGATCTAAAAAAATCTTTCAAAATTCTTCAAGTCTAGTCAAAATCCCACAAAATTCCACAAACATCCCAACAAACTCCCTAAGTCTTCTCAAAACGCTACCAAATTCCAGAAACATCTCACAAAATTCTAGAAAAATCTTCTCAAAACCCTACCAAATTCCAGAAACTTCCCACAAAAACATTCCAAATTTCCACACATCCTAGAAAATTCCCTCAAAATTCTTCAAGTCTCCTCAAAATCTCACCAAATTCCAGAACATTCCACAACATTTCAAAGAAATCGCACAACATTCCAGAAACCTCCCACAAAATTCTTTACATTTTCACAAAACTCCACCAAATTCCAGAAACATCCCACAAAATCTCCACAAATTTCCACACAATCTAAGGAAAATACCTCAAAATTCTTCATGTCTCCTCAAAGTCTTTTGAAATTCCACGAACCTCTCTCACAATTCCACAAACATCCCAACAAACTCCTTAAACCTTCTCAAAGCCCTACCAAATTCCAGAAACATCTCACACAATTCTCGAAAAATCTTCTCAAAACCCCACCAAATTCCAGAAACTTCCCACAAAAACTTTCCAAATTTCCACACATCCTAGAAAATTCCCTCAAAATTCTTCAAGTCTCCTCAAAATCTCACCAAATTCCAGAACATTCCACAACATTTCAAAGAAATCGCACAACATTCCAGAAACCTCCCACAAAATTCTTTACATTTTCGCAAAATTCCACCAAATTCCAGAAACATCCCACAAAATCTCCACAAATTTCCACACAATATAAGAAAAATACCTCAAAATTCTTCATGTCCCCTCAAAGTCTTTCGAAATTCCACAAACTTCCCACACAATTCCCTAAATATTCTCAAAACCCTTCCAAATTTGAGAAACATCCCACAAAAACTCTTCCTATTTCCAAAAATTCCACAAACATCCCACAAAATTCCAGAAAAATCTTTTCAAAACCCTACCAAATTCCAGAAATATCCCACAAAATCTTGACAAATTTCCACACAATCAAAAAAAAACCCTCAAAATTCTTCATGTCTCCTCAAAGTCTTTCAAATTCCAGAAACATCCCACAAAATCTCCAAAAATTTCCACACAATTTAAGAAAAATGCTTCAAAATGCTGCATGTCTCCTCAAAGTCAAAAACCTTAAAAATTTCCACACATCATCGAAAAATCCCTCAAAATTCTTCAAGTCCCTTTAAAATCTTACCAAATTCCAAAACATTCTACAACATTCCAAAAAAATCGCGCAACCTTCCAGAAATCTCATACAAAATTCTTTACATTTTCACAAAACCCTACCAAATTGCAGAAACTTCCCACTAAACCTCCACCAATTTGCAAGCAATCTAAGAAAAATCTTTCAAAATTCTTCAAGTCTAGTCAAAATCCCACAAAATTCCAAAAACATCCCACCAAATTCCAGAAAAATCACACAAAATTCCACATACATCCCATCAAACTCCCGAAATCTTCTCAAAACCCTACCACATTCCAGAAAAATCCCACAAAAACTTTTCCAATTTCCACTCATCCTAGAAAAATCCCTCAAAATTCTTCAAGTCTCTTTAAAATCTTACCAAATTCCAGAACATTCCACAACATTCCAAAAAAATCGCACAACCTTCCAGAAACCTCCTACAAAATTCTTTACAATTTCACAAAACCCTACCAAATTGCAGAAACTTCCCACTAAACCTCCACCAATTTGCAAGCAATCTAAGAAAAATCTTTCAAAATTCTTCAAGTCTAGTCAAAATCCCACAAAATTCCAGAAACATCCCACCAAATTCCAGAAAAATCACACAAAATTCCACATACATCCCAACAAACTCCCTAAATCTTCTCAAAACCCTACCAAATTCCAGAAACTTTGCACAAAACCTCCTCCATTTTACACACAAGCTAAGAAAAATACCTCAAAATGCTTCACGTCTCTTCAGTCTACCAAATTCCAGAAACATCCCACAAAATCTCCTCCAATTTGCAAGCGATCTAAAAAAATCTTTCAAAATTCTTCAAGTCTAGTCAAAATCCCACAAAATTCCACAAACATCCCAACAAACTCCCTAAGTCTTCTCAAAACGCTACCAAATTCCAGAAACATCTCACAAAATTCTAGAAAAATCTTCTCAAAACCCTACCAAATTCCAGAAACTTCCCACAAAAACATTCCAAATTTCCACACATCCTAGAAAATTCCCTCAAAATTCTTCAAGTCTCCTCAAAATCTCACCAAATTCCAGAACATTCCACAACATTTCAAAGAAATCGCACAACATTCCAGAAACCTCCCACAAAATTCTTTACATTTTCACAAAACTCCACCAAATTCCAGAAACATCCCACAAAATCTCCACAAATTTCCACACAATCTAAGGAAAATACCTCAAAATTCTTCATGTCTCCTCAAAGTCTTTTGAAATTCCACGAACCTCTCTCACAATTCCACAAACATCCCAACAAACTCCTTAAACCTTCTCAAAGCCCTACCAAATTCCAGAAACATCTCACACAATTCTCGAAAAATCTTCTCAAAACCCCACCAAATTCCAGAAACTTCCCACAAAAACTTTCCAAATTTCCACACATCCTAGAAAATTCCCTCAAAATTCTTCAAGTCTCCTCAAAATCTCACCAAATTCCAGAACATTCCACAACATTTCAAAGAAATCGCACAACATTCCAGAAACCTCCCACAAAATTCTTTACATTTTCGCAAAATTCCACCAAATTCCAGAAACATCCCACAAAATCTCCACAAATTTCCACACAATATAAGAAAAATACCTCAAAATTCTTCATGTCCCCTCAAAGTCTTTCGAAATTCCACAAACTTCCCACACAATTCCCTAAATATTCTCAAAACCCTTCCAAATTTGAGAAACATCCCACAAAAACTCTTCCTATTTCCAAAAATTCCACAAACATCCCACAAAATTCCAGAAAAATCTTTTCAAAACCCTACCAAATTCCAGAAATATCCCACAAAATCTTGACAAATTTCCACACAATCAAAAAAAAACCCTCAAAATTCTTCATGTCTCCTCAAAGTCTTTCAAATTCCAGAAACATCCCACAAAATCTCCAAAAATTTCCACACAATTTAAGAAAAATGCTTCAAAATGCTGCATGTCTCCTCAAAGTCAAAAACCTTAAAAATTTCCACACATCATCGAAAAATCCCTCAAAATTCTTCAAGTCCCTTTAAAATCTTACCAAATTCCAAAACATTCTACAACATTCCAAAAAAATCGCGCAACCTTCCAGAAATCTCATACAAAATTCTTTACATTTTCACAAAACCCTACCAAATTGCAGAAACTTCCCACTAAACCTCCACCAATTTGCAAGCAATCTAAGAAAAATCTTTCAAAATTCTTCAAGTCTAGTCAAAATCCCACAAAATTCCAAAAACATCCCACCAAATTCCAGAAAAATCACACAAAATTCCACATACATCCCATCAAACTCCCGAAATCTTCTCAAAACCCTACCACATTCCAGAAAAATCCCACAAAAACTTTTCCAATTTCCACTCATCCTAGAAAAATCCCTCAAAATTCTTCAAGTCTCTTTAAAATCTTACCAAATTCCAGAACATTCCACAACATTCCAAAAAAATCGCACAACCTTCCAGAAACCTCCTACAAAATTCTTTACAATTTCACAAAACCCTACCAAATTGCAGAAACTTCCCACTAAACCTCCACCAATTTGCAAGCAATCTAAGAAAAATCTTTCAAAATTCTTCAAGTCTAGTCAAAATCCCACAAAATTCCAGAAACATCCCACCAAATTCCAGAAAAATCACACAAAATTCCACATACATCCCAACAAACTCCCTAAATCTTCTCAAAACCCTACCAAATTCCAGAAACTTTGCACAAAACCTCCTCCATTTTACACACAAGCTAAGAAAAATACCTCAAAATGCTTCACGTCTCTTCAGTCTACCAAATTCCAGAAACATCCCACAAAATCTCCTCCAATTTGCAAGCGATCTAAAAAAATCTTTCAAAATTCTTCAAGTCTAGTCAAAATCCCACAAAATTCCACAAACATCCCAACAAACTCCCTAAGTCTTCTCAAAACGCTACCAAATTCCAGAAACATCTCACAAAATTCTAGAAAAATCTTCTCAAAACCCTACCAAATTCCAGAAACTTCCCACAAAAACATTCCAAATTTCCACACATCCTAGAAAATTCCCTCAAAATTCTTCAAGTCTCCTCAAAATCTCACCAAATTCCAGAACATTCCACAACATTTCAAAGAAATCGCACAACATTCCAGAAACCTCCCACAAAATTCTTTACATTTTCACAAAACTCCACCAAATTCCAGAAACATCCCACAAAATCTCCACAAATTTCCACACAATCTAAGGAAAATACCTCAAAATTCTTCATGTCTCCTCAAAGTCTTTTGAAATTCCACGAACCTCTCTCACAATTCCACAAACATCCCAACAAACTCCTTAAACCTTCTCAAAGCCCTACCAAATTCCAGAAACATCTCACACAATTCTCGAAAAATCTTCTCAAAACCCCACCAAATTCCAGAAACTTCCCACAAAAACTTTCCAAATTTCCACACATCCTAGAAAATTCCCTCAAAATTCTTCAAGTCTCCTCAAAATCTCACCAAATTCCAGAACATTCCACAACATTTCAAAGAAATCGCACAACATTCCAGAAACCTCCCACAAAATTCTTTACATTTTCGCAAAACTCCACCAAATTCCAGAAACATCCCACAAAATCTCCACAAATTTCCACACAATATAAGAAAAATACCTCAAAATTCTTCATGTCCCCTCAAAGTCTTTCGAAATTCCACAAACTTCCCACACAATTCCCTAAATATTCTCAAAACCCTTCCAAATTTGAGAAACATCCCACAAAAACTCTTCCTATTTCCAAAAATTCCACAAACATCCCACAAAATTCCAGAAAAATCTTTTCAAAACCCTACCAAATTCCAGAAATATCCCACAAAATCTTGACAAATTTCCACACAATCAAAAAAAAACCCTCAAAATTCTTCATGTCTCCTCAAAGTCTTTCAAATTCCAGAAACATCCCACAAAATCTCCAAAAATTTCCACACAATTTAAGAAAAATGCTTCAAAATGCTGCATGTCTCCTCAAAGTCAAAAACCTTAAAAATTTCCACACATCATCGAAAAATCCCTCAAAATTCTTCAAGTCCCTTTAAAATCTTACCAAATTCCAAAACATTCTACAACATTCCAAAAAAATCGCGCAACCTTCCAGAAATCTCATACAAAATTCTTTACATTTTCACAAAACCCTACCAAATTGCAGAAACTTCCCACTAAACCTCCACCAATTTGCAAGCAATCTAAGAAAAATCTTTCAAAATTCTTCAAGTCTAGTCAAAATCCCACAAAATTCCAAAAACATCCCACCAAATTCCAGAAAAATCACACAAAATTCCACATACATCCCATCAAACTCCCGAAATCTTCTCAAAACCCTACCACATTCCAGAAAAATCCCACAAAAACTTTCCAAATTTCCACACATCCTAGAAAATTCCCTCAAAATTCTTCAAGTCTCCTCAAAATCTCACCAAATTCCAGAACATTCCACAACATTTCAAAGAAATCGCACAACATTCCAGAAACCTCCCACAAAATTCTTTACATTTTCGCAAAACTCCACCAAATTCCAGAAACATCCCACAAAATCTCCACAAATTTCCACACAATCTAAGAAAAATACCTCAAAATTCTTCATGTCTCCTCAAAGTCTTTTGAAATTCCACAAACATCCCTCAAAATTTAACAAACATCCCAACAAACTCCTTAAACCTTCTCAAAGCCCTACCAAATTCCAGAAACATCTCACAAAATTCTAGAAAAATCTTCTCAAAACCCTACCAAATTCCAGAAACTTCCCACAAAATCTTTACAAATTTCCACACATCCTAGAAAATTCCCTCAAAATTCTTCAAGTCTTCTCAAAATCTCACTAAATTCCAGAACATTCCAGAACATTTCAAAAAAATCGCACAACATTCCAGAAACCTTCCACAAAATTCTTTACATTTTCACAAAACTCCACCAAATTCCAGAAACATCCCACAAAATCTCCACAAATTTCCACACAATCTAAGAAAAATACCTCAAAATTCTTCATGTCCCCTCAAAGTCTTTCGAAATTCCACAAACTTCCCACACAATTCCCTAAATATTCTCAAAACCCTTCCAAATTTTAGAAACATCCCACAAAAACTCTTCCTATTTCCAAAAATTCCACAAACATCCCACAAAATTCCAGAAAAATCTTTTCAAAACCCTACCAAATTCCAGAAATATCCCACAAAATCTTGACAAATTTCCACACAATCAAAAAAAACCCCTCAAAATTCTTCATGTCTCCTCAAAGTCTTTCAAATTCCAGAAACATCCCACAAAATCTCCAAAAATTTCCACACAATTTAAGAAAAATGCTTCAAAATGCTTCATGTCTCCTCAAAGTCAAAAACCTTAAAAATTTCCACACATCATCGAAAAATCCCTCAAAATTCTTCAAGTCTCTTTAAAATCTTACCAAATTCCAAAACATTCCACAACATTCCAAAAAAATCGCGCAACCTTCCAGAAATCTCATACAAAATTCTTTACATTTTCACAAAACCCTACCAAATTGCAGAAACTTCCCACTAAACCTCCACCAATTTGCAAGCAATCTAAGAAAAATCTTTCAAAATTCTTCAAGTCTAGTCAAAATCCCACAAAATTCCAGAAACATCCCACCAAATTCCAGAAAAATCACACAAAATTCCACATACATCCCAACAAACTCCCTAAATCTTCTCAAAACCCTACCAAATTCCAGAAACTTTGCACAAAACCTCCTCCATTTTACACACAAGCTAAGAAAAATACCTCAAAATGCTTCACGTCTCTTCAGTCTACCAAATTCCAGAAACATCCCACAAAATCTCCTCCAATTTGCAAGCGATCTAAAAAAATCTTTCAAAATTCTTCAAGTCTAGTCAAAATCCCACAAAATTCCACAAACATCCCAACAAACTCCCTAAGTCTTCTCAAAACGCTACCAAATTCCAGAAACATCTCACAAAATTCTAGAAAAATCTTCTCAAAACCCTACCAAATTCCAGAAACTTCCCACAAAAACATTCCAAATTTCCACACATCCTAGAAAATTCCCTCAAAATTCTTCAAGTCTCCTCAAAATCTCACCAAATTCCAGAACATTCCACAACATTTCAAAGAAATCGCACAACATTCCAGAAACCTCCCACAAAATTCTTTACATTTTCACAAAACTCCACCAAATTCCAGAAACATCCCACAAAATCTCCACAAATTTCCACACAATCTAAGGAAAATACCTCAAAATTCTTCATGTCTCCTCAAAGTCTTTTGAAATTCCACGAACCTCTCTCACAATTCCACAAACATCCCAACAAACTCCTTAAACCTTCTCAAAGCCCTACCAAATTCCAGAAACATCTCACACAATTCTCGAAAAATCTTCTCAAAACCCCACCAAATTCCAGAAACTTCCCACAAAAACTTTCCAAATTTCCACACATCCTAGAAAATTCCCTCAAAATTCTTCAAGTCTCCTCAAAATCTCACCAAATTCCAGAACATTCCACAACATTTCAAAGAAATCGCACAATATTCCAGAAACCTCCCACAAAATTCTTTACATTTTCGCAAAATTCCACCAAATTCCAGAAACATCCCACAAAATCTCCACAAATTTCCACACAATATAAGAAAAATACCTCAAAATTCTTCATGTCCCCTCAAAGTCTTTCGAAATTCCACAAACTTCCCACACAATTCCCTAAATATTCTCAAAACCCTTCCAAATTTGAGAAACATCCCACAAAAACTCTTCCTATTTCCAAAAATTCCACAAACATCCCACAAAATTCCAGAAAAATCTTTTCAAAACCCTACCAAATTCCAGAAATATCCCACAAAATCTTGACAAATTTCCACACAATCAAAAAAAAACCCTCAAAATTCTTCATGTCTCCTCAAAGTCTTTCAAATTCCAGAAACATCCCACAAAATCTCCAAAAATTTCCACACAATTTAAGAAAAATGCTTCAAAATGCTGCATGTCTCCTCAAAGTCAAAAACCTTAAAAATTTCCACACATCATCGAAAAATCCCTCAAAATTCTTCAAGTCCCTTTAAAATCTTACCAAATTCCAAAACATTCTACAACATTCCAAAAAAATCGCGCAACCTTCCAGAAATCTCATACAAAATTCTTTACATTTTCACAAAACCCTACCAAATTGCAGAAACTTCCCACTAAACCTCACACAATTTGCAAGCAATCTAAGAAAAATCTTTCAAAATTCTTCAAGTCTAGTCAAAATCCCACAAAATTCCAAAAACATCCCACCAAATTCCAGAAAAATCACACAAAATTCCACATACATCCCATCAAACTCCCGAAATCTTCTCAAAACCCTACCACATTCCAGAAAAATCCCACAAAAACTTTCGAAATTTCCACACATCCTAGAAAATTCCCTCAAAATTCTTCAAGTCTCCTCAAAATCTCACCAAATTCCAGAACATTCCACAACATTTCAAAGAAATCGCACAACATTCCAGAAACCTCCCACAAAATTCTTTACATTTTCGCAAAACTCCACCAAATTCCAGAAACATCCCACAAAATCTCCACAAATTTCCACACAATCTAAGAAAAATACCTCAAAATTCTTCATGTCTCCTCAAAGTCTTTTGAAATTCCACAAACATCCCTCAAAATTTAACAAACATCCCAACAAACTCCTTAAACCTTCTCAAAGCCCTACCAAATTCCAGAAACATCTCACAAAATTCTAGAAAAATCTTCTCAAAACCCTACCAAATTCCAGAAACTTCCCACAAAATCTTTACAAATTTCCACACATCCTAGAAAATTCCCTCAAAATTCTTCAAGTCTTCTCAAAATCTCACTAAATTCCAGAACATTCCAGAACATTTCAAAAAAATCGCACAACATTCCAGAAACCTTCCACAAAATTCTTTACATTTTCACAAAACTCCACCAAATTCCAGAAACATCCCACAAAATCTCCACAAATTTCCACACAATCTAAGAAAAATACCTCAAAATTCTTCATGTCCCCTCAAAGTCTTTCGAAATTCCACAAACTTCCCACACAATTCCCTAAATATTCTCAAAACCCTTCCAAATTTTAGAAACATCCCACAAAAACTCTTCCTATTTCCAAAAATTCCACAAACATCCCACAAAATTCCAGAAAAATCTTTTCAAAACCCTACCAAATTCCAGAAATATCCCACAAAATCTTGACAAATTTCCACACAATCAAAAAAAACCCCTCAAAATTCTTCATGTCTCCTCAAAGTCTTTCAAATTCCAGAAACATCCCACAAAATCTCCAAAAATTTCCACACAATTTAAGAAAAATGCTTCAAAATGCTTCATGTCTCCTCAAAGTCAAAAACCTTAAAAATTTCCACACATCATCGAAAAATCCCTCAAAATTCTTCAAGTCTCTTTAAAATCTTACCAAATTCCAAAACATTCCACAACATTCCAAAAAAATCGCGCAACCTTCCAGAAATCTCATACAAAATTCTTTACATTTTCACAAAACCCTACCAAATTGCAGAAACTTCCCACTAAACCTCCACCAATTTGCAAGCAATCTAAGAAAAATCTTTCAAAATTCTTCAAGTCTAGTCAAAATCCCACAAAATTCCAAAAACATCCCACCAAATTCCAGAAAAATCACACAAAATTCCACATACATCCCATCAAACTCCCGAAATCTTCTCAAAACCCTACCACATTCCAGAAAAATCCCACAAAAACTTTTCCAATTTCCACTCATCCTAGAAAAATCCCTCAAAATTCTTCAAGTCTCTTTAAAATCTTACCAAATTCCAGAACATTCCACAACATTCCAAAAAAATCGCACAACCTTCCAGAAACCTCCTACAAAATTCTTTACAATTTCACAAAACCCTACCAAATTGCAGAAACTTCCCACTAAACCTCCACCAATTTGCAAGCAATCTAAGAAAAATCTTTCAAAATTCTTCAAGTCTAGTCAAAATCCCACAAAATTCCAGAAACATCCCACCAAATTCCAGAAAAATCACACAAAATTCCACAAACATCCCAACAAACTCCCTAAATCTTCTCAAAACCCTACCAAATTCCAGAAACTTTGCACAAAACCTCCTCCATTTTACACACAAGCTAAGAAAAATACCTCAAAATGCTTCACGTCTCTTCAGTCTACCAAATTCCAGAAACATCCCACAAAATCTCCTCCAATTTGCAAGCGATCTAAAAAAATCTTTCAAAATTCTTCAAGTCTAGTCAAAATCCCACAAAATTCCACAAACATCCCAACAAACTCCCTAAGTCTTCTCAAAACGCTACCAAATTCCAGAAACATCTCACAAAATTCTAGAAAAATCTTCTCAAAACCCTACCAAATTCCAGAAACTTCCCACAAAAACATTCCAAATTTCCACACATCCTAGAAAATTCCCTCAAAATTCTTCAAGTCTCCTCAAAATCTCACCAAATTCCAGAACATTCCACAACATTTCAAAGAAATCGCACAACATTCCAGAAACCTCCCACAAAATTCTTTACATTTTCACAAAACTCCACCAAATTCCAGAAACATCCCACAAAATCTCCACAAATTTCCACACAATCTAAGGAAAATACCTCAAAATTCTTCATGTCTCCTCAAAGTCTTTTGAAATTCCACAAACCTCTCTCACAATTCCACAAACATCCCAACAAACTCCTTAAACCTTCTCAAAGCCCTACCAAATTCCAGAAACATCTCACACAATTCTCGAAAAATCTTCTCAAAACCCCACCAAATTCCAGAAACTTCCCACAAAAACTTTCCAAATTTCCACACATCCTAGAAAATTCCCTCAAAATTCTTCAAGTCTCCTCAAAATCTCACCAAATTCCAGAACATTCCACAACATTTCAAAGAAATCGCACAACATTCCAGAAACCTCCCACAAAATTCTTTACATTTTCGCAAAACTCCACCAAATTCCAGAAACATCCCACAAAATCTCCACAAATTTCCACACAATCTAAGAAAAATACCTCAAAATTCTTCATGTCTCCTCAAAGTCTTTTGAAATTCCACAAACATCCCTCAAAATTTAACAAACATCCCAACAAACTCCTTAAACCTTCTCAAAGCCCTACCAAATTCCAGAAACATCTCACAAAATTCTAGAAAAATCTTCTCAAAACCCTACCAAATTCCAGAAACTTCCCACAAAATCTTTACAAATTTCCACACATCCTAGAAAATTCCCTCAAAATTCTTCAAGTCTTCTCAAAATCTCACTAAATTCCAGAACATTCCAGAACATTTCAAAAAAATCGCACAACATTCCAGAAACCTTCCACAAAATTCTTTACATTTTCACAAAACTCCACCAAATTCCAGAAACATCCCACAAAATCTCCACAAATTTCCACACAATCTAAGAAAAATACCTCAAAATTCTTCATGTCCCCTCAAAGTCTTTCGAAATTCCACAAACTTCCCACACAATTCCCTAAATATTCTCAAAACCCTTCCAAATTTTAGAAACATCCCACAAAAACTCTTCCTATTTCCAAAAATTCCACAAACATCCCACAAAATTCCAGAAAAATCTTTTCAAAACCCTACCAAATTCCAGAAATATCCCACAAAATCTTGACAAATTTCCACACAATCAAAAAAAACCCCTCAAAATTCTTCATGTCTCCTCAAAGTCTTTCAAATTCCAGAAACATCCCACAAAATCTCCAAAAATTTCCACACAATTTAAGAAAAATGCTTCAAAATGCTTCATGTCTCCTCAAAGTCAAAAACCTTAAAAATTTCCACACATCATCGAAAAATCCCTCAAAATTCTTCAAGTCTCTTTAAAATCTTACCAAATTCCAAAACATTCCACAACATTCCAAAAAAATCGCGCAACCTTCCAGAAATCTCATACAAAATTCTTTACATTTTCACAAAACCCTACCAAATTGCAGAAACTTCCCACTAAACCTCCACCAATTTGCAAGCAATCTAAGAAAAATCTTTCAAAATTCTTCAAGTCTAGTCAAAATCCCACAAAATTCCAGAAACATCCCACCAAATTCCAGAAAAATCACACAAAATTCCACATACATCCCATCAAACTCCCTAAATCTTCTCAAAACCCTACCACATTCCAGAAAAATCCCACAAAAACTTTTCCAATTTCCACTCATCCTAGAAAAATCCCTCAAAATTCTTCAAGTCTCTTTAAAATCTTACCAAATTCCAGAACATTCCACAACATTCCAAAAAAATCGCACAACCTTCCAGAAACCTCCTACAAAATTCTTTACAATTTCACAAAACCCTACCAAATTGCAGAAACTTCCCACTAAACCTCCACCAATTTGCAAGCAATCTAAGAAAAATCTTTCAAAATTCTTCAAGTCTAGTCAAAATCCCACAAAATTCCAGAAACATCCCACCAAATTCCAGAAAAATCACACAAAATTCCACAAACATCCCAACAAACTCCCTAAATCTTCTCAAAACCCTACCAAATTCCAGAAACTTTGCACAAAACCTCCTCCATTTTACACACAAGCTAAGAAAAATACCTCAAAATGCTTCACGTCTCTTCAGTCTACCAAATTCCAGAAACATCCCACAAAATCTCCTCCAATTTGCAAGCGATCTAAAAAAATCTTTCAAAATTCTTCAAGTCTAGTCAAAATCCCACAAAATTCCACAAACATCCCAACAAACTCCCTAAGTCTTCTCAAAACGCTACCAAATTCCAGAAACATCTCACAAAATTCTAGAAAAATCTTCTCAAAACCCTACCAAATTCCAGAAACTTCCCACAAAAACATTCCAAATTTCCACACATCCTAGAAAATTCCCTCAAAATTCTTCAAGTCTCCTCAAAATCTCACCAAATTCCAGAACATTCCACAACATTTCAAAGAAATCGCACAACATTCCAGAAACCTCCCACAAAATTCTTTACATTTTCACAAAACTCCACCAAATTCCAGAAACATCCCACAAAATCTCCACAAATTTCCACACAATCTAAGGAAAATACCTCAAAATTCTTCATGTCTCCTCAAAGTCTTTTGAAATTCCACGAACCTCTCTCACAATTCCACAAACATCCCAACAAACTCCTTAAACCTTCTCAAAGCCCTACCAAATTCCAGAAACATCTCACACAATTCTCGAAAAATCTTCTCAAAACCCCACCAAATTCCAGAAACTTCCCACAAAAACTTTCCAAATTTCCACACATCCTAGAAAATTCCCTCAAAATTCTTCAAGTCTCCTCAAAATCTCACCAAATTCCAGAACATTCCACAACATTTCAAAGAAATCGCACAACATTCCAGAAACCTCCCACAAAATTCTTTACATTTTCGCAAAACTCCACCAAATTCCAGAAACATCCCACAAAATCTCCACAAATTTCCACACAATCTAAGAAAAATACCTCAAAATTCTTCATGTCTCCTCAAAGTCTTTTGAAATTCCACAAACATCCCTCAAAATTTAACAAACATCCCAACAAACTCCTTAAACCTTCTCAAAGCCCTACCAAATTCCAGAAACATCTCACAAAATTCTAGAAAAATCTTCTCAAAACCCTACCAAATTCCAGAAACTTCCCACAAAATCTTTACAAATTTCCACACATCCTAGAAAATTCCCTCAAAATTCTTCAAGTCTTCTCAAAATCTCACTAAATTCCAGAACATTCCAGAACATTTCAAAAAAATCGCACAACATTCCAGAAACCTTCCACAAAATTCTTTACATTTTCACAAAACTCCACCAAATTCCAGAAACATCCCACAAAATCTCCACAAATTTCCACACAATCTAAGAAAAATACCTCAAAATTCTTCATGTCCCCTCAAAGTCTTTCGAAATTCCACAAACTTCCCACACAATTCCCTAAATATTCTCAAAACCCTTCCAAATTTTAGAAACATCCCACAAAAACTCTTCCTATTTCCAAAAATTCCACAAACATCCCACAAAATTCCAGAAAAATCTTTTCAAAACCCTACCAAATTCCAGAAATATCCCACAAAATCTTGACAAATTTCCACACAATCAAAAAAAACCCCTCAAAATTCTTCATGTCTCCTCAAAGTCTTTCAAATTCCAGAAACATCCCACAAAATCTCCAAAAATTTCCACACAATTTAAGAAAAATGCTTCAAAATGCTTCATGTCTCCTCAAAGTCAAAAACCTTAAAAATTTCCACACATCATCGAAAAATCCCTCAAAATTCTTCAAGTCTCTTTAAAATCTTACCAAATTCCAAAACATTCCACAACATTCCAAAAAAATCGCGCAACCTTCCAGAAATCTCATACAAAATTCTTTACATTTTCACAAAACCCTACCAAATTGCAGAAACTTCCCACTAAACCTCCACCAATTTGCAAGCAATCTAAGAAAAATCTTTCAAAATTCTTCAAGTCTAGTCAAAATCCCACAAAATTCCAGAAACATCCCACCAAATTCCAGAAAAATCACACAAAATTCCACATACATCCCAACAAACTCCCTAAATCTTCTCAAAACCCTACCAAATTCCAGAAACTTTGCACAAAACCTCCTCCATTTTACACACAAGCTAAGAAAAATACCTCAAAATGCTTCACGTCTCTTCAGTCTACCAAATTCCAGAAACATCCCACAAAATCTCCTCCAATTTGCAAGCGATCTAAAAAAATCTTTCAAAATTCTTCAAGTCTAGTCAAAATCCCACAAAATTCCACAAACATCCCAACAAACTCCCTAAGTCTTCTCAAAACGCTACCAAATTCCAGAAACATCTCACAAAATTCTAGAAAAATCTTCTCAAAACCCTACCAAATTCCAGAAACTTCCCACAAAAACATTCCAAATTTCCACACATCCTAGAAAATTCCCTCAAAATTCTTCAAGTCTCCTCAAAATCTCACCAAATTCCAGAACATTCCACAACATTTCAAAGAAATCGCACAACATTCCAGAAACCTCCCACAAAATTCTTTACATTTTCACAAAACTCCACCAAATTCCAGAAACATCCCACAAAATCTCCACAAATTTCCACACAATCTAAGGAAAATACCTCAAAATTCTTCATGTCTCCTCAAAGTCTTTTGAAATTCCACGAACCTCTCTCACAATTCCACAAACATCCCAACAAACTCCTTAAACCTTCTCAAAGCCCTACCAAATTCCAGAAACATCTCACACAATTCTCGAAAAATCTTCTCAAAACCCCACCAAATTCCAGAAACTTCCCACAAAAACTTTCCAAATTTCCACACATCCTAGAAAATTCCCTCAAAATTCTTCAAGTCTCCTCAAAATCTCACCAAATTCCAGAACATTCCACAACATTTCAAAGAAATCGCACAACATTCCAGAAACCTCCCACAAAATTCTTTACATTTTCGCAAAACTCCACCAAATTCCAGAAACATCCCACAAAATCTCCACAAATTTCCACACAATATAAGAAAAATACCTCAAAATTCTTCATGTCCCCTCAAAGTCTTTCGAAATTCCACAAACTTCCCACACAATTCCCTAAATATTCTCAAAACCCTTCCAAATTTGAGAAACATCCCACAAAAACTCTTCCTATTTCCAAAAATTCCACAAACATCCCACAAAATTCCAGAAAAATCTTTTCAAAACCCTACCAAATTCCAGAAATATCCCACAAAATCTTGACAAATTTCCACACAATCAAAAAAAAACCCTCAAAATTCTTCATGTCTCCTCAAAGTCTTTCAAATTCCAGAAACATCCCACAAAATCTCCAAAAATTTCCACACAATTTAAGAAAAATGCTTCAAAATGCTGCATGTCTCCTCAAAGTCAAAAACCTTAAAAATTTCCACACATCATCGAAAAATCCCTCAAAATTCTTCAAGTCCCTTTAAAATCTTACCAAATTCCAAAACATTCCACAACATTCCAAAAAAATCGCGCAACCTTCCAGAAATCTCATACAAAATTCTTTACATTTTCACAAAACCCTACCAAATTGCAGAAACTTCCCACTAAACCTCCACCAATTTGCAAGCAATCTAAGAAAAATCTTTCAAAATTCTTCAAGTCTAGTCAAAATCCCACAAAATTCCAAAAACATCCCACCAAATTCCAGAAAAATCACACAAAATTCCACATACATCCCATCAAACTCCCGAAATCTTCTCAAAACCCTACCACATTCCAGAAAAATCCCACAAAAACTTTCCAAATTTCCACACATCCTAGAAAATTCCCTCAAAATTCTTCAAGTCTCCTCAAAATCTCACCAAATTCCAGAACATTCCACAACATTTCAAAGAAATCGCACAACATTCCAGAAACCTCCCACAAAATTCTTTACATTTTCGCAAAACTCCACCAAATTCCAGAAACATCCCACAAAATCTCCACAAATTTCCACACAATCTAAGAAAAATACCTCAAAATTCTTCATGTCTCCTCAAAGTCTTTTGAAATTCCACAAACATCCCTCAAAATTTAACAAACATCCCAACAAACTCCTTAAACCTTCTCAAAGCCCTACCAAATTCCAGAAACATCTCACAAAATTCTAGAAAAATCTTCTCAAAACCCTACCAAATTCCAGAAACTTCCCACAAAATCTTTACAAATTTCCACACATCCTAGAAAATTCCCTCAAAATTCTTCAAGTCTTCTCAAAATCTCACTAAATTCCAGAACATTCCAGAACATTTCAAAAAAATCGCACAACATTCCAGAAACCTTCCACAAAATTCTTTACATTTTCACAAAACTCCACCAAATTCCAGAAACATCCCACAAAATCTCCACAAATTTCCACACAATCTAAGAAAAATACCTCAAAATTCTTCATGTCCCCTCAAAGTCTTTCGAAATTCCACAAACTTCCCACACAATTCCCTAAATATTCTCAAAACCCTTCCAAATTTTAGAAACATCCCACAAAAACTCTTCCTATTTCCAAAAATTCCACAAACATCCCACAAAATTCCAGAAAAATCTTTTCAAAACCCTACCAAATTCCAGAAATATCCCACAAAATCTTGACAAATTTCCACACAATCAAAAAAAACCCCTCAAAATTCTTCATGTCTCCTCAAAGTCTTTCAAATTCCAGAAACATCCCACAAAATCTCCAAAAATTTCCACACAATTTAAGAAAAATGCTTCAAAATGCTTCATGTCTCCTCAAAGTCAAAAACCTTAAAAATTTCCACACATCATCGAAAAATCCCTCAAAATTCTTCAAGTCTCTTTAAAATCTTACCAAATTCCAAAACATTCCACAACATTCCAAAAAAATCGCGCAACCTTCCAGAAATCTCATACAAAATTCTTTACATTTTCACAAAACCCTACCAAATTGCAGAAACTTCCCACTAAACCTCCACCAATTTGCAAGCAATCTAAGAAAAATCTTTCAAAATTCTTCAAGTCTAGTCAAAATCCCACAAAATTCCAGAAACATCCCACCAAATTCCAGAAAAATCACACAAAATTCCACATACATCCCAACAAACTCCCTAAATCTTCTCAAAACCCTACCAAATTCCAGAAACTTTGCACAAAACCTCCTCCATTTTACACACAAGCTAAGAAAAATACCTCAAAATGCTTCACGTCTCTTCAGTCTACCAAATTCCAGAAACATCCCACAAAATCTCCTCCAATTTGCAAGCGATCTAAAAAAATCTTTCAAAATTCTTCAAGTCTAGTCAAAATCCCACAAAATTCCACAAACATCCCAACAAACTCCCTAAGTCTTCTCAAAACGCTACCAAATTCCAGAAACATCTCACAAAATTCTAGAAAAATCTTCTCAAAACCCTACCAAATTCCAGAAACTTCCCACAAAAACATTCCAAATTTCCACACATCCTAGAAAATTCCCTCAAAATTCTTCAAGTCTCCTCAAAATCTCACCAAATTCCAGAACATTCCACAACATTTCAAAGAAATCGCACAACATTCCAGAAACCTCCCACAAAATTCTTTACATTTTCACAAAACTCCACCAAATTCCAGAAACATCCCACAAAATCTCCACAAATTTCCACACAATCTAAGGAAAATACCTCAAAATTCTTCATGTCTCCTCAAAGTCTTTTGAAATTCCACGAACCTCTCTCACAATTCCACAAACATCCCAACAAACTCCTTAAACCTTCTCAAAGCCCTACCAAATTCCAGAAACATCTCACACAATTCTCGAAAAATCTTCTCAAAACCCCACCAAATTCCAGAAACTTCCCACAAAAACTTTCCAAATTTCCACACATCCTAGAAAATTCCCTCAAAATTCTTCAAGTCTCCTCAAAATCTCACCAAATTCCAGAACATTCCACAACATTTCAAAGAAATTGCACAACATTCCAGAAACCTCCCACAAAATTCTTTACATTTTCGCAAAATTCCACCAAATTCCAGAAACATCCCACAAAATCTCCACAAATTTCCACACAATATAAGAAAAATACCTCAAAATTCTTCATGTCCCCTCAAAGTCTTTCGAAATTCCACAAACTTCCCACACAATTCCCTAAATATTCTCAAAACCCTTCCAAATTTGAGAAACATCCCACAAAAACTCTTCCTATTTCCAAAAATTCCACAAACATCCCACAAAATTCCAGAAAAATCTTTTCAAAACCCTACCAAATTCCAGAAATATCCCACAAAATCTTGACAAATTTCCACACAATCAAAAAAAAACCCTCAAAATTCTTCATGTCTCCTCAAAGTCTTTCAAATTCCAGAAACATCCCACAAAATCTCCAAAAATTTCCACACAATTTAAGAAAAATGCTTCAAAATGCTGCATGTCTCCTCAAAGTCAAAAACCTTAAAAATTTCCACACATCATCGAAAAATCCCTCAAAATTCTTCAAGTCCCTTTAAAATCTTACCAAATTCCAAAACATTCTACAACATTCCAAAAAAATCGCGCAACCTTCCAGAAATCTCATACAAAATTCTTTACATTTTCACAAAACCCTACCAAATTGCAGAAACTTCCCACTAAACCTCCACCAATTTGCAAGCAATCTAAGAAAAATCTTTCAAAATTCTTCAAGTCTAGTCAAAATCCCACAAAATTCCAAAAACATCCCACCAAATTCCAGAAAAATCACACAAAATTCCACATACATCCCATCAAACTCCCGAAATCTTCTCAAAACCCTACCACATTCCAGAAAAATCCCACAAAAACTTTCCAAATTTCCACACATCCTAGAAAATTCCCTCAAAATTCTTCAAGTCTCCTCAAAATCTCACCAAATTCCAGAACATTCCACAACATTTCAAAGAAATCGCACAACATTCCAGAAACCTCCCACAAAATTCTTTACATTTTCGCAAAACTCCACCAAATTCCAGAAACATCCCACAAAATCTCCACAAATTTCCACACAATCTAAGAAAAATACCTCAAAATTCTTCATGTCTCCTCAAAGTCTTTTGAAATTCCACAAACATCCCTCAAAATTTAACAAACATCCCAACAAACTCCTTAAACCTTCTCAAAGCCCTACCAAATTCCAGAAACATCTCACAAAATTCTAGAAAAATCTTCTCAAAACCCTACCAAATTCCAGAAACTTCCCACAAAATCTTTACAAATTTCCACACATCCTAGAAAATTCCCTCAAAATTCTTCAAGTCTTCTCAAAATCTCACTAAATTCCAGAACATTCCAGAACATTTCAAAAAAATCGCACAACATTCCAGAAACCTTCCACAAAATTCTTTACATTTTCACAAAACTCCACCAAATTCCAGAAACATCCCACAAAATCTCCACAAATTTCCACACAATCTAAGAAAAATACCTCAAAATTCTTCATGTCCCCTCAAAGTCTTTCGAAATTCCACAAACTTCCCACACAATTCCCTAAATATTCTCAAAACCCTTCCAAATTTTAGAAACATCCCACAAAAACTCTTCCTATTTCCAAAAATTCCACAAACATCCCACAAAATTCCAGAAAAATCTTTTCAAAACCCTACCAAATTCCAGAAATATCCCACAAAATCTTGACAAATTTCCACACAATCAAAAAAAAACCCTCAAAATTCTTCATGTCTCCTCAAAGTCTTTCAAATTCCAGAAACATCCCACAAAATCTCCAAAAATTTCCACACAATTTAAGAAAAATGCTTCAAAATGCTGCATGTCTCCTCAAAGTCAAAAACCTTAAAAATTTCCACACATCATCGAAAAATCCCTCAAAATTCTTCAAGTCCCTTTAAAATCTTACCAAATTCCAAAACATTCTACAACATTCCAAAAAAATCGCGCAACCTTCCAGAAATCTCATACAAAATTCTTTACATTTTCACAAAACCCTACCAAATTGCAGAAACTTCCCACTAAACCTCCACCAATTTGCAAGCAATCTAAGAAAAATCTTTCAAAATTCTTCAAGTCTAGTCAAAATCCCACAAAATTCCAAAAACATCCCACCAAATTCCAGAAAAATCACACAAAATTCCACATACATCCCATCAAACTCCCGAAATCTTCTCAAAACCCTACCACATTCCAGAAAAATCCCACAAAAACTTTCCAAATTTCCACACATCCTAGAAAATTCCCTCAAAATTCTTCAAGTCTCCTCAAAATCTCACCAAATTCCAGAACATTCCACAACATTTCAAAGAAATCGCACAACATTCCAGAAACCTCCCACAAAATTCTTTACATTTTCGCAAAACTCCACCAAATTCCAGAAACATCCCACAAAATCTCCACAAATTTCCACACAATCTAAGAAAAATACCTCAAAATTCTTCATGTCTCCTCAAAGTCTTTTGAAATTCCACAAACATCCCTCAAAATTTAACAAACATCCCAACAAACTCCTTAAACCTTCTCAAAGCCCTACCAAATTCCAGAAACATCTCACAAAATTCTAGAAAAATCTTCTCAAAACCCTACCAAATTCCAGAAACTTCCCACAAAATCTTTACAAATTTCCACACATCCTAGAAAATTCCCTCAAAATTCTTCAAGTCTTCTCAAAATCTCACTAAATTCCAGAACATTCCAGAACATTTCAAAAAAATCGCACAACATTCCAGAAACCTTCCACAAAATTCTTTACATTTTCACAAAACTCCACCAAATTCCAGAAACATCCCACAAAATCTCCACAAATTTCCACACAATCTAAGAAAAATACCTCAAAATTCTTCATGTCCCCTCAAAGTCTTTCGAAATTCCACAAACTTCCCACACAATTCCCTAAATATTCTCAAAACCCTTCCAAATTTTAGAAACATCCCACAAAAACTCTTCCTATTTCCAAAAATTCCACAAACATCCCACAAAATTCCAGAAAAATCTTTTCAAAACCCTACCAAATTCCAGAAATATCCCACAAAATCTTGACAAATTTCCACACAATCAAAAAAAACCCCTCAAAATTCTTCATGTCTCCTCAAAGTCTTTCAAATTCCAGAAACATCCCACAAAATCTCCAAAAATTTCCACACAATTTAAGAAAAATGCTTCAAAATGCTTCATGTCTCCTCAAAGTCAAAAACCTTAAAAATTTCCACACATCATCGAAAAATCCCTCAAAATTCTTCAAGTCTCTTTAAAATCTTACCAAATTCCAAAACATTCCACAACATTCCAAAAAAATCGCGCAACCTTCCAGAAATCTCATACAAAATTCTTTACATTTTCACAAAACCCTACCAAATTGCAGAAACTTCCCACTAAACCTCCACCAATTTGCAAGCAATCTAAGAAAAATCTTTCAAAATTCTTCAAGTCTAGTCAAAATCCCACAAAATTCCAGAAACATCCCACCAAATTCCAGAAAAATCACACAAAATTCCACATACATCCCAACAAACTCCCTAAATCTTCTCAAAACCCTACCAAATTCCAGAAACTTTGCACAAAACCTCCTCCATTTTACACACAAGCTAAGAAAAATACCTCAAAATGCTTCACGTCTCTTCAGTCTACCAAATTCCAGAAACATCCCACAAAATCTCCTCCAATTTGCAAGCGATCTAAAAAAATCTTTCAAAATTCTTCAAGTCTAGTCAAAATCCCACAAAATTCCACAAACATCCCAACAAACTCCCTAAGTCTTCTCAAAACGCTACCAAATTCCAGAAACATCTCACAAAATTCTAGAAAAATCTTCTCAAAACCCTACCAAATTCCAGAAACTTCCCACAAAAACATTCCAAATTTCCACACATCCTAGAAAATTCCCTCAAAATTCTTCAAGTCTCCTCAAAATCTCACCAAATTCCAGAACATTCCACAACATTTCAAAGAAATCGCACAACATTCCAGAAACCTCCCACAAAATTCTTTACATTTTCACAAAACTCCACCAAATTCCAGAAACATCCCACAAAATCTCCACAAATTTCCACACAATCTAAGGAAAATACCTCAAAATTCTTCATGTCTCCTCAAAGTCTTTTGAAATTCCACGAACCTCTCTCACAATTCCACAAACATCCCAACAAACTCCTTAAACCTTCTCAAAGCCCTACCAAATTCCAGAAACATCTCACACAATTCTCGAAAAATCTTCTCAAAACCCCACCAAATTCCAGAAACTTCCCACAAAAACTTTCCAAATTTCCACACATCCTAGAAAATTCCCTCAAAATTCTTCAAGTCTCCTCAAAATCTCACCAAATTCCAGAACATTCCACAACATTTCAAAGAAATTGCACAACATTCCAGAAACCTCCCACAAAATTCTTTACATTTTCGCAAAATTCCACCAAATTCCAGAAACATCCCACAAAATCTCCACAAATTTCCACACAATATAAGAAAAATACCTCAAAATTCTTCATGTCCCCTCAAAGTCTTTCGAAATTCCACAAACTTCCCACACAATTCCCTAAATATTCTCAAAACCCTTCCAAATTTGAGAAACATCCCACAAAAACTCTTCCTATTTCCAAAAATTCCACAAACATCCCACAAAATTCCAGAAAAATCTTTTCAAAACCCTACCAAATTCCAGAAATATCCCACAAAATCTTGACAAATTTCCACACAATCAAAAAAAAACCCTCAAAATTCTTCATGTCTCCTCAAAGTCTTTCAAATTCCAGAAACATCCCACAAAATCTCCAAAAATTTCCACACAATTTAAGAAAAATGCTTCAAAATGCTGCATGTCTCCTCAAAGTCAAAAACCTTAAAAATTTCCACACATCATCGAAAAATCCCTCAAAATTCTTCAAGTCCCTTTAAAATCTTACCAAATTCCAAAACATTCTACAACATTCCAAAAAAATCGCGCAACCTTCCAGAAATCTCATACAAAATTCTTTACATTTTCACAAAACCCTACCAAATTGCAGAAACTTCCCACTAAACCTCCACCAATTTGCAAGCAATCTAAGAAAAATCTTTCAAAATTCTTCAAGTCTAGTCAAAATCCCACAAAATTCCAAAAACATCCCACCAAATTCCAGAAAAATCACACAAAATTCCACATACATCCCATCAAACTCCCGAAATCTTCTCAAAACCCTACCACATTCCAGAAAAATCCCACAAAAACTTTCCAAATTTCCACACATCCTAGAAAATTCCCTCAAAATTCTTCAAGTCTCCTCAAAATCTCACCAAATTCCAGAACATTCCACAACATTTCAAAGAAATCGCACAACATTCCAGAAACCTCCCACAAAATTCTTTACATTTTCGCAAAACTCCACCAAATTCCAGAAACATCCCACAAAATCTCCACAAATTTCCACACAATCTAAGAAAAATACCTCAAAATTCTTCATGTCTCCTCAAAGTCTTTTGAAATTCCACAAACATCCCTCAAAATTTAACAAACATCCCAACAAACTCCTTAAACCTTCTCAAAGCCCTACCAAATTCCAGAAACATCTCACAAAATTCTAGAAAAATCTTCTCAAAACCCTACCAAATTCCAGAAACTTCCCACAAAATCTTTACAAATTTCCACACATCCTAGAAAATTCCCTCAAAATTCTTCAAGTCTTCTCAAAATCTCACTAAATTCCAGAACATTCCAGAACATTTCAAAAAAATCGCACAACATTCCAGAAACCTTCCACAAAATTCTTTACATTTTCACAAAACTCCACCAAATTCCAGAAACATCCCACAAAATCTCCACAAATTTCCACAGAATCTAAGAAAAATACCTCAAAATTCTTCATGTCCCCTCAAAGTCTTTCGAAATTCCACAAACTTCCCACACAATTCCCTAAATATTCTCAAAACCCTTCCAAATTTTAGAAACATCCCACAAAAACTCTTCCTATTTCCAAAAATTCCACAAACATCCCACAAAATTCCAGAAAAATCTTTTCAAAACCCTACCAAATTCCAGAAATATCCCACAAAATCTTGACAAATTTCCACACAATCAAAAAAAACCCCTCAAAATTCTTCATGTCTCCTCAAAGTCTTTCAAATTCCAGAAACATCCCACAAAATCTCCAAAAATTTCCACACAATTTAAGAAAAATGCTTCAAAATGCTTCATGTCTCCTCAAAGTCAAAAACCTTAAAAATTTCCACACATCATCGAAAAATCCCTCAAAATTCTTCAAGTCTCTTTAAAATCTTACCAAATTCCAAAACATTCCACAACATTCCAAAAAAATCGCGCAACCTTCCAGAAATCTCATACAAAATTCTTTACATTTTCACAAAACCCTACCAAATTGCAGAAACTTCCCACTAAACCTCCACCAATTTGCAAGCAATCTAAGAAAAATCTTTCAAAATTCTTCAAGTCTAGTCAAAATCCCACAAAATTCCAAAAACATCCCACCAAATTCCAGAAAAATCACACAAAATTCCACATACATCCCATCAAACTCCCGAAATCTTCTCAAAACCCTACCACATTCCAGAAAAATCCCACAAAAACTTTTCCAATTTCCACTCATCCTAGAAAAATCCCTCAAAATTCTTCAAGTCTCTTTAAAATCTTACCAAATTCCAGAACATTCCACAACATTCCAAAAAAATCGCACAACCTTCCAGAAACCTCCTACAAAATTCTTTACAATTTCACAAAACCCTACCAAATTGCAGAAACTTCCCACTAAACCTCCACCAATTTGCAAGCAATCTAAGAAAAATCTTTCAAAATTCTTCAAGTCTAGTCAAAATCCCACAAAATTCCAGAAACATCCCACCAAATTCCAGAAAAATCACACAAAATTCCACAAACATCCCAACAAACTCCCTAAATCTTCTCAAAACCCTACCAAATTCCAGAAACTTTGCACAAAACCTCCTCCATTTTACACACAAGCTAAGAAAAATACCTCAAAATGCTTCACGTCTCTTCAGTCTACCAAATTCCAGAAACATCCCACAAAATCTCCTCCAATTTGCAAGCGATCTAAAAAAATCTTTCAAAATTCTTCAAGTCTAGTCAAAATCCCACAAAATTCCACAAACATCCCAACAAACTCCCTAAGTCTTCTCAAAACGCTACCAAATTCCAGAAACATCTCACAAAATTCTAGAAAAATCTTCTCAAAACCCTACCAAATTCCAGAAACTTCCCACAAAAACATTCCAAATTTCCACACATCCTAGAAAATTCCCTCAAAATTCTTCAAGTCTCCTCAAAATCTCACCAAATTCCAGAACATTCCACAACATTTCAAAGAAATCGCACAACATTCCAGAAACCTCCCACAAAATTCTTTACATTTTCACAAAACTCCACCAAATTCCAGAAACATCCCACAAAATCTCCACAAATTTCCACACAATCTAAGGAAAATACCTCAAAATTCTTCATGTCTCCTCAAAGTCTTTTGAAATTCCACGAACCTCTCTCACAATTCCACAAACATCCCAACAAACTCCTTAAACCTTCTCAAAGCCCTACCAAATTCCAGAAACATCTCACACAATTCTCGAAAAATCTTCTCAAAACCCCACCAAATTCCAGAAACTTCCCACAAAAACTTTCCAAATTTCCACACATCCTAGAAAATTCCCTCAAAATTCTTCAAGTCTCCTCAAAATCTCACCAAATTCCAGAACATTCCACAACATTTCAAAGAAATCGCACAACATTCCAGAAACCTCCCACAAAATTCTTTACATTTTCGCAAAACTCCACCAAATTCCAGAAACATCCCACAAAATCTCCACAAATTTCCACACAATCTAAGAAAAATACCTCAAAATTCTTCATGTCTCCTCAAAGTCTTTTGAAATTCCACAAACATCCCTCAAAATTTAACAAACATCCCAACAAACTCCTTAAACCTTCTCAAAGCCCTACCAAATTCCAGAAACATCTCACAAAATTCTAGAAAAATCTTCTCAAAACCCTACCAAATTCCAGAAACTTCCCACAAAATCTTTACAAATTTCCACACATCCTAGAAAATTCCCTCAAAATTCTTCAAGTCTTCTCAAAATCTCACTAAATTCCAGAACATTCCAGAACATTTCAAAAAAATCGCACAACATTCCAGAAACCTTCCACAAAATTCTTTACATTTTCACAAAACTCCACCAAATTCCAGAAACATCCCACAAAATCTCCACAAATTTCCACACAATCTAAGAAAAATACCTCAAAATTCTTCATGTCCCCTCAAAGTCTTTCGAAATTCCACAAACTTCCCACACAATTCCCTAAATATTCTCAAAACCCTTCCAAATTTTAGAAACATCCCACAAAAACTCTTCCTATTTCCAAAAATTCCACAAACATCCCACAAAATTCCAGAAAAATCTTTTCAAAACCCTACCAAATTCCAGAAATATCCCACAAAATCTTGACAAATTTCCACACAATCAAAAAAAACCCCTCAAAATTCTTCATGTCTCCTCAAAGTCTTTCAAATTCCAGAAACATCCCACAAAATCTCCAAAAATTTCCACACAATTTAAGAAAAATGCTTCAAAATGCTTCATGTCTCCTCAAAGTCAAAAACCTTAAAAATTTCCACACATCATCGAAAAATCCCTCAAAATTCTTCAAGTCTCTTTAAAATCTTACCAAATTCCAAAACATTCCACAACATTCCAAAAAAATCGCGCAACCTTCCAGAAATCTCATACAAAATTCTTTACATTTTCACAAAACCCTACCAAATTGCAGAAACTTCCCACTAAACCTCCACCAATTTGCAAGCAATCTAAGAAAAATCTTTCAAAATTCTTCAAGTCTAGTCAAAATCCCACAAAATTCCAGAAACATCCCACCAAATTCCAGAAAAATCACACAAAATTCCACATACATCCCATCAAACTCCCTAAATCTTCTCAAAACCCTACCACATTCCAGAAAAATCCCACAAAAACTTTTCCAATTTCCACTCATCCTAGAAAAATCCCTCAAAATTCTTCAAGTCTCTTTAAAATCTTACCAAATTCCAGAACATTCCACAACATTCCAAAAAAATCGCACAACCTTCCAGAAACCTCCTACAAAATTCTTTACAATTTCACAAAACCCTACCAAATTGCAGAAACTTCCCACTAAACCTCCACCAATTTGCAAGCAATCTAAGAAAAATCTTTCAAAATTCTTCAAGTCTAGTCAAAATCCCACAAAATTCCAGAAACATCCCACCAAATTCCAGAAAAATCACACAAAATTCCACAAACATCCCAACAAACTCCCTAAATCTTCTCAAAACCCTACCAAATTCCAGAAACTTTGCACAAAACCTCCTCCATTTTACACACAAGCTAAGAAAAATACCTCAAAATGCTTCACGTCTCTTCAGTCTACCAAATTCCAGAAACATCCCACAAAATCTCCTCCAATTTGCAAGCGATCTAAAAAAATCTTTCAAAATTCTTCAAGTCTAGTCAAAATCCCACAAAATTCCACAAACATCCCAACAAACTCCCTAAGTCTTCTCAAAACGCTACCAAATTCCAGAAACATCTCACAAAATTCTAGAAAAATCTTCTCAAAACCCTACCAAATTCCAGAAACTTCCCACAAAAACATTCCAAATTTCCACACATCCTAGAAAATTCCCTCAAAATTCTTCAAGTCTCCTCAAAATCTCACCAAATTCCAGAACATTCCACAACATTTCAAAGAAATCGCACAACATTCCAGAAACCTCCCACAAAATTCTTTACATTTTCACAAAACTCCACCAAATTCCAGAAACATCCCACAAAATCTCCACAAATTTCCACACAATCTAAGGAAAATACCTCAAAATTCTTCATGTCTCCTCAAAGTCTTTTGAAATTCCACGAACCTCTCTCACAATTCCACAAACATCCCAACAAACTCCTTAAACCTTCTCAAAGCCCTACCAAATTCCAGAAACATCTCACACAATTCTCGAAAAATCTTCTCAAAACCCCACCAAATTCCAGAAACTTCCCACAAAAACTTTCCAAATTTCCACACATCCTAGAAAATTCCCTCAAAATTCTTCAAGTCTCCTCAAAATCTCACCAAATTCCAGAACATTCCACAACATTTCAAAGAAATCGCACAACATTCCAGAAACCTCCCACAAAATTCTTTACATTTTCGCAAAACTCCACCAAATTCCAGAAACATCCCACAAAATCTCCACAAATTTCCACACAATCTAAGAAAAATACCTCAAAATTCTTCATGTCTCCTCAAAGTCTTTTGAAATTCCACAAACATCCCTCAAAATTTAACAAACATCCCAACAAACTCCTTAAACCTTCTCAAAGCCCTACCAAATTCCAGAAACATCTCACAAAATTCTAGAAAAATCTTCTCAAAACCCTACCAAATTCCAGAAACTTCCCACAAAATCTTTACAAATTTCCACACATCCTAGAAAATTCCCTCAAAATTCTTCAAGTCTTCTCAAAATCTCACTAAATTCCAGAACATTCCAGAACATTTCAAAAAAATCGCACAACATTCCAGAAACCTTCCACAAAATTCTTTACATTTTCACAAAACTCCACCAAATTCCAGAAACATCCCACAAAATCTCCACAAATTTCCACACAATCTAAGAAAAATACCTCAAAATTCTTCATGTCCCCTCAAAGTCTTTCGAAATTCCACAAACTTCCCACACAATTCCCTAAATATTCTCAAAACCCTTCCAAATTTTAGAAACATCCCACAAAAACTCTTCCTATTTCCAAAAATTCCACAAACATCCCACAAAATTCCAGAAAAATCTTTTCAAAACCCTACCAAATTCCAGAAATATCCCACAAAATCTTGACAAATTTCCACACAATCAAAAAAAACCCCTCAAAATTCTTCATGTCTCCTCAAAGTCTTTCAAATTCCAGAAACATCCCACAAAATCTCCAAAAATTTCCACACAATTTAAGAAAAATGCTTCAAAATGCTTCATGTCTCCTCAAAGTCAAAAACCTTAAAAATTTCCACACATCATCGAAAAATCCCTCAAAATTCTTCAAGTCTCTTTAAAATCTTACCAAATTCCAAAACATTCCACAACATTCCAAAAAAATCGCGCAACCTTCCAGAAATCTCATACAAAATTCTTTACATTTTCACAAAACCCTACCAAATTGCAGAAACTTCCCACTAAACCTCCACCAATTTGCAAGCAATCTAAGAAAAATCTTTCAAAATTCTTCAAGTCTAGTCAAAATCCCACAAAATTCCAGAAACATCCCACCAAATTCCAGAAAAATCACACAAAATTCCACATACATCCCAACAAACTCCCTAAATCTTCTCAAAACCCTACCAAATTCCAGAAACTTTGCACAAAACCTCCTCCATTTTACACACAAGCTAAGAAAAATACCTCAAAATGCTTCACGTCTCTTCAGTCTACCAAATTCCAGAAACATCCCACAAAATCTCCTCCAATTTGCAAGCGATCTAAAAAAATCTTTCAAAATTCTTCAAGTCTAGTCAAAATCCCACAAAATTCCACAAACATCCCAACAAACTCCCTAAGTCTTCTCAAAACGCTACCAAATTCCAGAAACATCTCACAAAATTCTAGAAAAATCTTCTCAAAACCCTACCAAATTCCAGAAACTTCCCACAAAAACATTCCAAATTTCCACACATCCTAGAAAATTCCCTCAAAATTCTTCAAGTCTCCTCAAAATCTCACCAAATTCCAGAACATTCCACAACATTTCAAAGAAATCGCACAACATTCCAGAAACCTCCCACAAAATTCTTTACATTTTCACAAAACTCCACCAAATTCCAGAAACATCCCACAAAATCTCCACAAATTTCCACACAATCTAAGGAAAATACCTCAAAATTCTTCATGTCTCCTCAAAGTCTTTTGAAATTCCACGAACCTCTCTCACAATTCCACAAACATCCCAACAAACTCCTTAAACCTTCTCAAAGCCCTACCAAATTCCAGAAACATCTCACACAATTCTCGAAAAATCTTCTCAAAACCCCACCAAATTCCAGAAACTTCCCACAAAAACTTTCCAAATTTCCACACATCCTAGAAAATTCCCTCAAAATTCTTCAAGTCTCCTCAAAATCTCACCAAATTCCAGAACATTCCACAACATTTCAAAGAAATCGCACAACATTCCAGAAACCTCCCACAAAATTCTTTACATTTTCGCAAAATTCCACCAAATTCCAGAAACATCCCACAAAATCTCCACAAATTTCCACACAATATAAGAAAAATACCTCAAAATTCTTCATGTCCCCTCAAAGTCTTTCGAAATTCCACAAACTTCCCACACAATTCCCTAAATATTCTCAAAACCCTTCCAAATTTGAGAAACATCCCACAAAAACTCTTCCTATTTCCAAAAATTCCACAAACATCCCACAAAATTCCAGAAAAATCTTTTCAAAACCCTACCAAATTCCAGAAATATCCCACAAAATCTTGACAAATTTCCACACAATCAAAAAAAAAACCCTCAAAATTCTTCATGTCTCCTCAAAGTCTTTCAAATTCCAGAAACATCCCACAAAATCTCCAAAAATTTCCACACAATTTAAGAAAAATGCTTCAAAATGCTGCATGTCTCCTCAAAGTCAAAAACCTTAAAAATTTCCACACATCATCGAAAAATCCCTCAAAATTCTTCAAGTCCCTTTAAAATCTTACCAAATTCCAAAACATTCTACAACATTCCAAAAAAATCGCGCAACCTTCCAGAAATCTCATACAAAATTCTTTACATTTTCACAAAACCCTACCAAATTGCAGAAACTTCCCACTAAACCTCCACCAATTTGCAAGCAATCTAAGAAAAATCTTTCAAAATTCTTCAAGTCTAGTCAAAATCCCACAAAATTCCAAAAACATCCCACCAAATTCCAGAAAAATCACACAAAATTCCACATACATCCCATCAAACTCCCGAAATCTTCTCAAAACCCTACCACATTCCAGAAAAATCCCACAAAAACTTTTCCAATTTCCACTCATCCTAGAAAAATCCCTCAAAATTCTTCAAGTCTCTTTAAAATCTTACCAAATTCCAGAACATTCCACAACATTCCAAAAAAATCGCACAACCTTCCAGAAACCTCCTACAAAATTCTTTACAATTTCACAAAACCCTACCAAATTGCAGAAACTTCCCACTAAACCTCCACCAATTTGCAAGCAATCTAAGAAAAATCTTTCAAAATTCTTCAAGTCTAGTCAAAATCCCACAAAATTCCAGAAACATCCCACCAAATTCCAGAAAAATCACACAAAATTCCACATACATCCCAACAAACTCCCTAAATCTTCTCAAAACCCTACCAAATTCCAGAAACTTTGCACAAAACCTCCTCCATTTTACACACAAGCTAAGAAAAATACCTCAAAATGCTTCACGTCTCTTCAGTCTACCAAATTCCAGAAACATCCCACAAAATCTCCTCCAATTTGCAAGCGATCTAAAAAAATCTTTCAAAATTCTTCAAGTCTAGTCAAAATCCCACAAAATTCCACAAACATCCCAACAAACTCCCTAAGTCTTCTCAAAACGCTACCAAATTCCAGAAACATCTCACAAAATTCTAGAAAAATCTTCTCAAAACCCTACCAAATTCCAGAAACTTCCCACAAAAACATTCCAAATTTCCACACATCCTAGAAAATTCCCTCAAAATTCTTCAAGTCTCCTCAAAATCTCACCAAATTCCAGAACATTCCACAACATTTCAAAGAAATCGCACAACATTCCAGAAACCTCCCACAAAATTCTTTACATTTTCACAAAACTCCACCAAATTCCAGAAACATCCCACAAAATCTCCACAAATTTCCACACAATCTAAGGAAAATACCTCAAAATTCTTCATGTCTCCTCAAAGTCTTTTGAAATTCCACGAACCTCTCTCACAATTCCACAAACATCCCAACAAACTCCTTAAACCTTCTCAAAGCCCTACCAAATTCCAGAAACATCTCACACAATTCTCGAAAAATCTTCTCAAAACCCCACCAAATTCCAGAAACTTCCCACAAAAACTTTCCAAATTTCCACACATCCTAGAAAATTCCCTCAAAATTCTTCAAGTCTCCTCAAAATCTCACCAAATTCCAGAACATTCCACAACATTTCAAAGAAATCGCACAACATTCCAGAAACCTCCCACAAAATTCTTTACATTTTCGCAAAATTCCACCAAATTCCAGAAACATCCCACAAAATCTCCACAAATTTCCACACAATATAAGAAAAATACCTCAAAATTCTTCATGTCCCCTCAAAGTCTTTCGAAATTCCACAAACTTCCCACACAATTCCCTAAATATTCTCAAAACCCTTCCAAATTTGAGAAACATCCCACAAAAACTCTTCCTATTTCCAAAAATTCCACAAACATCCCACAAAATTCCAGAAAAATCTTTTCAAAACCCTACCAAATTCCAGAAATATCCCACAAAATCTTGACAAATTTCCACACAATCAAAAAAAAACCCTCAAAATTCTTCATGTCTCCTCAAAGTCTTTCAAATTCCAGAAACATCCCACAAAATCTCCAAAAATTTCCACACAATTTAAGAAAAATGCTTCAAAATGCTGCATGTCTCCTCAAAGTCAAAAACCTTAAAAATTTCCACACATCATCGAAAAATCCCTCAAAATTCTTCAAGTCCCTTTAAAATCTTACCAAATTCCAAAACATTCTACAACATTCCAAAAAAATCGCGCAACCTTCCAGAAATCTCATACAAAATTCTTTACATTTTCACAAAACCCTACCAAATTGCAGAAACTTCCCACTAAACCTCCACCAATTTGCAAGCAATCTAAGAAAAATCTTTCAAAATTCTTCAAGTCTAGTCAAAATCCCACAAAATTCCAAAAACATCCCACCAAATTCCAGAAAAATCACACAAAATTCCACATACATCCCATCAAACTCCCGAAATCTTCTCAAAACCCTACCACATTCCAGAAAAATCCCACAAAAACTTTTCCAATTTCCACTCATCCTAGAAAAATCCCTCAAAATTCTTCAAGTCTCTTTAAAATCTTACCAAATTCCAGAACATTCCACAACATTCCAAAAAAATCGCACAACCTTCCAGAAACCTCCTACAAAATTCTTTACAATTTCACAAAACCCTACCAAATTGCAGAAACTTCCCACTAAACCTCCACCAATTTGCAAGCAATCTAAGAAAAATCTTTCAAAATTCTTCAAGTCTAGTCAAAATCCCACAAAATTCCAGAAACATCCCACCAAATTCCAGAAAAATCACACAAAATTCCACATACATCCCAACAAACTCCCTAAATCTTCTCAAAACCCTACCAAATTCCAGAAACTTTGCACAAAACCTCCTCCATTTTACACACAAGCTAAGAAAAATACCTCAAAATGCTTCACGTCTCTTCAGTCTACCAAATTCCAGAAACATCCCACAAAATCTCCTCCAATTTGCAAGCGATCTAAAAAAATCTTTCAAAATTCTTCAAGTCTAGTCAAAATCCCACAAAATTCCACAAACATCCCAACAAACTCCCTAAGTCTTCTCAAAACGCTACCAAATTCCAGAAACATCTCACAAAATTCTAGAAAAATCTTCTCAAAACCCTACCAAATTCCAGAAACTTCCCACAAAAACATTCCAAATTTCCACACATCCTAGAAAATTCCCTCAAAATTCTTCAAGTCTCCTCAAAATCTCACCAAATTCCAGAACATTCCACAACATTTCAAAGAAATTGCACAACATTCCAGAAACCTCCCACAAAATTCTTTACATTTTCACAAAACTCCACCAAATTCCAGAAACATCCCACAAAATCTCCACAAATTTCCACACAATCTAAGGAAAATACCTCAAAATTCTTCATGTCTCCTCAAAGTCTTTTGAAATTCCACGAACCTCTCTCACAATTCCACAAACATCCCAACAAACTCCTTAAACCTTCTCAAAGCCCTACCAAATTCCAGAAACATCTCACACAATTCTCGAAAAATCTTCTCAAAACCCCACCAAATTCCAGAAACTTCCCACAAAAACTTTCCAAATTTCCACACATCCTAGAAAATTCCCTCAAAATTCTTCAAGTCTCCTCAAAATCTCACCAAATTCCAGAACATTCCACAACATTTCAAAGAAATCGCACAACATTCCAGAAACCTCCCACAAAATTCTTTACATTTTCGCAAAATTCCACCAAATTCCAGAAACATCCCACAAAATCTCCACAAATTTCCACACAATATAAGAAAAATACCTCAAAATTCTTCATGTCCCCTCAAAGTCTTTCGAAATTCCACAAACTTCCCACACAATTCCCTAAATATTCTCAAAACCCTTCCAAATTTGAGAAACATCCCACAAAAACTCTTCCTATTTCCAAAAATTCCACAAACATCCCACAAAATTCCAGAAAAATCTTTTCAAAACCCTACCAAATTCCAGAAATATCCCACAAAATCTTGACAAATTTCCACACAATCAAAAAAAAACCCTCAAAATTCTTCATGTCTCCTCAAAGTCTTTCAAATTCCAGAAACATCCCACAAAATCTCCAAAAATTTCCACACAATTTAAGAAAAATGCTTCAAAATGCTGCATGTCTCCTCAAAGTCAAAAACCTTAAAAATTTCCACACATCATCGAAAAATCCCTCAAAATTCTTCAAGTCCCTTTAAAATCTTACCAAATTCCAAAACATTCTACAACATTCCAAAAAAATCGCGCAACCTTCCAGAAATCTCATACAAAATTCTTTACATTTTCACAAAACCCTACCAAATTGCAGAAACTTCCCACTAAACCTCCACCAATTTGCAAGCAATCTAAGAAAAATCTTTCAAAATTCTTCAAGTCTAGTCAAAATCCCACAAAATTCCAAAAACATCCCACCAAATTCCAGAAAAATCACACAAAATTCCACATACATCCCATCAAACTCCCGAAATCTTCTCAAAACCCTACCACATTCCAGAAAAATCCCACAAAAACTTTCCAAATTTCCACACATCCTAGAAAATTCCCTCAAAATTCTTCAAGTCTCCTCAAAATCTCACCAAATTCCAGAACATTCCACAACATTTCAAAGAAATCGCACAACATTCCAGAAACCTCCCACAAAATTCTTTACATTTTCGCAAAACTCCACCAAATTCCAGAAACATCCCACAAAATCTCCACAAATTTCCACACAATCTAAGAAAAATACCTCAAAATTCTTCATGTCTCCTCAAAGTCTTTTGAAATTCCACAAACATCCCTCAAAATTTAACAAACATCCCAACAAACTCCTTAAACCTTCTCAAAGCCCTACCAAATTCCAGAAACATCTCACAAAATTCTAGAAAAATCTTCTCAAAACCCTACCAAATTCCAGAAACTTCCCACAAAATCTTTACAAATTTCCACACATCCTAGAAAATTCCCTCAAAATTCTTCAAGTCTTCCCAAAATCTCACTAAATTCCAGAACATTCCAGAACATTTCAAAAAAATCGCACAACATTCCAGAAACCTTCCACAAAATTCTTTACATTTTCACAAAACTCCACCAAATTCCAGAAACATCCCACAAAATCTCCACAAATTTCCACACAATCTAAGAAAAATACCTCAAAATTCTTCATGTCCCCTCAAAGTCTTTCGAAATTCCACAAACTTCCCACACAATTCCCTAAATATTCTCAAAACCCTTCCAAATTTTAGAAACATCCCACAAAAACTCTTCCTATTTCCAAAAATTCCACAAACATCCCACAAAATTCCAGAAAAATCTTTTCAAAACCCTACCAAATTCCAGAAATATCCCACAAAATCTTGACAAATTTCCACACAATCAAAAAAAACCCCTCAAAATTCTTCATGTCTCCTCAAAGTCTTTCAAATTCCAGAAACATCCCACAAAATCTCCAAAAATTTCCACACAATTTAAGAAAAATGCTTCAAAATGCTTCATGTCTCCTCAAAGTCAAAAACCTTAAAAATTTCCACACATCATCGAAAAATCCCTCAAAATTCTTCAAGTCTCTTTAAAATCTTACCAAATTCCAAAACATTCCACAACATTCCAAAAAAATCGCGCAACCTTCCAGAAATCTCATACAAAATTCTTTACATTTTCACAAAACCCTACCAAATTGCAGAAACTTCCCACTAAACCTCCACCAATTTGCAAGCAATCTAAGAAAAATCTTTCAAAATTCTTCAAGTCTAGTCAAAATCCCACAAAATTCCAAAAACATCCCACCAAATTCCAGAAAAATCACACAAAATTCCACATACATCCCATCAAACTCCCGAAATCTTCTCAAAACCCTACCACATTCCAGAAAAATCCCACAAAAACTTTTCCAATTTCCACTCATCCTAGAAAAATCCCTCAAAATTCTTCAAGTCTCTTTAAAATCTTACCAAATTCCAGAACATTCCACAACATTCCAAAAAAATCGCACAACCTTCCAGAAACCTCCTACAAAATTCTTTACAATTTCACAAAACCCTACCAAATTGCAGAAACTTCCCACTAAACCTCCACCAATTTGCAAGCAATCTAAGAAAAATCTTTCAAAATTCTTCAAGTCTAGTCAAAATCCCACAAAATTCCAGAAACATCCCACCAAATTCCAGAAAAATCACACAAAATTCCACATACATCCCAACAAACTCCCTAAATCTTCTCAAAACCCTACCAAATTCCAGAAACTTTGCACAAAACCTCCTCCATTTTACACACAAGCTAAGAAAAATACCTCAAAATGCTTCACGTCTCTTCAGTCTACCAAATTCCAGAAACATCCCACAAAATCTCCTCCAATTTGCAAGCGATCTAAAAAAATCTTTCAAAATTCTTCAAGTCTAGTCAAAATCCCACAAAATTCCACAAACATCCCAACAAACTCCCTAAGTCTTCTCAAAACGCTACCAAATTCCAGAAACATCTCACAAAATTCTAGAAAAATCTTCTCAAAACCCTACCAAATTCCAGAAACTTCCCACAAAAACATTCCAAATTTCCACACATCCTAGAAAATTCCCTCAAAATTCTTCAAGTCTCCTCAAAATCTCACCAAATTCCAGAACATTCCACAACATTTCAAAGAAATCGCACAACATTCCAGAAACCTCCCACAAAATTCTTTACATTTTCACAAAACTCCACCAAATTCCAGAAACATCCCACAAAATCTCCACAAATTTCCACACAATCTAAGGAAAATACCTCAAAATTCTTCATGTCTCCTCAAAGTCTTTTGAAATTCCACGAACCTCTCTCACAATTCCACAAACATCCCAACAAACTCCTTAAACCTTCTCAAAGCCCTACCAAATTCCAGAAACATCTCACACAATTCTCGAAAAATCTTCTCAAAACCCCACCAAATTCCAGAAACTTCCCACAAAAACTTTCCAAATTTCCACACATCCTAGAAAATTCCCTCAAAATTCTTCAAGTCTCCTCAAAATCTCACCAAATTCCAGAACATTCCACAACATTTCAAAGAAATCGCACAACATTCCAGAAACCTCCCACAAAATTCTTTACATTTTCGCAAAATTCCACCAAATTCCAGAAACATCCCACAAAATCTCCACAAATTTCCACACAATATAAGAAAAATACCTCAAAATTCTTCATGTCCCCTCAAAGTCTTTCGAAATTCCACAAACTTCCCACACAATTCCCTAAATATTCTCAAAACCCTTCCAAATTTGAGAAACATCCCACAAAAACTCTTCCTATTTCCAAAAATTCCACAAACATCCCACAAAATTCCAGAAAAATCTTTTCAAAACCCTACCAAATTCCAGAAATATCCCACAAAATCTTGACAAATTTCCACACAATCAAAAAAAAACCCTCAAAATTCTTCATGTCTCCTCAAAGTCTTTCAAATTCCAGAAACATCCCACAAAATCTCCAAAAATTTCCACACAATTTAAGAAAAATGCTTCAAAATGCTGCATGTCTCCTCAAAGTCAAAAACCTTAAAAATTTCCACACATCATCGAAAAATCCCTCAAAATTCTTCAAGTCCCTTTAAAATCTTACCAAATTCCAAAACATTCTACAACATTCCAAAAAAATCGCGCAACCTTCCAGAAATCTCATACAAAATTCTTTACATTTTCACAAAACCCTACCAAATTGCAGAAACTTCCCACTAAACCTCCACCAATTTGCAAGCAATCTAAGAAAAATCTTTCAAAATTCTTCAAGTCTAGTCAAAATCCCACAAAATTCCAAAAACATCCCACCAAATTCCAGAAAAATCACACAAAATTCCACATACATCCCATCAAACTCCCGAAATCTTCTCAAAACCCTACCACATTCCAGAAAAATCCCACAAAAACTTTTCCAATTTCCACTCATCCTAGAAAAATCCCTCAAAATTCTTCAAGTCTCTTTAAAATCTTACCAAATTCCAGAACATTCCACAACATTCCAAAAAAATCGCACAACCTTCCAGAAACCTCCTACAAAATTCTTTACAATTTCACAAAACCCTACCAAATTGCAGAAACTTCCCACTAAACCTCCACCAATTTGCAAGCAATCTAAGAAAAATCTTTCAAAATTCTTCAAGTCTAGTCAAAATCCCACAAAATTCCAGAAACATCCCACCAAATTCCAGAAAAATCACACAAAATTCCACATACATCCCAACAAACTCCCTAAATCTTCTCAAAACCCTACCAAATTCCAGAAACTTTGCACAAAACCTCCTCCATTTTACACACAAGCTAAGAAAAATACCTCAAAATGCTTCACGTCTCTTCAGTCTACCAAATTCCAGAAACATCCCACAAAATCTCCTCCAATTTGCAAGCGATCTAAAAAAATCTTTCAAAATTCTTCAAGTCTAGTCAAAATCCCACAAAATTCCACAAACATCCCAACAAACTCCCTAAGTCTTCTCAAAACGCTACCAAATTCCAGAAACATCTCACAAAATTCTAGAAAAATCTTCTCAAAACCCTACCAAATTCCAGAAACTTCCCACAAAAACATTCCAAATTTCCACACATCCTAGAAAATTCCCTCAAAATTCTTCAAGTCTCCTCAAAATCTCACCAAATTCCAGAACATTCCACAACATTTCAAAGAAATCGCACAACATTCCAGAAACCTCCCACAAAATTCTTTACATTTTCACAAAACTCCACCAAATTCCAGAAACATCCCACAAAATCTCCACAAATTTCCACACAATCTAAGGAAAATACCTCAAAATTCTTCATGTCTCCTCAAAGTCTTTTGAAATTCCACGAACCTCTCTCACAATTCCACAAACATCCCAACAAACTCCTTAAACCTTCTCAAAGCCCTACCAAATTCCAGAAACATCTCACACAATTCTCGAAAAATCTTCTCAAAACCCCACCAAATTCCAGAAACTTCCCACAAAAACTTTCCAAATTTCCACACATCCTAGAAAATTCCCTCAAAATTCTTCAAGTCTCCTCAAAATCTCACCAAATTCCAGAACATTCCACAACATTTCAAAGAAATCGCACAACATTCCAGAAACCTCCCACAAAATTCTTTACATTTTCGCAAAATTCCACCAAATTCCAGAAACATCCCACAAAATCTCCACAAATTTCCACACAATATAAGAAAAATACCTCAAAATTCTTCATGTCCCCTCAAAGTCTTTCGAAATTCCACAAACTTCCCACACAATTCCCTAAATATTCTCAAAACCCTTCCAAATTTGAGAAACATCCCACAAAAACTCTTCCTATTTCCAAAAATTCCACAAACATCCCACAAAATTCCAGAAAAATCTTTTCAAAACCCTACCAAATTCCAGAAATATCCCACAAAATCTTGACAAATTTCCACACAATCAAAAAAAAACCCTCAAAATTCTTCATGTCTCCTCAAAGTCTTTCAAATTCCAGAAACATCCCACAAAATCTCCAAAAATTTCCACACAATTTAAGAAAAATGCTTCAAAATGCTGCATGTCTCCTCAAAGTCAAAAACCTTAAAAATTTCCACACATCATCGAAAAATCCCTCAAAATTCTTCAAGTCCCTTTAAAATCTTACCAAATTCCAAAACATTCTACAACATTCCAAAAAAATCGCGCAACCTTCCAGAAATCTCATACAAAATTCTTTACATTTTCACAAAACCCTACCAAATTGCAGAAACTTCCCACTAAACCTCCACCAATTTGCAAGCAATCTAAGAAAAATCTTTCAAAATTCTTCAAGTCTAGTCAAAATCCCACAAAATTCCAAAAACATCCCACCAAATTCCAGAAAAATCACACAAAATTCCACATACATCCCATCAAACTCCCGAAATCTTCTCAAAACCCTACCACATTCCAGAAAAATCCCACAAAAACTTTCCAAATTTCCACACATCCTAGAAAATTCCCTCAAAATTCTTCAAGTCTCCTCAAAATCTCACCAAATTCCAGAACATTCCACAACATTTCAAAGAAATCGCACAACATTCCAGAAACCTCCCACAAAATTCTTTACATTTTCGCAAAACTCCACCAAATTCCAGAAACATCCCACAAAATCTCCACAAATTTCCACACAATCTAAGAAAAATACCTCAAAATTCTTCATGTCTCCTCAAAGTCTTTTGAAATTCCACAAACATCCCTCAAAATTTAACAAACATCCCAACAAACTCCTTAAACCTTCTCAAAGCCCTACCAAATTCCAGAAACATCTCACAAAATTCTAGAAAAATCTTCTCAAAACCCTACCAAATTCCAGAAACTTCCCACAAAATCTTTACAAATTTCCACACATCCTAGAAAATTCCCTCAAAATTCTTCAAGTCTTCTCAAAATCTCACTAAATTCCAGAACATTCCAGAACATTTCAAAAAAATCGCACAACATTCCAGAAACCTTCCACAAAATTCTTTACATTTTCACAAAACTCCACCAAATTCCAGAAACATCCCACAAAATCTCCACAAATTTCCACACAATCTAAGAAAAATACCTCAAAATTCTTCATGTCCCCTCAAAGTCTTTCGAAATTCCACAAACTTCCCACACAATTCCCTAAATATTCTCAAAACCCTTCCAAATTTTAGAAACATCCCACAAAAACTCTTCCTATTTCCAAAAATTCCACAAACATCCCACAAAATTCCAGAAAAATCTTTTCAAAACCCTACCAAATTCCAGAAATATCCCACAAAATCTTGACAAATTTCCACACAATCAAAAAAAACCCCTCAAAATTCTTCATGTCTCCTCAAAGTCTTTCAAATTCCAGAAACATCCCACAAAATCTCCAAAAATTTCCACACAATTTAAGAAAAATGCTTCAAAATGCTTCATGTCTCCTCAAAGTCAAAAACCTTAAAAATTTCCACACATCATCGAAAAATCCCTCAAAATTCTTCAAGTCTCTTTAAAATCTTACCAAATTCCAAAACATTCCACAACATTCCAAAAAAATCGCGCAACCTTCCAGAAATCTCATACAAAATTCTTTACATTTTCACAAAACCCTACCAAATTGCAGAAACTTCCCACTAAACCTCCACCAATTTGCAAGCAATCTAAGAAAAATCTTTCAAAATTCTTCAAGTCTAGTCAAAATCCCACAAAATTCCAGAAACATCCCACCAAATTCCAGAAAAATCACACAAAATTCCACATACATCCCAACAAACTCCCTAAATCTTCTCAAAACCCTACCAAATTCCAGAAACTTTGCACAAAACCTCCTCCATTTTACACACAAGCTAAGAAAAATACCTCAAAATGCTTCACGTCTCTTCAGTCTACCAAATTCCAGAAACATCCCACAAAATCTCCTCCAATTTGCAAGCGATCTAAAAAAACTTTCAAAATTCTTCAAGTCTAGTCAAAATCCCACAAAATTCCACAAACATCCCAACAAACTCCCTAAGTCTTCTCAAAACGCTACCAAATTCCAGAAACATCTCACAAAATTCTAGAAAAATCTTCTCAAAACCCTACCAAATTCCAGAAACTTCCCACAAAAACATTCCAAATTTCCACACATCCTAGAAAATTCCCTCAAAATTCTTCAAGTCTCCTCAAAATCTCACCAAATTCCAGAACATTCCACAACATTTCAAAGAAATCGCACAACATTCCAGAAACCTCCCACAAAATTCTTTACATTTTCACAAAACTCCACCAAATTCCAGAAACATCCCACAAAATCTCCACAAATTTCCACACAATCTAAGGAAAATACCTCAAAATTCTTCATGTCTCCTCAAAGTCTTTTGAAATTCCACGAACCTCTCTCACAATTCCACAAACATCCCAACAAACTCCTTAAACCTTCTCAAAGCCCTACCAAATTCCAGAAACATCTCACACAATTCTCGAAAAATCTTCTCAAAACCCCACCAAATTCCAGAAACTTCCCACAAAAACTTTCCAAATTTCCACACATCCTAGAAAATTCCCTCAAAATTCTTCAAGTCTCCCCAAAATCTCACCAAATTCCAGAACATTCCACAACATTTCAAAGAAATCGCACAACATTCCAGAAACCTCCCACAAAATTCTTTACATTTTCGCAAAATTCCACCAAATTCCAGAAACATCCCACAAAATCTCCACAAATTTCCACACAATATAAGAAAAATACCTCAAAATTCTTCATGTCCCCTCAAAGTCTTTCGAAATTCCACAAACTTCCCACACAATTCCCTAAATATTCTCAAAACCCTTCCAAATTTGAGAAACATCCCACAAAAACTCTTCCTATTTCCAAAAATTCCACAAACATCCCACAAAATTCCAGAAAAATCTTTTCAAAACCCTACCAAATTCCAGAAATATCCCACAAAATCTTGACAAATTTCCACACAATCAAAAAAAAACCCTCAAAATTCTTCATGTCTCCTCAAAGTCTTTCAAATTCCAGAAACATCCCACAAAATCTCCAAAAATTTCCACACAATTTAAGAAAAATGCTTCAAAATGCTGCATGTCTCCTCAAAGTCAAAAACCTTAAAAATTTCCACACATCATCGAAAAATCCCTCAAAATTCTTCAAGTCCCTTTAAAATCTTACCAAATTCCAAAACATTCTACAACATTCCAAAAAAATCGCGCAACCTTCCAGAAATCTCATACAAAATTCTTTACATTTTCACAAAACCCTACCAAATTGCAGAAACTTCCCACTAAACCTCCACCAATTTGCAAGCAATCTAAGAAAAATCTTTCAAAATTCTTCAAGTCTAGTCAAAATCCCACAAAATTCCAAAAACATCCCACCAAATTCCAGAAAAATCACACAAAATTCCACATACATCCCATCAAACTCCCGAAATCTTCTCAAAACCCTACCACATTCCAGAAAAATCCCACAAAAACTTTCCAAATTTCCACACATCCTAGAAAATTCCCTCAAAATTCTTCAAGTCTCCTCAAAATCTCACCAAATTCCAGAACATTCCACAACATTTCAAAGAAATCGCACAACATTCCAGAAACCTCCCACAAAATTCTTTACATTTTCGCAAAACTCCACCAAATTCCAGAAACATCCCACAAAATCTCCACAAATTTCCACACAATCTAAGAAAAATACCTCAAAATTCTTCATGTCTCCTCAAAGTCTTTTGAAATTCCACAAACATCCCTCAAAATTTAACAAACATCCCAACAAACTCCTTAAACCTTCTCAAAGCCCTACCAAATTCCAGAAACATCTCACAAAATTCTAGAAAAATCTTCTCAAAACCCTACCAAATTCCAGAAACTTCCCACAAAATCTTTACAAATTTCCACACATCCTAGAAAATTCCCTCAAAATTCTTCAAGTCTTCCCAAAATCTCACTAAATTCCAGAACATTCCAGAACATTTCAAAAAAATCGCACAACATTCCAGAAACCTTCCACAAAATTCTTTACATTTTCACAAAACTCCACCAAATTCCAGAAACATCCCACAAAATCTCCACAAATTTCCACACAATCTAAGAAAAATACCTCAAAATTCTTCATGTCCCCTCAAAGTCTTTCGAAATTCCACAAACTTCCCACACAATTCCCTAAATATTCTCAAAACCCTTCCAAATTTTAGAAACATCCCACAAAAACTCTTCCTATTTCCAAAAATTCCACAAACATCCCACAAAATTCCAGAAAAATCTTTTCAAAACCCTACCAAATTCCAGAAATATCCCACAAAATCTTGACAAATTTCCACACAATCAAAAAAAACCCCTCAAAATTCTTCATGTCTCCTCAAAGTCTTTCAAATTCCAGAAACATCCCACAAAATCTCCAAAAATTTCCACACAATTTAAGAAAAATGCTTCAAAATGCTTCATGTCTCCTCAAAGTCAAAAACCTTAAAAATTTCCACACATCATCGAAAAATCCCTCAAAATTCTTCAAGTCTCTTTAAAATCTTACCAAATTCCAAAACATTCCACAACATTCCAAAAAAATCGCGCAACCTTCCAGAAATCTCATACAAAATTCTTTACATTTTCACAAAACCCTACCAAATTGCAGAAACTTCCCACTAAACCTCCACCAATTTGCAAGCAATCTAAGAAAAATCTTTCAAAATTCTTCAAGTCTAGTCAAAATCCCACAAAATTCCAAAAACATCCCACCAAATTCCAGAAAAATCACACAAAATTCCACATACATCCCATCAAACTCCCGAAATCTTCTCAAAACCCTACCACATTCCAGAAAAATCCCACAAAAACTTTTCCAATTTCCACTCATCCTAGAAAAATCCCTCAAAATTCTTCAAGTCTCTTTAAAATCTTACCAAATTCCAGAACATTCCACAACATTCCAAAAAAATCGCACAACCTTCCAGAAACCTCCTACAAAATTCTTTACAATTTCACAAAACCCTACCAAATTGCAGAAACTTCCCACTAAACCTCCACCAATTTGCAAGCAATCTAAGAAAAATCTTTCAAAATTCTTCAAGTCTAGTCAAAATCCCACAAAATTCCAGAAACATCCCACCAAATTCCAGAAAAATCACACAAAATTCCACATACATCCCAACAAACTCCCTAAATCTTCTCAAAACCCTACCAAATTCCAGAAACTTTGCACAAAACCTCCTCCATTTTACACACAAGCTAAGAAAAATACCTCAAAATGCTTCACGTCTCTTCAGTCTACCAAATTCCAGAAACATCCCACAAAATCTCCTCCAATTTGCAAGCGATCTAAAAAAATCTTTCAAAATTCTTCAAGTCTAGTCAAAATCCCACAAAATTCCACAAACATCCCAACAAACTCCCTAAGTCTTCTCAAAACGCTACCAAATTCCAGAAACATCTCACAAAATTCTAGAAAAATCTTCTCAAAACCCTACCAAATTCCAGAAACTTCCCACAAAAACATTCCAAATTTCCACACATCCTAGAAAATTCCCTCAAAATTCTTCAAGTCTCCTCAAAATCTCACCAAATTCCAGAACATTCCACAACATTTCAAAGAAATCGCACAACATTCCAGAAACCTCCCACAAAATTCTTTACATTTTCACAAAACTCCACCAAATTCCAGAAACATCCCACAAAATCTCCACAAATTTCCACACAATCTAAGGAAAATACCTCAAAATTCTTCATGTCTCCTCAAAGTCTTTTGAAATTCCACGAACCTCTCTCACAATTCCACAAACATCCAAACAAACTCCTTAAACCTTCTCAAAGCCCTACCAAATTCCAGAAACATCTCACACAATTCTCGAAAAATCTTCTCAAAACCCCACCAAATTCCAGAAACTTCCCACAAAAACTTTCCAAATTTCCACACATCCTAGAAAATTCCCTCAAAATTCTTCAAGTCTCCTCAAAATCTCACCAAATTCCAGAACATTCCACAACATTTCAAAGAAATCGCACAACATTCCAGAAACCTCCCACAAAATTCTTTACATTTTCGCAAAACTCCACCAAATTCCAGAAACATCCCACAAAATCTCCACAAATTTCCACACAATATAAGAAAAATACCTCAAAATTCTTCATGTCCCCTCAAAGTCTTTCGAAATTCCACAAACTTCCCACACAATTCCCTAAATATTCTCAAAACCCTTCCAAATTTTAGAAACATCCCACAAAAACTCTTCCTATTTCCAAAAATTCCACAAACATCCCACAAAATTCCAGAAAAATCTTTTCAAAACCCTACCAAATTCCAGAAATATCCCACAAAATCTTGACAAATTTCCACACAATCAAAAAAAAACCCTCAAAATTCTTCATGTCTCCTCAAAGTCTTTCAAATTCCAGAAACATCCCACAAAATCTCCAAAAATTTCCACACAATTTAAGAAAAATGCTTCAAAATGCTGCATGTCTCCTCAAAGTCAAAAACCTTAAAAATTTCCACACATCATCGAAAAATCCCTCAAAATTCTTCAAGTCCCTTTAAAATCTTACCAAATTCCAAAACATTCTACAACATTCCAAAAAAATCGCGCAACCTTCCAGAAATCTCATACAAAATTCTTTACATTTTCACAAAACCCTACCAAATTGCAGAAACTTCCCACTAAACCTCCACCAATTTGCAAGCAATCTAAGAAAAATCTTTCAAAATTCTTCAAGTCTAGTCAAAATCCCACAAAATTCCAAAAACATCCCACCAAATTCCAGAAAAATCACACAAAATTCCACATACATCCCATCAAACTCCCGAAATCTTCTCAAAACCCTACCACATTCCAGAAAAATCCCACAAAAACTTTTCCAATTTCCACTCATCCTAGAAAAATCCCTCAAAATTCTTCAAGTCTCTTTAAAATCTTACCAAATTCCAGAACATTCCACAACATTCCAAAAAAATCGCACAACCTTCCAGAAACCTCCTACAAAATTCTTTACAATTTCACAAAACCCTACCAAATTGCAGAAACTTCCCACTAAACCTCCACCAATTTGCAAGCAATCTAAGAAAAATCTTTCAAAATTCTTCAAGTCTAGTCAAAATCCCACAAAATTCCAGAAACATCCCACCAAATTCCAGAAAAATCACACAAAATTCCACATACATCCCAACAAACTCCCTAAATCTTCTCAAAACCCTACCAAATTCCAGAAACTTTGCACAAAACCTCCTCCATTTTACACACAAGCTAAGAAAAATACCTCAAAATGCTTCACGTCTCTTCAGTCTACCAAATTCCAGAAACATCCCACAAAATCTCCTCCAATTTGCAAGCGATCTAAAAAAATCTTTCAAAATTCTTCAAGTCTAGTCAAAATCCCACAAAATTCCACAAACATCCCAACAAACTCCCTAAGTCTTCTCAAAACGCTACCAAATTCCAGAAACATCTCACAAAATTCTAGAAAAATCTTCTCAAAACCCTACCAAATTCCAGAAACTTCCCACAAAAACATTCCAAATTTCCACACATCCTAGAAAATTCCCTCAAAATTCTTCAAGTCTCCTCAAAATCTCACCAAATTCCAGAACATTCCACAACATTTCAAAGAAATCGCACAACATTCCAGAAACCTCCCACAAAATTCTTTACATTTTCACAAAACTCCACCAAATTCCAGAAACATCCCACAAAATCTCCACAAATTTCCACACAATCTAAGGAAAATACCTCAAAATTCTTCATGTCTCCTCAAAGTCTTTTGAAATTCCACGAACCTCTCTCACAATTCCACAAACATCCCAACAAACTCCTTAAACCTTCTCAAAGCCCTACCAAATTCCAGAAACATCTCACACAATTCTCGAAAAATCTTCTCAAAACCCCACCAAATTCCAGAAACTTCCCACAAAAACTTTCCAAATTTCCACACATCCTAGAAAATTCCCTCAAAATTCTTCAAGTCTCCTCAAAATCTCACCAAATTCCAGAACATTCCACAACATTTCAAAGAAATCGCACAACATTCCAGAAACCTCCCACAAAATTCTTTACATTTTCGCAAAACTCCACCAAATTCCAGAAACATCCCACAAAATCTCCACAAATTTCCACACAATATAAGAAAAATACCTCAAAATTCTTCATGTCCCCTCAAAGTCTTTCGAAATTCCACAAACTTCCCACACAATTCCCTAAATATTCTCAAAACCCTTCCAAATTTGAGAAACATCCCACAAAAACTCTTCCTATTTCCAAAAATTCCACAAACATCCCACAAAATTCCAGAAAAATCTTTTCAAAACCCTACCAAATTCCAGAAATATCCCACAAAATCTTGACAAATTTCCACACAATCAAAAAAAAACCCTCAAAATTCTTCATGTCTCCTCAAAGTCTTTCAAATTCCAGAAACATCCCACAAAATCTCCAAAAATTTCCACACAATTTAAGAAAAATGCTTCAAAATGCTGCATGTCTCCTCAAAGTCAAAAACCTTAAAAATTTCCACACATCATCGAAAAATCCCTCAAAATTCTTCAAGTCCCTTTAAAATCTTACCAAATTCCAAAACATTCTACAACATTCCAAAAAAATCGCGCAACCTTCCAGAAATCTCATACAAAATTCTTTACATTTTCACAAAACCCTACCAAATTGCAGAAACTTCCCACTAAACCTCCACCAATTTGCAAGCAATCTAAGAAAAATCTTTCAAAATTCTTCAAGTCTAGTCAAAATCCCACAAAATTCCAAAAACATCCCACCAAATTCCAGAAAAATCACACAAAATTCCACATACATCCCATCAAACTCCCGAAATCTTCTCAAAACCCTACCACATTCCAGAAAAATCCCACAAAAACTTTTCCAATTTCCACTCATCCTAGAAAAATCCCTCAAAATTCTTCAAGTCTCTTTAAAATCTTACCAAATTCCAGAACATTCCACAACATTCCAAAAAAATCGCACAACCTTCCAGAAACCTCCTACAAAATTCTTTACAATTTCACAAAACCCTACCAAATTGCAGAAACTTCCCACTAAACCTCCACCAATTTGCAAGCAATCTAAGAAAAATCTTTCAAAATTCTTCAAGTCTAGTCAAAATCCCACAAAATTCCAGAAACATCCCACCAAATTCCAGAAAAATCACACAAAATTCCACATACATCCCAACAAACTCCCTAAATCTTCTCAAAACCCTACCAAATTCCAGAAACTTTGCACAAAACCTCCTCCATTTTACACACAAGCTAAGAAAAATACCTCAAAATGCTTCACGTCTCTTCAGTCTACCAAATTCCAGAAACATCCCACAAAATCTCCTCCAATTTGCAAGCGATCTAAAAAAATCTTTCAAAATTCTTCAAGTCTAGTCAAAATCCCACAAAATTCCACAAACATCCCAACAAACTCCCTAAGTCTTCTCAAAACGCTACCAAATTCCAGAAACATCTCACAAAATTCTAGAAAAATCTTCTCAAAACCCTACCAAATTCCAGAAACTTCCCACAAAAACATTCCAAATTTCCACACATCCTAGAAAATTCCCTCAAAATTCTTCAAGTCTCCTCAAAATCTCACCAAATTCCAGAACATTCCACAACATTTCAAAGAAATCGCACAACATTCCAGAAACCTCCCACAAAATTCTTTACATTTTCACAAAACTCCACCAAATTCCAGAAACATCCCACAAAATCTCCACAAATTTCCACACAATCTAAGGAAAATACCTCAAAATTCTTCATGTCTCCTCAAAGTCTTTTGAAATTCCACGAACCTCTCTCACAATTCCACAAACATCCCAACAAACTCCTTAAACCTTCTCAAAGCCCTACCAAATTCCAGAAACATCTCACACAATTCTCGAAAAATCTTCTCAAAACCCCACCAAATTCCAGAAACTTCCCACAAAAACTTTCCAAATTTCCACACATCCTAGAAAATTCCCTCAAAATTCTTCAAGTCTCCTCAAAATCTCACCAAATTCCAGAACATTCCACAACATTTCAAAGAAATCGCACAACATTCCAGAAACCTCCCACAAAATTCTTTACATTTTCGCAAAATTCCACCAAATTCCAGAAACATCCCACAAAATCTCCACAAATTTCCACACAATATAAGAAAAATACCTCAAAATTCTTCATGTCCCCTCAAAGTCTTTCGAAATTCCACAAACTTCCCACACAATTCCCTAAATATTCTCAAAACCCTTCCAAATTTTAGAAACATCCCACAAAAACTCTTCCTATTTCCAAAAATTCCACAAACATCCCACAAAATTCCAGAAAAATCTTTTCAAAACCCTACCAAATTCCAGAAATATCCCACAAAATCTTGACAAATTTCCACACAATCAAAAAAAAACCCTCAAAATTCTTCATGTCTCCTCAAAGTCTTTCAAATTCCAGAAACATCCCACAAAATCTCCAAAAATTTCCACACAATTTAAGAAAAATGCTTCAAAATGCTGCATGTCTCCTCAAAGTCAAAAACCTTAAAAATTTCCACACATCATCGAAAAATCCCTCAAAATTCTTCAAGTCCCTTTAAAATCTTACCAAATTCCAAAACATTCTACAACATTCCAAAAAAATCGCGCAACCTTCCAGAAATCTCATACAAAATTCTTTACATTTTCACAAAACCCTACCAAATTGCAGAAACTTCCCACTAAACCTCACACAATTTGCAAGCAATCTAAGAAAAATCTTTCAAAATTCTTCAAGTCTAGTCAAAATCCCACAAAATTCCAAAAACATCCCACCAAATTCCAGAAAAATCACACAAAATTCCACATACATCCCATCAAACTCCCGAAATCTTCTCAAAACCCTACCACATTCCAGAAAAATCCCACAAAAACTTTCCAAATTTCCACACATCCTAGAAAATTCCCTCAAAATTCTTCAAGTCTCCTCAAAATCTCACCAAATTCCAGAACATTCCACAACATTTCAAAGAAATCGCACAACATTCCAGAAACCTCCCACAAAATTCTTTACATTTTCGCAAAACTCCACCAAATTCCAGAAACATCCCACAAAATCTCCACAAATTTCCACACAATCTAAGAAAAATACCTCAAAATTCTTCATGTCTCCTCAAAGTCTTTTGAAATTCCACAAACATCCCTCAAAATTTAACAAACATCCCAACAAACTCCTTAAACCTTCTCAAAGCCCTACCAAATTCCAGAAACATCTCACAAAATTCTAGAAAAATCTTCTCAAAACCCTACCAAATTCCAGAAACTTCCCACAAAATCTTTACAAATTCCACACATCCTAGAAAATTCCCTCAAAATTCTTCAAGTCTTCTCAAAATCTCACTAAATTCCAGAACATTCCAGAACATTTCAAAAAAATCGCACAACATTCCAGAAACCTTCCACAAAATTCTTTACATTTTCACAAAACTCCACCAAATTCCAGAAACATCCCACAAAATCTCCACAAATTTCCACACAATCTAAGAAAAATACCTCAAAATTCTTCATGTCCCCTCAAAGTCTTTCGAAATTCCACAAACTTCCCACACAATTCCCTAAATATTCTCAAAACCCTTCCAAATTTTAGAAACATCCCACAAAAACTCTTCCTATTTCCAAAAATTCCACAAACATCCCACAAAATTCCAGAAAAATCTTTTCAAAACCCTACCAAATTCCAGAAATATCCCACAAAATCTTGACAAATTTCCACACAATCAAAAAAAACCCCTCAAAATTCTTCATGTCTCCTCAAAGTCTTTCAAATTCCAGAAACATCCCACAAAATCTCCAAAAATTTCCACACAATTTAAGAAAAATGCTTCAAAATGCTTCATGTCTCCTCAAAGTCAAAAACCTTAAAAATTTCCACACATCATCGAAAAATCCCTCAAAATTCTTCAAGTCTCTTTAAAATCTTACCAAATTCCAAAACATTCCACAACATTCCAAAAAAATCGCGCAACCTTCCAGAAATCTCATACAAAATTCTTTACATTTTCACAAAACCCTACCAAATTGCAGAAACTTCCCACTAAACCTCCACCAATTTGCAAGCAATCTAAGAAAAATCTTTCAAAATTCTTCAAGTCTAGTCAAAATCCCACAAAATTCCAGAAACATCCCACCAAATTCCAGAAAAATCACACAAAATTCCACATACATCCCAACAAACTCCCTAAATCTTCTCAAAACCCTACCAAATTCCAGAAACTTTGCACAAAACCTCCTCCATTTTACACACAAGCTAAGAAAAATACCTCAAAATGCTTCACGTCTCTTCAGTCTACCAAATTCCAGAAACATCCCACAAAATCTCCTCCAATTTGCAAGCGATCTAAAAAAACTTTCAAAATTCTTCAAGTCTAGTCAAAATCCCACAAAATTCCACAAACATCCCAACAAACTCCCTAAGTCTTCTCAAAACGCTACCAAATTCCAGAAACATCTCACAAAATTCTAGAAAAATCTTCTCAAAACCCTACCAAATTCCAGAAACTTCCCACAAAAACATTCCAAATTTCCACACATCCTAGAAAATTCCCTCAAAATTCTTCAAGTCTCCTCAAAATCTCACCAAATTCCAGAACATTCCACAACATTTCAAAGAAATCGCACAACATTCCAGAAACCTCCCACAAAATTCTTTACATTTTCACAAAACTCCACCAAATTCCAGAAACATCCCACAAAATCTCCACAAATTTCCACACAATCTAAGGAAAATACCTCAAAATTCTTCATGTCTCCTCAAAGTCTTTTGAAATTCCACGAACCTCTCTCACAATTCCACAAACATCCCAACAAACTCCTTAAACCTTCTCAAAGCCCTACCAAATTCCAGAAACATCTCACACAATTCTCGAAAAATCTTCTCAAAACCCCACCAAATTCCAGAAACTTCCCACAAAAACTTTCCAAATTTCCACACATCCTAGAAAATTCCCTCAAAATTCTTCAAGTCTCCTCAAAATCTCACCAAATTCCAGAACATTCCACAACATTTCAAAGAAATCGCACAACATTCCAGAAACCTCCCACAAAATTCTTTACATTTTCGCAAAATTCCACCAAATTCCAGAAACATCCCACAAAATCTCCACAAATTTCCACACAATATAAGAAAAATACCTCAAAATTCTTCATGTCCCCTCAAAGTCTTTCGAAATTCCACAAACTTCCCACACAATTCCCTAAATATTCTCAAAACCCTTCCAAATTTGAGAAACATCCCACAAAAACTCTTCCTATTTCCAAAAATTCCACAAACATCCCACAAAATTCCAGAAAAATCTTTTCAAAACCCTACCAAATTCCAGAAATATCCCACAAAATCTCCACAAATTTCCACACAATCAAAAAAAAACCCTCAAAATTCTTCATGTCTCCTCAAAGTCTTTCAAATTCCAGAAACATCCCACAAAATCTCCAAAAATTTCCACACAATTTAAGAAAAATGCTTCAAAATGCTGCATGTCTCCTCAAAGTCAAAAACCTTAAAAATTTCCACACATCATCGAAAAATCCCTCAAAATTCTTCAAGTCCCTTTAAAATCTTACCAAATTCCAAAACATTCTACAACATTCCAAAAAAATCGCGCAACCTTCCAGAAATCTCATACAAAATTCTTTACATTTTCACAAAACCCTACCAAATTGCAGAAACTTCCCACTAAACCTCCACCAATTTGCAAGCAATCTAAGAAAAATTTTTCAAAATTCTTCAAGTCTAGTCAAAATCCCACAAAATTCCAAAAACATCCCACCAAATTCCAGAAAAATCACACAAAATTCCACATACATCCCATCAAACTCCCGAAATCTTCTCAAAACCCTACCACATTCCAGAAAAATCCCACAAAAACTTTTCCAATTTCCACTCATCCTAGAAAAATCCCTCAAAATTCTTCAAGTCTCTTTAAAATCTTACCAAATTCCAGAACATTCCACAACATTCCAAAAAAATCGCACAACCTTCCAGAAACCTCCTACAAAATTCTTTACAATTTCACAAAACCCTACCAAATTGCAGAAACTTCCCACTAAACCTCCACCAATTTGCACACAATCTAAGAAAAATCTTTCAAAATTCTTCAAGTCTAGTCAAAATCCCACAAAATTCCAGAAACATCCCACCAAATTCCAGAAAAATCCCACAAAATTCCACAAACATCCCAACAAACTCCCTAAGTCTTCTCAAAACGCTACCAAATTCCAGAAACATCTCACAAAATTCTAGAAAAATCTTCTCAAAACCCTACCAAATTCCAGAAACTTCCCACAAAAACATTCCAAATTTCCACACATCCTAGAAAATTCCCTCAAAATTCTTCAAGTCTCCTCAAAATCTCACCAAATTCCAGAACATTCCACAACATTTCAAAGAAATCGCACAACATTCCAGAAACCTCCCACAAAATTCTTTACATTTTCACAAAACTCCACCAAATTCCAGAAACATCCCACAAAATCTCCACAAATTTCCACACAATCTAAGGAAAATACCTCAAAATTCTTCATGTCTCCTCAAAGTCTTTTGAAATTCCACGAACATCTCTCACAATTCCACAAACATCCCAACAAACTCCTTAAACCTTCTCAAAGCCCTACCAAATTCCAGAAACATCTCACACAATTCTCGAAAAATCTTCTCAAAACCCCACCAAATTCCAGAAACTTCCCACAAAAACTTTCCAAATTTCCACACATCCTAGAAAATTCCCTCAAAATTCTTCAAGTCTCCTCAAAATCTCACCAAATTCCAGAACATTCCACAACATTTCAAAGAAATCGCACAACATTCCAGAAACCTCCCACAAAATTCTGTACATTTTCGCAAAACTCCACCAAATTCCAGAAACATCCCACAAAATCTCCACAAATTTCCACACAATCTAAGAAAAATACCTCAAAATTCTTCATGTCTCCTCAAAGTCTTTTGAAATTCCACAAACATCCCTCAAAATTTAACAAACATCCCAACAAACTCCTTAAACCTTCTCAAAGCCCTACCAAATTCCAGAAACATCTCACAAAATTCTAGAAAAATCTTCTCAAAACCCTACCAAATTCCAGAAACTTCCCACAAAATCTTTACAAATTTCCACACATCCTAGAAAATTCCCTCAAAATTCTTCAAGTCTTCTAAAAATCTCACTAAATTCCAGAACATTCCAGAACATTTCAAAAAAATCGCACAACATTCCAGAAACCTTCCACAAAATTCTTTACATTTTCACAAAACTCCACCAAATTCCAGAAACATCCCACAAAATCTCCACAAATTTCCACACAATCTAAGAAAAATACCTCAAAATTCTTCATGTCCCCTCAAAGTCTTTCGAAATTCCACAAACTTCCCACACAATTCCCTAAATATTCTCAAAACCCTTCCAAATTTTAGAAACATCCCACAAAAACTCTTCCTATTTCCAAAAATTCCACAAACATCCCACAAAATTCCAGAAAAATCTTTTCAAAACCCTACCAAATTCCAGAAATATCCCACAAAATCTTGACAAATTTCCACACAATCAAAAAAAACCCCTCAAAATTCTTCATGTCTCCTCAAAGTCTTTCAAATTCCAGAAACATCCCACAAAATCTCCAAAAATTTCCACACAATTTAAGAAAAATGCTTCAAAATGCTTCATGTCTCCTCAAAGTCAAAAACCTTAAAAATTTCCACACATCATCGAAAAATCCCTCAAAATTCTTCAAGTCTCTTTAAAATCTTACCAAATTCCAAAACATTCCACAACATTCCAAAAAAATCGCGCAACCTTCCAGAAATCTCATACAAAATTCTTTACATTTTCACAAAACCCTACCAAATTGCAGAAACTTCCCACTAAACCTCCACCAATTTGCAAGCAATCTAAGAAAAATCTTTCAAAATTCTTCAAGTCTAGTCAAAATCCCACAAAATTCCACAAACATCCCAACAAACTCCCTAAGTCTTCTCAAAACGCTACCAAATTCCAGAAACATCTCACAAAATTCTAGAAAAATCTTCTCAAAACCCTACCAAATTCCAGAAACTTCCCACAAAAACATTCCAAATTTCCACACATCCTAGAAAATTCCCTCAAAATTCTTCAAGTCTCCTCAAAATCTCACCAAATTCCAGAACATTCCACAACATTTCAAAGAAATCGCACAACATTCCAGAAACCTCCCACAAAATTCTTTACATTTTCACAAAACTCCACCAAATTCCAGAAACATCCCACAAAATCTCCACAAATTTCCACACAATCTAAGGAAAATACCTCAAAATTCTGCATGTCTCCTCAAAGTCTTTTGAAATTCCACGAACCTCTCTCACAATTCCACAAACATCCCAACAAACTCCTTAAACCTTCTCAAAGCCCTACCAAATTCCAGAAACATCTCACACAATTCTCGAAAAATCTTCTCAAAACCCCACCAAATTCCAGAAACTTCCCACAAAAACTTTCCAAATTTCCACACATCCTAGAAAATTCCCTCAAAATTCTTCAAGTCTCCTCAAAATCTCACCAAATTCCAGAACATTCCACAACATTTCAAAGAAATCGCACAACATTCCAGAAACCTCCCACAAAATTCTTTACATTTTCGCAAAATTCCACCAAATTCCAGAAACATCCCACAAAATCTCCACAAATTTCCACACAATATAAGAAAAATACCTCAAAATTCTTCATGTCCCCTCAAAGTCTTTCGAAATTCCACAAACTTCCCACACAATTCCCTAAATATTCTCAAAACCCTTCCAAATTTTAGAAACATCCCACAAAAACTCTTCCTATTTCCAAAAATTCCACAAACATCCCACAAAATTCCAGAAAAATCTTTTCAAAACCCTACCAAATTCCAGAAATATCCCACAAAATCTTGACAAATTTCCACACAATCAAAAAAAAACCCTCAAAATTCTTCATGTCTCCTCAGTCTTTCAAATTCCAGAAACATCCCACAAAATCTCCAAAAATTTCCACACAATTTAAGAAAAATGCTTCAAAATGCTGCATGTCTCCTCAAAGTCAAAAACCTTAAAAATTTCCACACATCATCGAAAAATCCCTCAAAATTCTTCAAGTCTCTTTAAAATCTTACCAAATTCCAAAACATTCTACAACATTCCAAAAAAATCGAGCAACCTTCCAGAAATCTCATACAAAATTCTTTACATTTTCACAAAACCCTACCAAATTGCAGAAACTTCCCACTAAACCTCCACCAATTTGCAAGCAATCTAAGAAAAATCTTTCAAAATTCTTCAAGTCTAGTCAAAATCCCACAAAATTCCAGAAACATCCCACCAAATTCCAGAAAAATCACACAAAATTCCACATACATCCCAACAAACTCCCTAAATCTTCTCAAAACCCTACCAAATTCCAGAAACTTTGCACAAAACCTCCTCCATTTTACACACAAGCTAAGAAAAATACCTCAAAATGCTTCACGTCTCTTCAGTCTACCAAATTCCAGAAACATCCCACAAAATCTCCTCCAATTTGCAAGCGATCTAAAAAAATCTTTCAAAATTCTTCAAGTCTAGTCAAAATCTCACAAAATTCCACAAACATCCCAACAAACTCCCTAAGTCTTCTCAAAACGCTACCAAATTCCAGAAACATCTCACAAAATTCTAGAAAAATCTTCTCAAAACCCTACCAAATTCCAGAAACTTCCCACAAAAACATTCCAAATTTCCACACATCCTAGAAAATTCCCTCAAAATTCTTCAAGTCTCCTCAAAATCTCACCAAATTCCAGAACATTCCACAACATTTCAAAGAAATCGCACAACATTCCAGAAACCTCCCACAAAATTCTTTACATTTTCACAAAACTCCACCAAATTCCAGAAACATCCCACAAAATCTCCACAAATTTCCACACAATCTAAGGAAAATACCTCAAAATTCTTCATGTCTCCTCAAAGTCTTTTGAAATTCCACGAACATCTCTCACAATTCCACAAACATCCCAACAAACTCCTTAAACCTTCTCAAAGCCCTACCAAATTCCAGAAACATCTCACACAATTCTCGAAAAATCTTCTCAAAACCCCACCAAATTCCAGAAACTTCCCACAAAATCTTTACAAATTTCCACACATCCTAGAAAATTCCCTCAAAATTCTTCAAGTCTTCTCAAAATCTCACTAAATTCCAGAACATTCCAGAACATTTCAAAAAAATCGCACAACATTCCAGAAACCTCCCACAAAAATCTTTACAGTTTCGCAAAACTCCACCAAATTCCAGAAACATCCCACAAAATCTCCACAAATTTCCACACAATCTAAGAAAAATACCTCAAAATTCTTCATGTCCCCTCAAAGTCTTTCGAAATTCCACAAACTTCCCACACAATTCCCTAAATATTCTCAAAACCCTTCCAAATTTTAGAAACATCCCACAAAAACTCTTCCTATTTCCAAAAATTCCACAAACATCCCACAAAATTCCAGAAAAATCTTTTCAAAACCCTACCAAATTCCAGAAATATCCCACAAAATCTTGACAAATTTCCACACAATCAAAAAAAACCCCTCAAAATTCTTCATGTCTCCTCAAAGTCTTTCAAATTCCAGAAACATCCCACAAAATCTCCAAAAATTTCCACACAATTTAAGAAAAATGCTTCAAAATGCTTCATGTCTCCTCAAAGTCAAAAACCTTAAAAATTTCCACACATCATCGAAAAATCCCTCAAAATTCTTCAAGTCTCTTTAAAATCTTACCAAATTCCAAAACATTCCACAACATTCCAAAAAAATCGCGCAACCTTCCAGAAATCTCATACAAAATTCTTTACATTTTCACAAAACCCTACCAAATTGCAGAAACTTCCCACTAAACCTCCACCAATTTGCAAGCAATCTAAGAAAAATCTTTCAAAATTCTTCAAGTCTAGTCAAAATCCCACAAAATTCCACAAACATCCCAACAAACTCCCTAAGTCTTCTCAAAACGCTACCAAATTCCAGAAACATCTCACAAAATTCTAGAAAAATCTTCTCAAAACCCTACCAAATTCCAGAAACTTCCCACAAAAACATTCCAAATTTCCACACATCCTAGAAAATTCCCTCAAAATTCTTCAAGTCTCCTCAAAATCTCACCAAATTCCAGAACATTCCACAACATTTCAAAGAAATCGCACAACATTCCAGAAACCTCCCACAAAATTCTTTACATTTTCACAAAACTCCACCAAATTCCAGAAACATCCCACAAAATCTCCACAAATTTCCACACAATCTAAGGAAAATACCTCAAAATTCTGCATGTCTCCTCAAAGTCTTTTGAAATTCCACGAACCTCTCTCACAATTCCACAAACATCCCAACAAACTCCTTAAACCTTCTCAAAGCCCTACCAAATTCCAGAAACATCTCACACAATTCTCGAAAAATCTTCTCAAAACCCCACCAAATTCCAGAAACTTCCCACAAAAACTTTCCAAATTTCCACACATCCTAGAAAATTCCCTCAAAATTCTTCAAGTCTCCTCAAAATCTCACCAAATTCCAGAACATTCCACAACATTTCAAAGAAATCGCACAACATTCCAGAAACCTCCCACAAAATTCTTTACATTTTCGCAAAATTCCACCAAATTCCAGAAACATCCCACAAAATCTCCACAAATTTCCACACAATATAAGAAAAATACCTCAAAATTCTTCATGTCCCCTCAAAGTCTTTCGAAATTCCACAAACTTCCCACACAATTCCCTAAATATTCTCAAAACCCTTCCAAATTTTAGAAACATCCCACAAAAACTCTTCCTATTTCCAAAAATTCCACAAACATCCCACAAAATTCCAGAAAAATCTTTTCAAAACCCTACCAAATTCCAGAAATATCCCACAAAATCTTGACAAATTTCCACACAATCAAAAAAAAACCCTCAAAATTCTTCATGTCTCCTCAGTCTTTCAAATTCCAGAAACATCCCACAAAATCTCCAAAAATTTCCACACAATTTAAGAAAAATGCTTCAAAATGCTGCATGTCTCCTCAAAGTCAAAAACCTTAAAAATTTCCACACATCATCGAAAAATCCCTCAAAATTCTTCAAGTCTCTTTAAAATCTTACCAAATTCCAAAACATTCTACAACATTCCAAAAAAATCGAGCAACCTTCCAGAAATCTCATACAAAATTCTTTACATTTTCACAAAACCCTACCAAATTGCAGAAACTTCCCACTAAACCTCCACCAATTTGCAAGCAATCTAAGAAAAATCTTTCAAAATTCTTCAAGTCTAGTCAAAATCCCACAAAATTCCAGAAACATCCCACCAAATTCCAGAAAAATCACACAAAATTCCACATACATCCCAACAAACTCCCTAAATCTTCTCAAAACCCTACCAAATTCCAGAAACTTTGCACAAAACCTCCTCCATTTTACACACAAGCTAAGAAAAATACCTCAAAATGCTTCACGTCTCTTCAGTCTACCAAATTCCAGAAACATCCCACAAAATCTCCTCCAATTTGCAAGCGATCTAAAAAAATCTTTCAAAATTCTTCAAGTCTAGTCAAAATCTCACAAAATTCCACAAACATCCCAACAAACTCCCTAAGTCTTCTCAAAACGCTACCAAATTCCAGAAACATCTCACAAAATTCTAGAAAAATCTTCTCAAAACCCTACCAAATTCCAGAAACTTCCCACAAAAACATTCCAAATTTCCACACATCCTAGAAAATTCCCTCAAAATTCTTCAAGTCTCCTCAAAATCTCACCAAATTCCAGAACATTCCACAACATTTCAAAGAAATCGCACAACATTCCAGAAACCTCCCACAAAATTCTTTACATTTTCACAAAACTCCACCAAATTCCAGAAACATCCCACAAAATCTCCACAAATTTCCACACAATCTAAGGAAAATACCTCAAAATTCTTCATGTCTCCTCAAAGTCTTTTGAAATTCCACGAACATCTCTCACAATTCCACAAACATCCCAACAAACTCCTTAAACCTTCTCAAAGCCCTACCAAATTCCAGAAACATCTCACACAATTCTCGAAAAATCTTCTCAAAACCCCACCAAATTCCAGAAACTTCCCACAAAATCTTTACAAATTTCCACACATCCTAGAAAATTCCCTCAAAATTCTTCAAGTCTTCTCAAAATCTCACTAAATTCCAGAACATTCCAGAACATTTCAAAAAAATCGCACAACATTCCAGAAACCTCCCACAAAAATCTTTACAGTTTCGCAAAACTCCACCAAATTCCAGAAACATCCCACAAAATCTCCACAAATTTCCACACAATCTAAGAAAAATACCTCAAAATTCTTCATGTCCCCTCAAAGTCTTTCGAAATTCCACAAACTTCCCACACAATTCCCTAAATATTCTCAAAACCCTTCCAAATTTTAGAAACATCCCACAAAAACTCTTCCTATTTCCAAAAATTCCACAAACATCCCACAAAATTCCAGAAAAATCTTTTCAAAACCCTACCAAATTCCAGAAATATCCCACAAAATCTTGACAAATTTCCACACAATCAAAAAAAACCCCTCAAAATTCTTCATGTCTCCTCAAAGTCTTTCAAATTCTAGAAACATCCCACAAAATCTCCAAAAATTTCCACACAATTTAAGAAAAATGCTTCAAAATGCTTCATGTCTCCTCAAAGTCAAAAACCTTAAAAATTTCCACACATCATCGAAAAATCCCTCAAAATTCTTCAAGTCTCTTTAAAATCTTACCAAATTCCAAAACATTCTACAACATTCCAAAAAAATCGCGCAACCTTCCAGAAATCTCATACAAAATTCTTTACATTTTCACAAAACCCTACCAAATTGCAGAAACTTCCCACTAAACCTCCACCAATTTGCAAGCAATCTAAGAAAAATCTTTCAAAATTCTTCAAGTCTAGTCAAAATCCCACAAAATTCCAGAAACATCCCACCAAATTCCAGAAAAATCACACAAAATTCCACATACATCCCATCAAACTCCCTAAATCTTCTCAAAACCCTACCACATTCCAGAAAAATCCCACAAAAACTTTTCCAATTTCCACTCATCCTAGAAAAATCCCTCAAAATTCTTCAAGTCTCTTTAAAATCTTACCAAATTCCAGAACATTCCACAACATTCCAAAAAAATCGCACACCCTTCCAGAAACCTCCTACAAAATTCTTTACAATTTCACATAACCCTACCAAATTCTAGAAACTTCCCACTAAACCTCCACCAATTTGCACACAATCTAAGAAAAATCTTTCAAAATTCTTCAAGTCTAGTCAAAATCCCACAAAATTCCAAACATCCCAAAAAATTCCACAGACATCCCAACAAACTCCCTAAATCTTCTCAAAACCCTACCAAATTCCAGAAACTTTACACAAAACCTCCACCATTTTGCACACAAGCTAAGAAAAATACCTCATAATGCTTCACGTCTCTTCAGTCTACCAAATTCCAGAAACATCCCACAAAATCTCCTCCAATTTGCAAGCGATCTAAAAAAAATCTTTCAAAATTCTTCAAGTCTAGTCAAAATCCCACAAAATTCCACAAACATCACAAAAAATTCCACAAACATCCCAACAAACTCCCTAAGTCTTCTCAAAACGCTACCAAATTCCAGAAACATGCCACAAAATCTTTACAAATTACCACACAATCTAAGAAAAATACCTCAAAATTCTTCATGTCTCCTCAAAGTCTTTCAAATTCCAGAAACATCCCACAAAATCTCCAAAAATTTTCACACAATCTAAGAAAACTCTTTCAAAATTCTTCAAGTCAAGTCAAAATCCCTCAAAATTCCCGAAACATCCAAACAAACTCCCTAAATCTTCTCAAAACCCTATCACATTCCAGAAACATCCCCCAAAACTCTCCACAAATTTCCACACAATCTAAGAAAAAAACCTCAATTGCATCATATATTTTCAGTCCTTAAAATTGCAGAAACTTCCCACAAAATCCCACAAAAATCACACAGAATTCCAGAAACAACACACATAATTCCACAAACATCCCAACAAACTCCCTAAATCTTCTCAAAACCCTACCACATTCCAGAAAAATCCCACAAAAACTTTTCCAATTTCCACTCCTACTAGAAAAATCCCTCAAAATTCTTCAAGTCTCTTTAAAATCTTACCAAATTCCAGAACATTCCACAACATTCCAAAAAAATCGCACAACCTTCCAGAAACCTCCTACAAAATTCTTTACAATTTCACAAAACCCTACCAAATTGCAGAAACTTCCCACTAAACCTCCACCAATTTGCACACAATCTAAGAAAAATCTTTCAAAATTCTTCAAGTCTAGTCAAAATCCCACAAAATTCCAGAAACATCCCACCAAATTCCAGAAAAATCACACAAAATTCCACATACATCCCAACAAACTCCCTAAATCTTCTCAAAACCCTACCAAATTCCAGAAACTTTGCACAAAACCTCCTCCATTTTGCACACAAGCTAAGAAAAATACCTCATAATGCTTCACGTCTCTTCAGTCTACCAAATTCCAGAAACATCCCACAAAATCTCCTCCAATTTGCAAGCGATCTAAAAAAAATCTTTCAAAATTCTTCAAGTCTAGTCAAAATCCCACAAAATTCCACAAACATCCCAAAAAATTCCACAAACATCCCAACAAACTCCTTAAGTCTTCTCAAAACGCTACCAAATTCCAGAAACATGCCACAAAATCTTTACAAATTACCACACAATCTAAGAAAAATACCTCAAAATTCTTCATGTCTCCTCAAAGTCTTTCAAATTCCAGAAACATCCCACAAAATCTCCAAAAATTTTCACACAATCTAAGAAAACTCTTTCAAAATTCTTCAAGTCAAGTCAAAATCCCTCAAAATTCCCGAAACATCCAAACAAACTCCCTAAATCTTCTCAAAACCCTATCACATTCCAGAAACATCCCCCAAAACTCTCCACAAATTTCCACACAATCTAAGAAAAAAACCTCAATTGCATCATATATTTTCAGTCCTTAAAATTGCAGAAACATCCCACAAAATCCCACAAAAATCACACAGAATTCCAGAAACAACACACATAATTCCACAAACATCCCAACAAACTCCCTAAATCTTCTCAAAACCCTACCACATTCCAGAAAAATCCCACAAAAACTTTTCCAATTTCCACTCCTACTAGAAAAATCCCTCAAAATTCTTCAAGTCTCTTTAAAATCTTACCAAATTCCAGAACATTCCACAACATTCCAAAAAAATCGCACAACCTTCCAGAAACCTCCTACAAAATTCTTTACAATTTCACAAAACCCTACCAAATTGCAGAAACTTCCCACTAAACCTCCACCAATTTGCAAGCAATCTAAGAAAAATCTTTCAAAATTCTTCAAGTCTAGTCAAAATCCCACAAAATTCCAGAAACATCCCACCAAATTCCAGAAAAATCACACAAAATTCCACAAACATCCCAACAAACTCCCTAAATCTTCTCAAAACCCTACCAAATTCCAGAAACTTTGCACAAAACCTCCTCCATTTTACACACAAGCTAAGAAAAATACCTCAAAATGCTTCACGTCTCTTCAGTCTACCAAATTCCAGAAACATCCCACAAAATCTCCTCCAATTTGCAAGCGATCTAAAAAAATCTTTCAAAATTCTTCAAGTCTAGTCAAAATCCCACAAAATTCCACAAACATCCCAAAAAATTCCACAAACATCCCAACAAACTCCCTAAGTCTTCTCAAAACGCTACCAAATTCCAGAAACATCTCACAAAATTCTAGAAAAATCTTCTCAAAACCCTACCAAATTCCAGAAACTTCCCACAAAAACATTCCAAATTTCCACAGATCCTAGAAAATTCCCTCAAAATTCTTCAAGTCTCCTCAAAATCTCACCAAATTCCAGAACATTCCACAACATTTCAAAGAAATCGCACAACATTCCAGAAACCTCCCACAAAATTCTTTACATTTTCACAAAACTCCACCAAATTCCAGAAACATCCCAAAAAATCTCCACAAATTTCCACACAATCTAAGGAAAATACCTCAAAATTCTTCATGTCTCCTCAAAGTCTTTTGAAATTCCACGAACATCTCTCACAATTCCACAAACATCCCAACAAACTCCTTAAACCTTCTCAAAGCCCTACCAAATTCCAGAAACATCTCACACAATTCTCGAAAAATCTTCTCAAAACCCCACCAAATTCCAGAAACTTCCCACAAAATCTTTACAAATTTCCACACATCCTAGAAAATTCCCTCAAAATTCTTCAAGTCTTCTCAAAATCTCACTAAATTCCAGAACATTCCACAACATTTCAAAAAAATCGCACAACATTCCAGAAACCTCCCACAAAAATCTTTACAGTTTCGCAAAACTCCACCAAATTCCAGAAACATCCCACAAAATCTCCACAAATTTCCACACAATCTAAGAAAAATACCTCAAAATTCTTCATGTCCCCTCAAAGTCTTTCGAAATTCCACAAACTTCCCACACAATTCCCTAAATATTCTCAAAACCCTTCCAAATTTTAGAAACATCCCACAAAAACTCTTCCTATTTCCAAAAATTCCACAAACATCCCACAAAATTCCAGAAAAATCTTTTCAAAACCCTACCAAATTCCAGAAATATCCCACAAAATCTTGACAAATTTCCACACAATCAAAAAAAAACCCTCAAAATTCTTCATGTCTCCTCAAAGTCTTTCAAATTCTAGAAACATCCCACAAAATCTCCAAAAATTTCCACACAATTTAAGAAAAATGCTTCAAAATGCTTCATGTCTCCTCAAAGTCAAAAACCTTAAAAATTTCCACACATCCTAGAAAAATCCCTCAAAATTCTTCAAGTCTCTTTAAAATCTTACCAAATTCCAAAACATTCTACAACATTCCAAAAAAATCGCGCAACCTTCCAGAAATCTCATACAAAATTCTTTACATTTTCACAAAACCCTACCAAATTGCAGAAACTTCCCACTAAACCTCCACCAATTTGCAAGCAATCTAAGAAAAATCTTTCAAAATTCTTCAAGTCTAGTCAAAATCCCACAAAATTCCAGAAACATCCCACCAAATTCCAGAAAAATCACACAAAATTCCACATACATCCCATCAAACTCCCTAAATCTTCTCAAAACCCTACCACATTCCAGAAAAATCCCACAAAAACTTTTCCAATTTCCACTCATCCTAGAAAAATCCCTCAAAATTCTTCAAGTCTCTTTAAAATCTTACCAAATTCCAAAACATTCCACAACATTCCAAAAAAATCGCACACCCTTCCAGAAACCTCCTACAAAATTCTTTACAATTTCACATAACCCTACCAAATTCTAGAAACTTCCCACTAAACCTCCACCAATTTGCACACAATCTAAGAAAAATCTTTCAAAATTCTTCAAGTCTAGTCAAAATCCCACAAAATTCCAAACATCCCAAAAAATTCCACAGACATCCCAACAAACTCCCTAAATCTTCTCAAAACCCTACCAAATTCCAGAAACTTTACACAAAACCTCCTCCATTTTGCACACAAGCTAAGAAAAATACCTCATAATGCTTCACGTCTCTTCAGTCTACCAAATTCCAGAAACATCCCACAAAATCTCCTCCAATTTGCAAGCGATCTAAAAAAAATCTTTCAAAATTCTTCAAGTCTAGTCAAAATCCCACAAAATTCCACAAACATCCCAAAAAATTCCACAAACATCCCAACAAACTCCTTAAGTCTTCTCAAAACGCTACCAAATTCCAGAAACATGCCACAAAATCTTTACAAATTACCACACAATCTAAGAAAAATACCTCAAAATTCTTCATGTCTCCTCAAAGTCTTTCAAATTCCAGAAACATCCCACAAAATCTCCAAAAATTTTCACACAATCTAAGAAAACTCTTTCAAAATTCTTCAAGTCAAGTCAAAATCCCTCAAAATTCCCGAAACATCCAAACAAACTCCCTAAATCTTCTCAAAACCCTATCACATTCCAGAAACATCCCCCAAAACTCTCCACAAATTTCCACACAATCTAAGAAAAAAACCTCAATTGCATCATATATTTTCAGTCCTTAAAATTGCAGAAACATCCCACAAAATCCCACAAAAATCACACAGAATTCCAGAAACAACACACATAATTCCACAAACATCCCAACAAACTCCCTAAATCTTCTCAAAACCCTACCACATTCCAGAAAAATCCCACAAAAACTTTTCCAATTTCCACTCCTACTAGAAAAATCCCTCAAAATTCTTCAAGTCTCTTTAAAATCTTACCAAATTCCAGAACATTCCACAACATTCCAAAAAAATCGCACAACCTTCCAGAAACCTCCTACAAAATTCTTTACAATTTCACAAAACCTTACCAAATTGCAGAAACTTCCCACTAAACCTCCACCAATTTGCACACAATCTAAGAAAAATCTTTCAAAATTCTTCAAGTCTAGTCAAAATCCCACAAAATTCCAGAAACATCCCACCAAATTCCAGAAAAATCACACAAAATTCCACATACATCCCAACAAACTCCCTAAATCTTCTCAAAACCCTACCAAATTCCAGAAACTTTGCACAAAACCTCCTCCATTTTGCACACAAGCTAAGAAAAATACCTCAAAATGCTTCACGTCTCTTCAGTCTACCAAATTCCAGAAACATCCCACAAAATCTCCTCCAATTTGCAAGCGATCTAAAAAAAATCTTTCAAAATTCTTCAAGTCTAGTCAAAATCCCACAAAATTCCACAAACATGCCAAAAAATTCCACAAACATCGCAACAAACTCCCTAAGTCTTATCAAAACCCTACCAAATTCCAAAAACATCTCACAAAATTCTAGAAAAATCTTCTCAAAACCCTACCAAATTCCAGAAACTTCCCACAAAAACATTCCAAATTTCCACACATCCTAGAAAATTCCCTCAAAATTCTTCAAGTCTCCTCAAAATCTCACCAAATTCCAGAACATTCCACAACATTTCAAAGAAATCGCACAACATTCCAGAAACCTCCCACAAAATTCTTTACATTTTCACAAAACTCCACCAAATTCCAGAAACATCCCACAAAATCTCCACAAATTTCCACACAATCTAAGAAAAATACCTCAAAATTCTTCATGTCCCCTCAAAGTCTTTCGAAATTCCACAAACTTCCCACACAATTCCCTAAATATTCTCAAAACCCTTCCAAATTTTAGAAACATCCCACAAAAACTCTTCCTATTTCCAAAAATTCCACAAACATCCCACAAAATTCCAGAAAAATCTTTTCAAAACCCTACCAAATTCCAGAAATATCCCACAAAATCTTGACAAATTTCCACACAATCAAAAAAAAACCCTCAAAATTCTTCATGTCTCCTCAAAGTCTTTCAAATTCTAGAAACATCCCACAAAATCTCCAAAAATTTCCACACAATTTAAGAAAAATGCTTCAAAATGCTTCATGTCTCCTCAAAGTCAAAAACCTTAAAAATTTCCACACATCCTAGAAAAATCCCTCAAAATTCTTCAAGTCTCTTTAAAATCTTACCAAATTCCAAAACATTCTACAACATTCCAAAAAAATCGCGCAACCTTCCAGAAATCTCATACAAAATTCTTTACATTTTCACAAAACCCTACCAAATTGCAGAAACTTCCCACTAAACCTCCACCAATTTGCACGCAATCTAAGAAAAATCTTTCAAAATTCTTCAAGTCTAGTCAAAATCCCACAAAATTCCAGAAACATCCCACCAAATTCCAGAAAAATCACACAAAATTCCACATACATCCCATCAAACTCCCTAAATCTTCTCAAAACCCTACCACATTCCAGAAAAATCCCACAAAAACTTTTCCAATTTCCACTCATCCTAGAAAAATCCCTCAAAATTCTTCAAGTCTCTTTAAAATCTTACCAAATTCCAGAACATTCCACAACATTCCAAAAAAATCGCACAACCTTCCAGAAACCTCCTACAAAATTCTTTACAATTTCACAAAACCCTACCAAATTGCAGAAACTTCCCACTAAACCTCCACCAATTTGCACACAATCTAAGAAAAATCTTTCAAAATTCTTCAAGTCTAGTCAAAATCCCACAAAATTCCAAACATCCCAAAAAATTCCACAGACATCCCAACAAACTCCCTAAATCTTCTCAAAACCCTACCAAATTCCAGAAACTTTACACAAAACCTCCTCCATTTTGCACACAAGCTAAGAAAAATACCTCATAATGCTTCACGTCTCTTCAGTCTACCAAATTCCAGAAACATCCCACAAAATCTCCTCCAATTTGCAAGCGATCTAAAAAAAATCTTTCAAAATTCTTCAAGTCTAGTCAAAATCCCACAAAATTCCACAAACATCCCAAAAAATTCCACAAACATCCCAACAAACTCCTTAAGTCTTCTCAAAACGCTACCAAATTCCAGAAACATCCCACAAAATCTTTACAAATTACCACACAATCTAAGAAAAATACCTCAAAATTCTTCATGTCTCCTCAAAGTCTTTCAAATTCCAGAAACATCCCACAAAATCTCCAAAAATTTTCACACAATCTAAGAAAACTCTTTCAAAATTCTTCAAGTCAAGTCAAAATCCCTCAAAATTCCCGAAACATCCAAACAAACTCCCTAAATCTTCTCAAAACCCTATCACATTCCAGAAACATCCCCCAAAACTCTCCACAAATTTCCACACAATCTAAGAAAAAAACCTCAATTGCATCATATATTTTCAGTCCTTAAAATTGCAGAAACATCCCACAAAATCCCACAAAAATCACACAGAATTCCAGAAACAACACACATAATTCCACAAACATCCCAACAAACTCCCTAAATCTTCTCAAAACCCTACCACATTCCAGAAAAATCCCACAAAAACTTTTCCAATTTCCACTCCTACTAGAAAAATCCCTCAAAATTCTTCAAGTCTCTTTAAAATCTTACCAAATTCCAGAACATTCCACAACATTCCAAAAAAATCGCACAACCTTCCAGAAACCTCCTACAAAATTCTTTACAATTTCACAAAACCTTACCAAATTGCAGAAACTTCCCACTAAACCTCCACCAATTTGCAAGCAATCTAAGAAAAATCTTTCAAAATTCTTCAAGTCTAGTCAAAATCCCACAAAATTCCAGAAACATCCCACCAAATTCCAGAAAAATCACACAAAATTCCACATACATCCCAACAAACTCCCTAAATCTTCTCAAAACCCTACCAAATTCCAGAAACTTTGCACAAAACCTCCTCCATTTTACACACAAGCTAAGAAAAATACCTCAAAATGCTTCACGTCTCTTCAGTCTACCAAATTCCAGAAACATCCCACAAAATCTCCTCCAATTTGCAAGCGATCTAAAAAAAATCTTTCAAAATTCTTCAAGTCTAGTCAAAATCCCACAAAATTCCAGAAACATCCCACCAAATTCCAGAAAAATCCCACAAAATTCCACAAACATCCCAACAAACTCCCTAAGTCTTCTCAAAACGCTACCAAATTCCAGAAACATCTCACAAAATTCTAGAAAAATCTTCTCAAAACCCTACCAAATTCCAGAAACTTCCCACAAAAACATTCCAAATTTCCACACATCCTAGAAAATTCCCTCAAAATTCTTCAAGTCTCCTCAAAATCTCACCAAATTCCAGAACATTCCACAACATTTCAAAGAAATCGCACAACATTCCAGAAACCTCCCACAAAATTCTTTACATTTTCACAAAACTCCACCAAATTCCAGAAACATCCCAAAAAATCTCCACAAATTTCCACACAATCTAAGGAAAATACCTCAAAATTCTTCATGTCTCCTCAAAGTCTTTTGAAATTCCACGAACATCTCTCACAATTCCACAAACATCCCAACAAACTCCTTAAACCTTCTCAAAGCCCTACCAAATTCCAGAAACATCTCACACAATTCTCGAAAAATCTTCTCAAAACCCCACCAAATTCCAGAAACTTCCCACAAAATCTTTACAAATTTCCACACATCCTAGAAAATTCCCTCAAAATTCTTCAAGTCTCCTCAAAATCTCACCAAATTCCAGAACATTCCACAACATTTCAAAGAAATCGCACAACATTCCAGAAACCTCCCACAAAATTCTTTACATTTTCGCAAAACTCCACCAAATTCCAGAAACATCCCACAAAATCTCCACAAATTTCCACACAATCTAAGAAAAATACCTCAAAATTCTTCATGTCTCCTCAAAGTCTTTTGAAATTCCACAAACATCCCTCAAAATTTAACAAACATCCCAACAAACTCCTTAAACCTTCTCAAAGCCCTACCAAATTCCACAAACATCTCACAAAATTCTAGAAAAATCTTCTCAAAACCCTACCAAATTCCAGAAACTTCCCACAAAATCTTTACAAATTTCCACACATCCTAGAAAATTCCCTCAAAATTCTTCAAGTCTTCTAAAAATCTCACTAAATTCCAGAACATTCCAGAACATTTCAAAAAAATCGCACAACATTCCAGAAACCTTCCACAAAATTCTTTACATTTTCACAAAACTCCACCAAATTCCAGAAACATCCCACAAAATCTCCACAAATTTCCACACAATATAAGAAAAATACATCAAAATTCTTCATGTCCCCTCAAAGTCTTTCGAAATTCCACAAACTTCCCACACAATTCCCTAAATATTCTCAAAACCCTTCCAAATTTTAGAAACATCCCACAAAAACTCTTCCTATTTCCAAAAATTCCACAAACATCCCACAAAATTCCAGAAAAATCTTTTCAAAACCCTACCAAATTCCAGAAATATCCCACAAAATCTTGACAAATTTCCACACAATCAAAAAAAACCCCTCAAAATTCTTCATGTCTCCTCAAAGTCTTTCAAATTCCAGAAACATCCCACAAAATCTCCAAAAATTTCCACACAATTTAAGAAAAATGCTTCAAAATGCTGCATGTCTCCTCAAAGTCAAAAACCTTAAAAATTTCCACACATCATCGAAAAATCCCTCAAAATTCTTCAAGTCCCTTTAAAATCTTACCAAATTCCAAAACATTCTACAACATTCCAAAAAAATCGCGCAACCTTCCAGAAATCTCATACAAAATTCTTTACATTTTCACAAAACCCTACCAAATTGCAGAAACTTCCCACTAAACCTCCACCAATTTGCAAGCAATCTAAGAAAAATCTTTCAAAATTCTTCAAGTCTAGTCAAAATCCCACAAAATTCCAAAAACATCCCACCAAATTCCAGAAAAATCACACAAAATTCCACATACATCCCATCAAACTCCCGAAATCTTCTCAAAACCCTACCACATTCCAGAAAAATCCCACAAAAACTTTTCCAATTTCCACTCATCCTAGAAAAATCCCTCAAAATTCTTCAAGTCTCTTTAAAATCTTACCAAATTCCAGAACATTCCACAACATTCCAAAAAAATCGCACAACCTTCCAGAAACCTCCTACAAAATTCTTTACAATTTCACAAAACCCTACCAAATTGCAGAAACTTCCCACTAAACCTCCACCAATTTGCACACAATCTAAGAAAAATCTTTCAAAATTCTTCAAGTCTAGTCAAAATCCCACAAAATTCCAGAAACATCCCACCAAATTCCAGAAAAATCCCACAAAATTCCACAAACATCCCAACAAACTCCCTAAGTCTTCTCAAAACGCTACCAAATTCCAGAAACATCTCACAAAATTCTAGAAAAATCTTCTCAAAACCCTACCAAATTCCAGAAACTTCCCACAAAAACATTCCAAATTTCCACACATCCTAGAAAATTCCCTCAAAATTCTTCAAGTCTCCTCAAAATCTCACCAAATTCCAGAACATTCCACAACATTTCAAAGAAATCGCACAACATTCCAGAAACCTCCCACAAAATTCTTTACATTTTCACAAAACTCCACCAAATTCCAGAAACATCCCACAAAATCTCCACAAATTTCCACACAATCTAAGGAAAATACCTCAAAATTCTTCATGTCTCCTCAAAGTCTTTTGAAATTCCACGAACATCTCTCACAATTCCACAAACATCCCAACAAACTCCTTAAACCTTCTCAAAGCCCTACCAAATTCCAGAAACATCTCACACAATTCTCGAAAAATCATCTCAAAACCCCACCAAATTCCAGAAACTTCCCACAAAAACTTTCCAAATTTCCACACATCCTAGAAAATTCCCTCAAAATTCTTCAAGTCTCCTCAAAATCTCACCAAATTCCAGAACATTCCACAACATTTCAAAGAAATCGCACAACATTCCAGAAACCTCCCACAAAATTCTTTACATTTTCGCAAAACTCCACCAAATTCCAGAAACATCCCACAAAATCTCCACAAATTTCCACACAATCTAAGAAAAATACCTCAAAATTCTTCATGTCTCCTCAAAGTCTTTTGAAATTCCACAAACATCCCTCAAAATTTAACAAACATCCCAACAAACTCCTTAAACCTTCTCAAAGCCCTACCAAATTCCAGAAACATCTCACAAAATTCTAGAAAAATCTTCTCAAAACCCTACCAAATTCCAGAAACTTCCCACAAAATCTTTACAAATTTCCACACATCCTAGAAAATTCCCTCAAAATTCTTCAAGTCTTCTAAAAATCTCACTAAATTCCAGAACATTCCAGAACATTTCAAAAAAATCGCACAACATTCCAGAAACCTTCCACAAAATTCTTTACATTTTCACAAAACTCCACCAAATTCCAGAAACATCCCACAAAATCTCCACAAATTTCCACACAATATAAGAAAAATACCTCAAAATTCTTCATGTCCCCTCAAAGTCTTTCGAAATTCCACAAACTTCCCACACAATTCCCTAAATATTCTCAAAACCCTTCCAAATTTTAGAAACATCCCACAAAAACTCTTCCTATTTCCAAAAATTCCACAAACATCCCACAAAATTCCAGAAAAATCTTTTCAAAACCCTACCAAATTCCAGAAATATCCCACAAAATCTTGACAAATTTCCACACAATCAAAAAAAACCCCTCAAAATTCTTCATGTCTCCTCAAAGTCTTTCAAATTCCAGAAACATCCCACAAAATCTCCAAAAATTTCCACACAATTTAAGAAAAATGCTTCAAAATGCTTCATGTCTCCTCAAAGTCAAAAACCTTAAAAATTTCCACACATCATCGAAAAATCCCTCAAAATTCTTCAAGTCTCTTTAAAATCTTACCAAATTCCAAAACATTCCACAACATTCCAAAAAAATCGCGCAACCTTCCAGAAATCTCATACAAAATTCTTTACATTTTCACAAAACCCTACCAAATTGCAGAAACTTCCCACTAAACCTCCACCAATTTGCAAGCAATCTAAGAAAAATCTTTCAAAATTCTTCAAGTCTAGTCAAAATCCCACAAAATTCCACAAACATCCCAACAAACTCCCTAAGTCTTCTCAAAACGCTACCAAATTCCAGAAACATCTCACAAAATTCTAGAAAAATCTTCTCAAAACCCTACCAAATTCCAGAAACTTCCCACAAAAACATTCCAAATTTCCACACATCCTAGAAAATTCCCTCAAAATTCTTCAAGTCTCCTCAAAATCTCACCAAATTCCAGAACATTCCACAACATTTCAAAGAAATCGCACAACATTCCAGAAACCTCCCACAAAATTCTTTACATTTTCACAAAACTCCACCAAATTCCAGAAACATCCCACAAAATCTCCACAAATTTCCACACAATCTAAGGAAAATACCTCAAAATTCTTCATGTCTCCTCAAAGTCTTTTGAAATTCCACAAACATCCCACACAATTCCACAAACATCCCAACAAACTCCTTAAACCTTCTCAAAGCCCTACCAAATTCCAGAAACATCTCACACAATTCTCGAAAAATCTTCTCAAAACCCCACCAAATTCCAGAAACTTCCCACAAAATCTTTACAAATTTCCACACATCCTAGAAAATTCCCTCAAAATTCTTCAAGTCTTCTCAAAATCTCACTAAATTCCAGAACATTCCAGAACATTTCAAAAAAATCGCACAACATTCCAGAAACCTCCCACAAAAATCTTTACAGTTTCGCAAAACTCCACCAAATTCCAGAAACATCCCACAAAATCTCCACAAATTTCCACACAATCTAAGAAAAATACCTCAAAATTCTTCATGTCCCCTCAAAGTCTTTCGAAATTCCACAAACTTCCCACACAATTCCCTAAATATTCTCAAAACCCTTCCAAATTTTAGAAACATCCCACAAAAACTCTTCCTATTTCCAAAAATTCCACAAACATCCCACAAAATTCCAGAAAAATCTTTTCAAAACCCTACCAAATTCCAGAAATATCCCACAAAATCTTGACAAATTTCCACACAATCAAAAAAAAACCCTCAAAATTCTTCATGTCTCCTCAAAGTCTTTCAAATTCTAGAAACATCCCACAAAATCTCCAAAAATTTCCACACAATTTAAGAAAAATGCTTCAAAATGCTTCATGTCTCCTCAAAGTCAAAAACCTTAAAAATTTCCACACATCCTAGAAAAATCCCTCAAAATTCTTCAAGTCTCTTTAAAATCTTACCAAATTCCAAAACATTCTACAACATTCCAAAAAAATCGCGCAACCTTCCAGAAATCTCATACAAAATTCTTTACATTTTCACAAAACCCTACCAAATTGCAGAAACTTCCCACTAAACCTCCACCAATTTGCAAGCAATCTAAGAAAAATCTTTCAAAATTCTTCAAGTCTAGTCAAAATCCCACAAAATTCCAGAAACATCCCACCAAATTCCAGAAAAATCACACAAAATTCCACATACATCCCATCAAACTCCCTAAATCTTCTCAAAACCCTACCACATTCCAGAAAAATCCCACAAAAACTTTTCCAATTTCCACTCATCCTAGAAAAATCCCTCAAAATTCTTCAAGTCTCTTTAAAATCTTACCAAATTCCAGAACATTCCACAACATTCCAAAAAAATCGCACACCCTTCCAGAAACCTCCTACAAAATTCTTTACAATTTCACATAACCCTACCAAATTCTAGAAACTTCCCACTAAACCTCCACCAATTTGCACACAATCTAAGAAAAATCTTTCAAAATTCTTCAACTCTAGTCAAAATCCCACAAAATTCCAAACATCCCAAAAAATTCCACAGACATCCCAACAAACTCCCTAAATCTTCTCAAAACCCTACCAAATTCCAGAAACTTTACACAAAACCTCCTCCATTTTGCACACAAGCTAAGAAAAATACCTCATAATGCTTCACGTCTCTTCAGTCTACCAAATTCCAGAAACATCCCACAAAATCTCCTCCAATTTGCAAGCGATCTAAAAAAAATCTTTCAAAATTCTTCAAGTCTAGTCAAAATCCCACAAAATTCCACAAACATCACAAAAAATTCCACAAACATCCCAACAAACTCCCTAAGTCTTCTCAAAACGCTACCAAATTCCAGAAACATCCCACAAAATCTTTACAAATTACCACACAATCTAAGAAAAATACCTCAAAATTCTTCATGTCTCCTCAAAGTCTTTCAAATTCCAGAAACATCCCACAAAATCTCCAAAAATTTTCACACAATCTAAGAAAACTCTTTCAAAATTCTTCAAGTCAAGTCAAAATCCCTCAAAATTCCCGAAACATCCAAACAAACTCCCTAAATCTTCTCAAAACCCTATCACATTCCAGAAACATCCCCCAAAACTCTCCACAAATTTCCACACAATCTAAGAAAAAAACCTCAATTGCATCATATATTTTCAGTCCTTAAAATTGCAGAAACTTCCCACAAAATCCCACAAAAATCACACAGAATTCCAGAAACAACACACATAATTCCACAAACATCCCAACAAACTCCCTAAATCTTCTCAAAACCCTACCACATTCCAGAAAAATCCCACAAAAACTTTTCCAATTTCCACTCATCCTAGAAAAATCCCTCAAAATTCTTCAAGTCTCTTTAAAATCTTACCAAATTCCAGAACATTCCACAACATTCCAAAAAAATCGCACAACCTTCCAGAAACCTCCTACAAAATTCTTTACAATTTCACAAAACCCTACCAAATTGCAGAAACTTCCCACTAAACCTCCACCAATTTGCACACAATCTAAGAAAAATCTTTCAAAATTCTTCAAGTCTAGTCAAAATCCCACAAAATTCCAGAAACATCCCACCAAATTCCAGAAAAATCACACAAAATTCCACATACATCCCAACAAACTCCCTAAATCTTCTCAAAACCCTACCAAATTCCAGAAACTTTGCACAAAACCTCCTCCATTTTGCACACAAGCTAAGAAAAATACCTCATAATGCTTCACGTCTCTTCAGTCTACCAAATTCCAGAAACATCCCACAAAATCTCCTCCAATTTGCAAGCGATCTAAAAAAAATCTTTCAAAATTCTTCAAGTCTAGTCAAAATCCCACAAAATTCCACAAACATCCCAAAAAATTCCACAAACATCCCAACAAACTCCTTAAGTCTTCTCAAAACGCTACCAAATTCCAGAAACATCCCACAAAATCTTTACAAATTACCACACAATCTAAGAAAAATACCTCAAAATTCTTCATGTCTCCTCAAAGTCTTTCAAATTCCAGAAACATCCCACAAAATCTCCAAAAATTTTCACACAATCTAAGAAAACTCTTTCAAAATTCTTCAAGTCAAGTCAAAATCCCTCAAAATTCCCGAAACATCCAAACAAACTCCCTAAATCTTCTCAAAACCCTATCACATTCCAGAAACATCCCCCAAAACTCTCCACAAATTTCCACACAATCTAAGAAAAAAACCTCAATTGCATCATATATTTTCAGTCCTTAAAATTGCAGAAACATCCCACAAAATCCCACAAAAATCACACAGAATTCCAGAAACAACACACATAATTCCACAAACATCCCAACAAACTCCCTAAATCTTCTCAAAACCCTACCACATTCCAGAAAAATCCCACAAAAACTTTTCCAATTTCCACTCCTACTAGAAAAATCCCTCAAAATTCTTCAAGTCTCTTTAAAATCTTACCAAATTCCAGAACATTCCACAACATTCCAAAAAAATCGCACAACCTTCCAGAAACCTCCTACAAAATTCTTTACAATTTCACAAAACCCTACCAAATTGCAGAAACTTCCCACTAAACCTCCACCAATTTGCAAGCAATCTAAGAAAAATCTTTCAAAATTCTTCAAGTCTAGTCAAAATCCCACAAAATTCCAGAAACATCCCACCAAATTCCAGAAAAATCACACAAAATTCCACAAACATCCCAACAAACTCCCTAAATCTTCTCAAAACCCTACCAAATTCCAGAAACTTTGCACAAAACCTCCTCCATTTTACACACAAGCTAAGAAAAATACCTCAAAATGCTTCACGTCTCTTCAGTCTACCAAATTCCAGAAACATCCCACAAAATCTCCTCCAATTTGCAAGCGATCTAAAAAAATCTTTCAAAATTCTTCAAGTCTAGTCAAAATCCCACAAAATTCCACAAACATCCCAAAAAATTCCACAAACATCCCAACAAACTCCCTAAGTCTTCTCAAAACGCTACCAAATTCCAGAAACATCTCACAAAATTCTAGAAAAATCTTCTCAAAACCCTACCAAATTCCAGAAACTTCCCACAAAAACATTCCAAATTTCCACAGATCCTAGAAAATTCCCTCAAAATTCTTCAAGTCTCCTCAAAATCTCACCAAATTCCAGAACATTCCACAACATTTCAAAGAAATCGCACAACATTCCAGAAACCTCCCACAAAATTCTTTACATTTTCACAAAACTCCACCAAATTCCAGAAACATCCCAAAAAATCTCCACAAATTTCCACACAATCTAAGGAAAATACCTCAAAATTCTTCATGTCTCCTCAAAGTCTTTTGAAATTCCACGAACATCTCTCACAATTCCACAAACATCCCAACAAACTCCTTAAACCTTCTCAAAGCCCTACCAAATTCCAGAAACATCTCACACAATTCTCGAAAAATCTTCTCAAAACCCCACCAAATTCCAGAAACTTCCCACAAAATCTTTACAAATTTCCACACATCCTAGAAAATTCCCTCAAAATTCTTCAAGTCTTCTCAAAATCTCACTAAATTCCAGAACATTCCACAACATTTCAAAAAAATCGCACAACATTCCAGAAACCTCCCACAAAAATCTTTACAGTTTCGCAAAACTCCACCAAATTCCAGAAACATCCCACAAAATCTCCACAAATTTCCACACAATCTAAGAAAAATACCTCAAAATTCTTCATGTCCCCTCAAAGTCTTTCGAAATTCCACAAACTTCCCACACAATTCCCTAAATATTCTCAAAACCCTTCCAAATTTTAGAAACATCCCACAAAAACTCTTCCTATTTCCAAAAATTCCACAAACATCCCACAAAATTCCAGAAAAATCTTTTCAAAACCCTACCAAATTCCAGAAATATCCCACAAAATCTTGACAAATTTCCACACAATCAAAAAAAAACCCTCAAAATTCTTCATGTCTCCTCAAAGTCTTTCAAATTCTAGAAACATCCCACAAAATCTCCAAAAATTTCCACACAATTTAAGAAAAATGCTTCAAAATGCTTCATGTCTCCTCAAAGTCAAAAACCTTAAAAATTTCCACACATCCTAGAAAAATCCCTCAAAATTCTTCAAGTCTCTTTAAAATCTTACCAAATTCCAAAACATTCTACAACATTCCAAAAAAATCGCGCAACCTTCCAGAAATCTCATACAAAATTCTTTACATTTTCACAAAACCCTACCAAATTGCAGAAACTTCCCACTAAACCTCCACCAATTTGCAAGCAATCTAAGAAAAATCTTTCAAAATTCTTCAAGTCTAGTCAAAATCCCACAAAATTCCAGAAACATCCCACCAAATTCCAGAAAAATCACACAAAATTCCACATACATCCCATCAAACTCCCTAAATCTTCTCAAAACCCTACCACATTCCAGAAAAATCCCACAAAAACTTTTCCAATTTCCACTCATCCTAGAAAAATCCCTCAAAATTCTTCAAGTCTCTTTAAAATCTTACCAAATTCCAGAACATTCCACAACATTCCAAAAAAATCGCACACCCTTCCAGAAACCTCCTACAAAATTCTTTACAATTTCACATAACCCTACCAAATTCTAGAAACTTCCCACTAAACCTCCACCAATTTGCACACAATCTAAGAAAAATCTTTCAAAATTCTTCAAGTCTAGTCAAAATCCCACAAAATTCCAAACATCCCAAAAAATTCCACAGACATCCCAACAAACTCCCGAAATCTTCTCAAAACCCTACCAAATTCCAGAAACTTTACACAAAACCTCCTCCATTTTGCACACAAGCTAAGAAAAATACCTCATAATGCTTCACGTCTCTTCAGTCTACCAAATTCCAGAAACATCCCACAAAATCTCCTCCAATTTGCAAGCGATCTAAAAAAAATCTTTCAAAATTCTTCAAGTCTAGTCAAAATCCCACAAAATTCCACAAACATCACAAAAAATTCCACAAACATCCCAACAAACTCCCTAAGTCTTCTCAAAACGCTACCAAATTCCAGAAACATCCCACAAAATCTTTACAAATTACCACACAATCTAAGAAAAATACCTCAAAATTCTTCATGTCTCCTCAAAGTCTTTCAAATTCCAGAAACATCCCACAAAATCTCCAAAAATTTTCACACAATCTAAGAAAACTCTTTCAAAATTCTTCAAGTCAAGTCAAAATCCCTCAAAATTCCCGAAACATCCAAACAAACTCCCTAAATCTTCTCAAAACCCTATCACATTCCAGAAACATCCCCCAAAACTCTCCACAAATTTCCACACAATCTAAGAAAAAAACCTCAATTGCATCATATATTTTCAGTCCTTAAAATTGCAGAAACTTCCCACAAAATCCCACAAAAATCACACAGAATTCCAGAAACAACACACATAATTCCACAAACATCCCAACAAACTCCCTAAATCTTCTCAAAACCCTACCACATTCCAGAAAAATCCCACAAAAACTTTTCCAATTTCCACTCATCCTAGAAAAATCCCTCAAAATTCTTCAAGTCTCTTTAAAATCTTACCAAATTCCAGAACATTCCACAACATTCCAAAAAAATCGCACAACCTTCCAGAAACCTCCTACAAAATTCTTTACAATTTCACAAAACCCTACCAAATTGCAGAAACTTCCCACTAAACCTCCACCAATTTGCACACAATCTAAGAAAAATCTTTCAAAATTCTTCAAGTCTAGTCAAAATCCCACAAAATTCCAGAAACATCCCACCAAATTCCAGAAAAATCACACAAAATTCCACATACATCCCAACAAACTCCCTAAATCTTCTCAAAACCCTACCAAATTCCAGAAACTTTGCACAAAACCTCCTCCATTTTGCACACAAGCCAAGAAAAATACCTCATAATGCTTCACGTCTCTTCAGTCTACCAAATTCCAGAAACATCCCACAAAATCTCCTCCAATTTGCAAGCGATCTAAAAAAAATCTTTCAAAATTCTTCAAGTCTAGTCAAAATCCCACAAAATTCCACAAACATCCCAAAAAATTCCACAAACATCCCAACAAACTCCTTAAGTCTTCTCAAAACGCTACCAAATTCCAGAAACATCCCACAAAATCTTTACAAATTACCACACAATCTAAGAAAAATACCTCAAAATTCTTCATGTCTCCTCAAAGTCTTTCAAATTCCAGAAACATCCCACAAAATCTCCAAAAATTTTCACACAATCTAAGAAAACTCTTTCAAAATTCTTCAAGTCAAGTCAAAATCCCTCAAAATTCCCGAAACATCCAAACAAACTCCCTAAATCTTCTCAAAACCCTATCACATTCCAGAAACATCCCCCAAAACTCTCCACAAATTTCCACACAATCTAAGAAAAAAACCTCAATTGCATCATATATTTTCAGTCCTTAAAATTGCAGAAACATCCCACAAAATCCCACAAAAATCACACAGAATTCCAGAAACAACACACATAATTCCACAAACATCCCAACAAACTCCCTAAATCTTCTCAAAACCCTACCACATTCCAGAAAAATCCCACAAAAACTTTTCCAATTTCCACTCCTACTAGAAAAATCCCTCAAAATTCTTCAAGTCTCTTTAAAATCTTACCAAATTCCAGAACATTCCACAACATTCCAAAAAAATCGCACAACCTTCCAGAAACCTCCTACAAAATTCTTTACAATTTCACAAAACCCTACCAAATTGCAGAAACTTCCCACTAAACCTCCACCAATTTGCAAGCAATCTAAGAAAAATCTTTCAAAATTCTTCAAGTCTAGTCAAAATCCCACAAAATTCCAGAAACATCCCACCAAATTCCAGAAAAATCACACAAAATTCCACAAACATCCCAACAAACTCCCTAAATCTTCTCAAAACCCTACCAAATTCCAGAAACTTTGCACAAAACCTCCTCCATTTTACACACAAGCTAAGAAAAATACCTCAAAATGCTTCACGTCTCTTCAGTCTACCAAATTCCAGAAACATCCCACAAAATCTCCTCCAATTTGCAAGCGATCTAAAAAAATCTTTCAAAATTCTTCAAGTCTAGTCAAAATCCCACAAAATTCCACAAACATCCCAAAAAATTCCACAAACATCCCAACAAACTCCCTAAGTCTTCTCAAAACGCTACCAAATTCCAGAAACATCTCACAAAATTCTAGAAAAATCTTCTCAAAACCCTACCAAATTCCAGAAACTTCCCACAAAAACATTCCAAATTTCCACACATCCTAGAAAATTCCCTCAAAATTCTTCAAGTCTCCTCAAAATCTCACCAAATTCCAGAACATTCCACAACATTTCAAAGAAATCGCACAACATTCCAGAAACCTCCCACAAAATTCTTTACATTTTCACAAAACTCCACCAAATTCCAGAAACATCCCAAAAAATCTCCACAAATTTCCACACAATCTAAGGAAAATACCTCAAAATTCTTCATGTCTCCTCAAAGTCTTTTGAAATTCCACGAACATCTCTCACAATTCCACAAACATCCCAACAAACTCCTTAAACCTTCTCAAAGCCCTACCAAATTCCAGAAACATCTCACACAATTCTCGAAAAATCTTCTCAAAACCCCACCAAATTCCAGAAACTTCCCACAAAATCTTTACAAATTTCCACACATCCTAGAAAATTCCCTCAAAATTCTTCAAGTCTTCTCAAAATCTCACTAAATTCCAGAACATTCCACAACATTTCAAAAAAATCGCACAACATTCCAGAAACCTCCCACAAAAATCTTTACAGTTTCGCAAAACTCCACCAAATTCCAGAAACATCCCACAAAATCTCCACAAATTTCCACACAATCTAAGAAAAATACCTCAAAATTCTTCATGTCCCCTCAAAGTCTTTCGAAATTCCACAAACTTCCCACACAATTCCCTAAATATTCTCAAAACCCTTCCAAATTTTAGAAACATCCCACAAAAACTCTTCCTATTTCCAAAAATTCCACAAACATCCCACAAAATTCCAGAAAAATCTTTTCAAAACCCTACCAAATTCCAGAAATATCCCACAAAATCTTGACAAATTTCCACACAATCAAAAAAAAACCCTCAAAATTCTTCATGTCTCCTCAAAGTCTTTCAAATTCTAGAAACATCCCACAAAATCTCCAAAAATTTCCACACAATTTAAGAAAAATGCTTCAAAATGCTTCATGTCTCCTCAAAGTCAAAAACCTTAAAAATTTCCACACATCCTAGAAAAATCCCTCAAAATTCTTCAAGTCTCTTTAAAATCTTACCAAATTCCAAAACATTCTACAACATTCCAAAAAAATCGCGCAACCTTCCAGAAATCTCGTACAAAATTCTTTACATTTTCACAAAACCCTACCAAATTGCAGAAACTTCCCACTAAACCTCCACCAATTTGCAAGCAATCTAAGAAAAATCTTTCAAAATTCTTCAAGTCTAGTCAAAATCCCACAAAATTCCAGAAACATCCCACCAAATTCCAGAAAAATCACACAAAATTCCACATACATCCCATCAAACTCCCTAAATCTTCTCAAAACCCTACCACATTCCAGAAAAATCCCACAAAAACTTTTCCAATTTCCACTCATCCTAGAAAAATCCCTCAAAATTCTTCAAGTCTCTTTAAAATCTTACCAAATTCCAGAACATTCCACAACATTCCAAAAAAATCGCACACCCTTCCAGAAACCTCCTACAAAATTCTTTACAATTTCACATAACCCTACCAAATTCTAGAAACTTCCCACTAAACCTCCACCAATTTGCACACAATCTAAGAAAAATCTTTCAAAATTCTTCAAGTCTAGTCAAAATCCCACAAAATTCCAAACATCCCAAAAAATTCCACAGACATCCCAACAAACTCCCGAAATCTTCTCAAAACCCTACCAAATTCCAGAAACTTTACACAAAACCTCCTCCATTTTGCACACAAGCTAAGAAAAATACCTCATAATGCTTCACGTCTCTTCAGTCTACCAAATTCCAGAAACATCCCACAAAATCTCCTCCAATTTGCAAGCGATCTAAAAAAAATCTTTCAAAATTCTTCAAGTCTAGTCAAAATCCCACAAAATTCCACAAACATCACAAAAAATTCCACAAACATCCCAACAAACTCCCTAAGTCTTCTCAAAACGCTACCAAATTCCAGAAACATCCCACAAAATCTTTACAAATTACCACACAATCTAAGAAAAATACCTCAAAATTCTTCATGTCTCCTCAAAGTCTTTCAAATTCCAGAAACATCCCACAAAATCTCCAAAAATTTTCACACAATCTAAGAAAACTCTTTCAAAATTCTTCAAGTCAAGTCAAAATCCCTCAAAATTCCCGAAACATCCAAACAAACTCCCTAAATCTTCTCAAAACCCTATCACATTCCAGAAACATCCCCCAAAACTCTCCACAAATTTCCACACAATCTAAGAAAAAAACCTCAATTGCATCATATATTTTCAGTCCTTAAAATTGCAGAAACTTCCCACAAAATCCCACAAAAATCACACAGAATTCCAGAAACAACACACATAATTCCACAAACATCCCAACAAACTCCCTAAATCTTCTCAAAACCCTACCACATTCCAGAAAAATCCCACAAAAACTTTTCCAATTTCCACTCATCCTAGAAAAATCCCTCAAAATTCTTCAAGTCTCTTTAAAATCTTACCAAATTCCAGAACATTCCACAACATTCCAAAAAAATCGCACAACCTTCCAGAAACCTCCTACAAAATTCTTTACAATTTCACAAAACCCTACCAAATTGCAGAAACTTCCCACTAAACCTCCACCAATTTGCACACAATCTAAGAAAAATCTTTCAAAATTCTTCAAGTCTAGTCAAAATCCCACAAAATTCCAGAAACATCCCACCAAATTCCAGAAAAATCACACAAAATTCCACATACATCCCAACAAACTCCCTAAATCTTCTCAAAACCCTACCAAATTCCAGAAACTTTGCACAAAACCTCCTCCATTTTGCACACAAGCTAAGAAAAATACCTCATAATGCTTCACGTCTCTTCAGTCTACCAAATTCCAGAAACATCCCACAAAATCTCCTCCAATTTGCAAGCGATCTAAAAAAAATCTTTCAAAATTCTTCAAGTCTAGTCAAAATCCCACAAAATTCCACAAACATCCCAAAAAATTCCACAAACATCCCAACAAACTCCTTAAGTCTTCTCAAAACGCTACCAAATTCCAGAAACATGCCACAAAATCTTTACAAATTACCACACAATCTAAGAAAAATACCTCAAAATTCTTCATGTCTCCTCAAAGTCTTTCAAATTCCAGAAACATCCCACAAAATCTCCAAAAATTTTCACACAATCTAAGAAAACTCTTTCAAAATTCTTCAAGTCAAGTCAAAATCCCTCAAAATTCCCGAAACATCCAAACAAACTCCCTAAATCTTCTCAAAACCCTATCACATTCCAGAAACATCCCCCAAAACTCTCCACAAATTTCCACACAATCTAAGAAAAAAACCTCAATTGCATCATATATTTTCAGTCCTTAAAATTGCAGAAACATCCCACAAAATCCCACAAAAATCACACAGAATTCCAGAAACAACACACATAATTCCACAAACATCCCAACAAACTCCCTAAATCTTCTCAAAACCCTACCACATTCCAGAAAAATCCCACAAAAACTTTTCCAATTTCCACTCCTACTAGAAAAATCCCTCAAAATTCTTCAAGTCTCTTTAAAATCTTACCAAATTCCAAAACATTCTACAACATTCCAAAAAAATCGCACAACCTTCCAGAAATCTCATACAAAATTCTTTACATTTTCACAAAACCCTACCAAATTGCAGAAACTTCCCACTAAACCTCCACCAATTTGCACGCAATCTAAGAAAAATCTTTCAAAATTCTTCAAGTCTAGTCAAAATCCCACAAAATTCCAGAAACATCCCACCAAATTCCAGAAAAATCACACAAAATTCCACATACATCCCATCAAACTCCCTAAATCTTCTCAAAACCCTACCACATTCCAGAAAAATCCCACAAAAACTTTTCCAATTTCCACTCATCCTAGAAAAATCCCTCAAAATTCTTCAAGTCTCTTTAAAATCTTACCAAATTCCAGAACATTCCACAACATTCCAAAAAAATCGCACACCCTTCCAGAAACCTCCTACAAAATTCTTTACAATTTCACATAACCCTACCAAATTCTAGAAACTTCCCACTAAACCTCCACCAATTTGCACACAATCTAAGAAAAATCTTTCAAAATTCTTCAAGTCTAGTCAAAATCCCACAAAATTCCAAACATCCCAAAAAATTCCACAGACATCCCAACAAACTCCCTAAATCTTCTCAAAACCCTACCAAATTCCAGAAACTTTACACAAAACCTCCTCCATTTTGCACACAAGCTAAGAAAAATACCTCATAATGCTTCACGTCTCTTCAGTCTACCAAATTCCAGAAACATCCCACAAAATCTCCTCCAATTTGCAAGCGATCTAAAAAAAATCTTTCAAAATTCTTCAAGTCTAGTCAAAATCCCACAAAATTCCACAAACATCCCAAAAAATTCCACAAACATCCCAACAAACTCCTTAAGTCTTCTCAAAACGCTACCAAATTCCAGAAACATGCCACAAAATCTTTACAAATTACCACACAATCTAAGAAAAATACCTCAAAATTCTTCATGTCTCCTCAAAGTCTTTCAAATTCCAGAAACATCCCACAAAATCTCCAAAAATTTTCACACAATCTAAGAAAACTCTTTCAAAATTCTTCAAGTCAAGTCAAAATCCCTCAAAATTCCCGAAACATCCAAACAAACTCCCTAAATCTTCTCAAAACCCTATCACATTCCAGAAACATCCCCCAAAACTCTCCACAAATTTCCACACAATCTAAGAAAAAAACCTCAATTGCATCATATATTTTCAGTCCTTAAAATTGCAGAAACATCCCACAAAATCCCACAAAAATCACACAGAATTCCAGAAACAACACACATAATTCCACAAACATCCCAACAAACTCCCTAAATCTTCTCAAAACCCTACCACATTCCAGAAAAATCCCACAAAAACTTTTCCAATTTCCACTCCTACTAGAAAAATCCCTCAAAATTCTTCAAGTCTCTTTAAAATCTTACCAAATTCCAGAACATTCCACAACATTCCAAAAAAATCGCACAACCTTCCAGAAACCTCCTACAAAATTCTTTACAATTTCACAAAACCTTACCAAATTGCAGAAACTTCCCACTAAACCTCCACCAATTTGCACACAATCTAAGAAAAATCTTTCAAAATTCTTCAAGTCTAGTCAAAATCCCACAAAATTCCAGAAACATCCCACCAAATTCCAGAAAAATCACACAAAATTCCACATACATCCCAACAAACTCCCTAAATCTTCTCAAAACCCTACCAAATTCCAGAAACTTTGCACAAAACCTCCTCCATTTTGCACACAAGCTAAGAAAAATACCTCAAAATGCTTCACGTCTCTTCAGTCTACCAAATTCCAGAAACATCCCACAAAATCTCCTCCAAATTGCAAGCGATCTAAAAAAATCTTTCAAAATTCTTCAAGTCTAGTCAAAATCCCACAAAATTCCACAAACATCCCAAAAAATTCCACAAACATCCCAACAAACTCCCTAAGTCTTCTCAAAACGCTACCAAATTCCAGAAACATCCCACAAAATCTTTACAAATTACCACACAATCTAAGAAAAATACCTCAAAATTCTTCATGTCTCCTCAAAGTCTTTCGAAATTCCACAAACATCCCACAAAATCTCCAAAAATTTTCACACAATCTAAGAAATCTCTTTCAAAATTCTTCAAGTCAAGTCAAAATCCCTCAAAATTCCCGAAACATCCAAACAAACTCCCTAAATCTTCTCAAAACCCTATCACATTCCAGAAACATCCCCCAAAACTCTCCACAAATTTCCACACAATCTAAGAAAAAAACCTCAATTGCATCATATATTTTCAGTCCTTAAAATTGCAGAAACATCCCACAAAATCCCACAAAAATCACACAGAATTCCAGAAACAACACACATAATTCCACAAACATCCCAACAAACTCCCTAAATCTTCTCAAAACCCTACCACATTCCAGAAAAATCCCACAAAAACTTTTCCAATTTCCACTCCTACTAGAAAAATCCCTCAAAATTCTTCAAGTCTCTTTAAAATCTTACCAAATTCCAGAACATTCCACAACATTCCAAAAAAATCGCACAACCTTCCAGAAACCTCCTACAAAATTCTTTACATTTTCACAAAACCCTACCAAATTGCAGAAACTTCCCACTAAACCTCCACCAATTAGCACACAATCTAAGAAAAATCTTTCAAAATTCTTCAAGTCTAGTCAAAATCCCACAAAATTCCAGAAACAGCCCACCAAATTCCAGAAAAATCACACAAAATTCCACATACATCCCATCAAACTCCCTAAATCTTCTCAAAACCCTACCAAATTCCAGAAACTTTGCACAAAACCTCCTCCATTTTGCACACAAGCTAAGAAAAATACCTCAAAATGCTTCACGTCTCTTCAGTCTACCAAATTCCAGAAACATCCCACAAAATCTCCTCCAATTTCCAAGCGATATAAAAAAAATCTTTCAAAATTCTTCAAGTCTAGTCAAAATCCCACAAAATTCCACAAACATCCCAAAAAATTCCACAAACATCCCAACAAACTCCCTAAGTCTTATCAAAACCCTACCAAATTCCAGAAACATCTCACAAAATTCTAGAAAAATCTTCTCAAAAACCTACCAAATTCCAGAAACTTCCCACAAAAACTTTCCAAATTTCCACACATCCTAGAAAATTCCCTCAAAATTCTACAAGTCTCCTCATAATCTCACCAAATTCCAGAACATTCCACAACATTTCAAAGAAATCGCACAACATTCCAGAAACCTCCCACAAAATTCTTTACATTTTCACAAAACTCCACCAAATTCCAGAAACATCTCACAAAAACCCAAAAATTTCCACACAATCTAAGAAAAATACCTCAAAATTCTTCATGTCTCCTCAGTCTTTTGAAATTCCACAAACATCCCACACAATTCCACAAACATCCCAACAAACTCCTTAAACCTTCTCAAAGCCCTACCAAATTCCAGAAACATCTCACACAATTCTCGAAAAATCTTCTCAAAACCCCACCAAATTCCAGAAACTTCCCACAAAATCTTTACAAATTTTCACACATCCTAGAAAATTCGCTCAAAATTCTTCAAGTCTTCTCAAAATCTCACTAAATTCCAGAACATTCCACAACATTTCAAAAAAATCACACAGCATTCCAGAAACCTCCCACAAAATTCTTTACATTTTCGCAAAACTCCACCAAATTCCAGAAACATCCCACAAAATCTCCACAAATTTCCACACAATCTAAGAAAAATACCTCAAAATTCTTCATGTCTCCTCAAAGTCTTTCGAAATTCCACAAACATCCCACACAATTCCCTAAATATTCTCAAAACCCTTCCAAATTTTAGAAACATCCCACAAAAACTCTTCCTATTTCCAAAAATTCCACAAACATCCCACAAAATTCCAGAAAAATCTTTTCAAAACCCTACCAAATTCCAGAAATATCCCACAAAATCTTGACAAATTTCCACACAATCAAAAAAAAACCCTCAAAATTCTTCATGTCTCCTCAAAGTCTTTCAAATTCTAGAAACATCCCACAAAATCTCCAAAAATTTCCACACAATTTAAGAAAAATGCTTCAAAATGCTTCATGTCTCCTCAAAGTCAAAAACCTTAAAAATTTCCACACATCCTAGAAAAATCCCTCAAAATTCTTCAAGTCTCTTTAAAATCTTACCAAATTCCAAAACATTCTACAACATTCCAAAAAAATCGCGCAACCTTCCAGAAATCTCATACAAAATTCTTTACATTTTCACAAAACCCTACCAAATTGCAGAAACTTCCCACTAAACCTCCACCAATTTGCAAGCAATCTAAGAAAAATCTTTCAAAATTCTTCAAGTCTAGTCAAAATCCCACAAAATTCCAGAAACATCCCACCAAATTCCAGAAAAATCACACAAAATTCCACATACATCCCATCAAACTCCCTAAATCTTCTCAAAACCCTACCACATTCCAGAAAAATCCCACAAAAACTTTTCCAATTTCCACTCATCCTAGAAAAATCCCTCAAAATTCTTCAAGTCTCTTTAAAATCTTACCAAATTCCAGAACATTCCACAACATTCCAAAAAAATCGCACACCCTTCCAGAAACCTCCTACAAAATTCTTTACAATTTCACATAAACCTACCAAATTCTAGAAACTTCCCACTAAACCTCCACCAATTTGCACACAATCTAAGAAAAATCTTTCAAAATTCTTCAAGTCTAGTCAAAATCCCACAAAATTCCAAACATCCCAAAAAATTCCACAGACATCCCAACAAACTCCCTAAATCTTCTCAAAACCCTACCAAATTCCAGAAACTTCGCACAAAAACTCCTCCATTTTACACACAAGCTAAGAAAAATACCTCAAAATGCTTCACGTCTCTTCAGTCTACCAAATTCCAGAAACATCCCACAAAATCTCCTCCAATTTGCAAGCGATCTAAAAAAAAATCTTTCAAAATTCAAGTCTAGTCAAAATCCCAAAAAATTCCACAAACATCCCAAAAAATTCCACAAACATCCCAACAAACTCCCTAAGTCTTCTCAAAACGCTACCAAATTCCAGAAACATCCCACAAAATCTCCACAAATTTCCATACAATCTAAGAAAAATACCTCATAATTCTTCATGTCTCCTCAAAGTCTTTTGAAATTCCACAAACATCCCACACAATTCCACAAACATCCCAACAAATTCCTTAAACCTTCTCAAAGCCTTACCAAATTCCAGAAACATCTCACACAATTCTCGAAAAATCTTCTCAAAACCCCACCAAATTCCAGAAAAATCACACAAAATTCCACATACATCTCATCAAACTCCCTAAATCTTCTCAAAACCCTACCAAATTGCGGAAACTTTGCACAAAACCTCCTCCATTTTGCACACAATTTAAGAAAAATACTTCAAAATGCTTCATGTCTCCTCAAAGTCAAAAACCTTAAAAATTTCCACACACCATAGAAAAATCCCTCCAAATTCTTCTAGTCTCTTTAAATATCTTACCCAATTCCAGTACATTCCACAACATTCCAAAAAAATCGTACAACCTTCCAGAAACCTCACACAAAATTCTTTACATTTTCACAAAACCCTACCAACTTCCAGAAACTTCGCACAAAAACTCCTCCATTTTACACACAAGCTAAGAAAAATACCTCAAAATGCTTCACGTCTCTTCAGTCTACCAAATTCCAGAAACATCCCACAAAATCTCCTCCAATTTGCAAGCGATCTAAAAAAAAATCTTTCAAAATTCAAGTCTAGTCAAAATCCCAAAAAATTCCACAAACATCCCTCACAATTCCACAAACATCCCAACAAACTCCTTAACCCTTCTCAAAACCCCACCAAATTCCAGAAACTTCCCACAAAATCTTTACAAATTTCCACACATCCTAGAAAATTCCCTCAAAATTCTTCAAGTCTTCTCAAAATCTCACAAAATTCCAGAACATTTCACAATATTTCAAAAAAATCGCACAGCATTCCAGAAACCTCCCACAAAATTCCAGAAACATCCCACAAAATCTCCACAAATTTCCACACAATCTAAGAAAAATACCTCAAAATTCTTCATGTCTCCTCAATGTCTTTTGAAATTCCACAAACATCCCACACAATTCCCAAACATCCCAACAAACTCCTTAAACCTTCTCAAAGCGCTACCAAATTCCAGAAACATCTCACAAAATTCTAGAAAAATCTTCTCAAAACCCCACCAAATTCCAGAAACTTCCCACAAAATCTTTACAAATTTCCACACATCCTAGAAAATTCCCTCAAAATTCTTCAAGTCTTCTCAAAATCTCACTAAATTCCTGAACATTCCACAACATTTCAAAAAAATCGCACAGCATTCCAGAAACCTCCCACAAAATTCTTTACATTTTCGCAAAACTCCACCAAATTCCAGAAACATCCCACAAAATCTCCACAGATTTCCACACAATCTAAGAAAAATACCTCAAAATTCTTCATGTCTCCTCAAAGTCTTTCGAAATTCCACAAACATCCCACACAATTCCCTAAATCTTCTCAAAACCCTTCCAAATTCCAGAAACATCCCACAAAAACTCTTCCTATTTCCAAAAATTCCACAAACAACCCACAAAATTCCAGAAAAATCTTTTCAAAACCCTACCAAATTCCAGAAATATCCCACAAAATCTTGACAAATTTCCACACAATCTAAAAAAAACCCTCAAAATTCTTCATGTCTCCTCAAAGTCTTTCAAATTCCAGAAACATCCCACAAAATCTCCAAAAATTTCCACACAATTTAAGAAAAATACTTCAAAATGCTTCATGTCACCTCAAAGTCAAAAACCTTAAAAATTTCCACACATCATCGAAAAATCCCTCAAAATTCTTCAAGTCTCTTTAAAATCTTACCAAATTCCAAAACATTCTACAACATTCCAAAAAAATCGCGCAACCTTCCAGAAATCTCATACAAAATTGTTTACATTTTCACAAAACCCTACCAAATTGCAGAAACTTGCCACTAAACATCCACCAATTTGCAAGCAATCTAAGAAAAATCTTTCAAAATTCTTCAAGTCTAGTCAAAATCCCACAAAATTCCAGAAACATCCCACCAAATTCCAGAAAAATCACACAAAATTCCACATACATCCCAAAAAATTCCACAAACATCCCAACAAACTCCCTAAGTCTTCTCAAAACGCTACTAAATTCCAGAAACATCCCACAAAATCTCCAAAAATTTCCACACAATCTAAGAAAAATACCTCAAAATTCTTCATGTCTCCTCAAAGTCTTTTGAAATTCCACAAACATCCCACACAATTCCACAAACATCCCAACAAACTCCTTAAACCTTCTCAAAGCCCTACCAAATTCCAGAAACATCTCACACAATTCTCGAAAAATCTTCTCAAAACCCCACCAAATTCCAGAAACTTCCCACAAAATCTTTACAAATTTCCACAAATCCTAGAAAATTCCCTCAAAATTCTTCAAGTCTTCTCAAAATCTCACTAAATTCCAGAACATTTCACAATATTTCAAAAAAATCGCACAGCATTCTAGAAACCTCCCACAAAATTCTTTACATTTTCGCAAAACTCCACCAAATTCCAGAAACATCCCACAAAATCTCCACAAATTTCCACACAATCTAAGAAAAATACCTCAAAATTCTTCATGTCTCCTCAAAGTCTTTCGAAATTCCACAAACATCCCACACAATTCCCTAAATATTCTCAAAACCCTTCCAAATTCCAGAAACATCCCACAAAAACTCTTCCTATTTCCAAAAATTCCACAAACAACCCACAAAATGCCAGAAAAATCTTCTCAAAACCCCACCAAATTCCAGAAATATCCCACAAAATCTTGACAAATTTCCACACAATCTAAAAAAAACCCTCAAAATTCTTCATGTCTCCTCAAAGTCTTTCAAATTCCAGAAACATCCCACAAAATCTCCAAAAATTTCCACTCAATTTAAGAAAAATACTTCAAAATGCTTCATGTCTCCTCAAAGTCAAAAACCTTAAAAATTTCCACACACCATAGAAAAATCCCTCCAAATTCTTCTAGTCTCTTTAAATATCTTACCCAATTCCAGTACATTCCACAACATTCCAAAAAAATCGCACAACCTTCCAGAAACCTCACACAAAATTCTTTACATTTTCACAAAACCCTACCAAATTCCAGAAACTTCGCACAAAAACTCCTCCATTTTACACACAAGCTAAGAAAAATACCTCAAAATGCTTCACGTCTCTTCAGTCTACCAAATTCCAGAAACATCCCAAAAAATCTCCTCCAATTTGCAAGCAATCTAAAAAAAATCTTTCAAAATTATTCAAGTCTAGTCAAAATCCCACAAAATTCCACAAACATCCCAAAAAATTCCACAAATATCCCAACAAACTCCCTAAGTCTTCTCAAAACGCTACCAAATTCCAGAAACATCCCACAAAATCTCCACAAATTTCCACACAATCTAAGAAAAATACCTCATAATTCTTCATGTCTCCTCAAAGTCTTTCGAAATTCCACAAACATCCCACACAATTCCCTAAATCTTCTCAAAACCCTTCCAAATTCCACAAACATCCCACAAAAACTCTTCCTATTTCCAAAAATTCCACAAACAACCCACAAAATTCCAGAAAAATCTTCTCAAAACCCCACCAAATTCCAGAAATATCCCACAAAATCTTGACAAATTTCCACACAATCTAAAAAAAACCCTCAAAATTCTTCATGTCTCCTCAAAATCTCACCAAATTCCAGAAACATCCCACAAAATCTCCAAAAATTTCCACACAATTTAAGAAAAATGCTTCAAAATGCTGCATGCCTCCTCAAAGTCAAAAACCTTAAAAATTTCCACACATCATCGAAAAATCCCACAAAATTCTTCAAGTCTCTTTAAAATCTTACCAAATTCCAAAACATTCCACAACATTCCAAAAAAATCGCGCAACCTTCCAGAAATCTCATACAAAATTCTTTACATTTTCACAAAACCCTACCAAATTGCAGAAACTTCCCACTAAACCTCCACCAATTTGCAAGCAATCTAAGAAAAATCTTTCAAAATTCTTCAAGTCTAGTCAAAATCCCACAAAATTCCAGAAACATCCCACCAAATTCCAGAAAAATCCCAAAAAATTCCACAAACATCCCAAAAACCTCCCTAAATCTTCTCAAAACCCTACCAAATTCCAGAAACTTTGCACAAAACCTCCTCCATTTTGCACACAAGCTAAGAAAAATACCTCAAAATGCTTCACGTCTCTTCAGTCTACCAAATTCCAGAAACATCCCACAAAATCTCCTCCAATTTGCAAGCGATCTAAAAAAAATCTTTCAAAATTCTTCAAGTCTAGTCAAAATCCCACAAAATTCCACAAACATCCCAAAAAATTCCACAAACATCCCAACAAACTCCCTAAGTCTTATCAAAACCCTACCAAATTCCAGAAACATCTCACAAAATTCTAGAAAAATTTTCGCAAAACCCTACCAAATTCCAGAAACTTCCCACAAAAACTTTCCAAATTTCCACACATCCTAGAAAATTCCCTCAAAATTCTTCAAGTCTTCTCAAAATCTCACAAAATTCCAGAACATTCCACAACATTTCAAAGAAATCGCACAACATTCCAGAAACCTCCCACAAAATTCTTTACATTTTCACAAAACTCCACCAAATTCCAGAAACATCCCACAAAATCTCTACAAATTTCCACACAATCTAAGAAAAATACCTCAAAATTCTTCATGTCTCCTCAAAGTCTTTTGAAATTCCACAAACTTCCCACACAATTCAACAAACATCCCAACAAACTCCTTAAACCTTCTCAAAGCCCTACCAAATTCCAGAAACATCTCACACAATTCTCGAAAAATCTTCTCGAAACCCCACCAAATTCCAGAAACTTCCCACAAAATCTTTACAAATTTCCACACATCCTAGAAAATTCGCTCAAAATTCTTCAAGTCTTCTCAAAATCCCACTAAATTCCAGAACATTCCACAACATTTCAAAAAAATCACACAGCATTCCAGAAACCTCCCACAAAATTCTTTACATTTTCGCGAAACTCCATCAAATTCCAGAAACATCCCACAAAATCTCCACAAATTTCCACACAATCTAAGAAAAATACCTCAAAATTCTTCATGTCTCCTCAAAGTCTTTCGAAATTCCACAAACATCCCACACAATTCCTTAAATATTCTCAAAACCCTTCCAAATTCCAGAAACATCCCACAAAAACTCTTCCAATTTCCACAAAATTCCACAAACATCCCACAGAATTCCAGAAAAATCTTCTCAAAACCCTACCAAATTCCAAAAACATCCCACGGAATTCCACAAATATCCAAAAAAACTCACTAAATCTTCTCAAAACCTTACCAAATTCCAGAAACATCCCACAAAAATCTCCAAAAATTTCCACAAAATTCTACAAACATCACACAAAATTCCAGAAAAATCTTTTCACAACCATACCAAATTCCAGAAACATCTTGTAAAATCCCTCAAAAATCCCACCAAATTCCAAAAACATTCCACGGAATTCCACAAACATTTCAACCCATTCCCTAAATCTTCTCAAAACCTTCCAAATTCCAGAAACATCCCACAAAATCTACAAAAATTTCCACAAAGGTCCACAAACATCCCACAAAATTCCAGAAAAATCCTCATAAAACCCTACCAAATTCCAGAAATATCCCACAAAAACTTGAGAAATTTCCACAAAATCTAAAAAACCCTCAAAATTCTTCATGACTCCTCAAAGTCTTACAAATTAAAGACATAACCCACAAAATATCCAAAAATTTCCACACAATCTAAGAAAAATACCTCAAAGTACTTCATGTCTCCTCAAAGTCCCACAAAATTCCAGAAACATCCCACCAAATTCCAAAAAAATCCCACAAAATTCTAGAAACATCCCAGAAAATTCCAGAAACATCCCAACAAACTCCCTAAATCTTCTCAAAACCCTACCAAATTCCAGAAAAATCTCACAAAAACTTTTCCAATTTCCATAAAATTCAACAAACATTCCATAAATTCCAGAAAAATCCCACAAAATTCCACAAACATCCCAACAAACTCCCTAAATCTTCTCAAAACCCTTCCAAATTCTAGAAACATCCCACAAAATCTCTTACACTTCCCACAAAATTCCACAAACATCCCACAAAATTACAGAAAAATCTTCGCAAATCCCCACCAAATTCCAGAAATATCCCACAAAATCTTGACAAATTTCCACACATACTAAGAAATATCCTCAAAATTCTTCATGTCCCCTCAAAGTCCTTCAAAATTCCAGAAACCTCCCACAAAAATCTCCAAAAATTTCCACAATATTAAACGAAAATTGCACAAAATTCCCTAAAAATCTTCTCAAAACGCTACCAAATTCCAGAAATATCCCACAAAATCTACAAAAATTTCCACAAAATTCTACAAACAGCCCGCACAATTCCAGAAAAATCTTTTCAAAACCCTACGAAATTCCAGAAACATCCAGCAAAATCCCTCAAAAATCCCACCAAATTCCAAAAACATGCCACGGAATTCCACAAACATCCCAACACACTCCCTAAATCTTCTCAAAACTCTACCAAATTCCAGAAACTTCCCACAAAATCTACAAAAATTTCCACAAAATTCCACAAACATCCCACAAAATTCCAGAAAAATCTTTTCACAACCCTACGAAGTTCCAGAAATATCCCACAAAATCTTGACAAATTTCCACACAATCTAAAAAAACCCTCAAAATTCTTCATGACTCCTCAAAGTCTTTCAAATTTCAGAAACATCCCACAAAATATCCAAAAATTTCCACACAATCTAAGAAAAATACCTCAAATTGCTTCATGTCTCCTCAAAGTCCTTCAATTTCCAGAAACACCCCACACAATTCCAGAAAAATCACACCAAATTCCAGAAACATCCCACAAAATTCCACAAACATCCCAACAAACTCCCAAAATCTTCTCGAAACCCTACCATATTCCAGAAACATCCCACATAATCTCCACAAATTTCCACACAATCTAAGAAAAATACCTCAAAATTCTTCATGTCCCCTCAAAGTCTTTCGAAATTCCACAAACATCCCACACAATTCCCTAAATATTCTCAAAACCCTTCCAAATTCCAGAAACATCCCACAAAATCTCTTCCACTTCCCACAAAATTCCGAAAACATCGCACAAAATTCCAGAAAAATCTTCTCAAAACCCCACCAAATTCCAGAAATATCCCACAAAATCTCCACAAATTTCCACACAATATAAGCAAAATACCTCAAAATTCTTCATGTCCCCTCAAAGTCTTTCGAAATTCCACAAACATCCCACACAATTCCCTAAATCTTCTCAAAACCCTTCCAAATTCCAGAAACATCCCACAAAATCTCTTCCACTTCCCACAAAATTCCGAAAACATCGCACAAAATTCCAGAAAAATCTTCTCAAAACCCCACCAAATTCCAGAAATATCCCACAAAATCTCCACAAATTTCCACACAATATAAGCAAAATACCTCAAAATTCTTCATGTCTCCTCAAAGTCCTTCAAAATTCCAGAAACATCCCACAAAATTCCACAAACATCCCAACAAACTCCCTAAGTCTTATCAAAACCCTACCAAATTCCAGAAACATCTCACAAAATTCTAGAAAAAGCTTCTCAAAACCCCACCAAATTCCAGAAACATCCCACAAAAACTTTACAAATTTCCACACATCCTAGAAAAATCCCTCAAAATTCTTCAAATCTCCTCAACATCTCACCTAATTCCAGAACATTCCACAACATTTCAAAGAAATCGCACAACATTCCAGAAACCTCCCACAAAATTCTTTACATTTTCACAAAACTCCACCAAATTCCAGAAACATCTCACAAAATCTCCACAAATTTCCACACAATCTAAGAAAAATACCTCAAAATTCTTCATGTCTCCTCAAAGTCTTTCGAAATTCCACAAACATCCCACACAATTCCCTAAACCTTCTCAAAACCCTACCAAATTCCAGGAACATCCCACAAAAACTTTACCAATTTCCACAAAATTCCACAAACACTCCACCAAATTCCAGAAAAATCCCACAAAATTCCACAAACATCCCAACAAACTCTCTAAGTCTTCTCAAAACCCCACCGAATTCCAGAAATATCCCACTAAATCTTTACAAATTACCGCACAGTCTATGAAAAATACCTCAAAATTCTTCATGTCTCTTTAAAGTCCTTCAAAATTCTAGAAAAATCCCACAAAATTCCATGAACATCCCAACAAACTCCTTAAATCTTCTCAAAACTCCACCAAATTCCAGAAACTTCCCACAAAAACTTTAGAAATTTCCACTCATCCTAGAAAAATCCCTCAAAATTTTTCAAGTCTTCTCAAAATCTCACCAAATTCCAGAACATTCCACAAGATTTCAAAAAAACTGCACATTCCAGAAACCTCCTACAAAATTCTTTACGTTTTCACAAAACTCCACCAAATTCCAGAAACATCCCACAAAATCTCCACAAATTTCCATACAATCTAAGAAAAATATTTCAAAATTCTTCAAGTCTTGTCAAAATTCCTCAAAATTCCAGGAACATCCCAGAAAATTCCAGAGAAATTCCAGAAAATTCCACAAACATCCCAACAAAATCTGTAAATCTTCTCAAAACCCTACCATTTTCCAGAACCATTTCACAAAATCTTTACGGATTTCCACAAAATCGAAGAAAAATCCCTCAGAATTTTTCAAGTCTCCTCAGTATCCCACAAAATTCCACAAAAATCCCACAAAATTCCAGAAACATCCCACAGAATTCCACAATTATTACACAAAATTCCACAAATATCTCCAAAAATTCCAGTAAAATCTGATTAAATTGTTAGCGTTCAGGAACACACATAACCACAAATGATTATATGCGGGTGCTTTATTAAGAGATCTGGGTGTCAGGGGTACACATACCCAAATCTCTCTCATCTTGGTTTTGGGTTGAACATATTTTCATAGTCTAGCATTATATAACTCACATATTAATTATTAAACTTACATTGTTCTATTGTATGCATTGTTTTTACCCAAGCATGGATTTCTCCTGATCCACCCCAGCCCCCTAACATTGTTCCTCACGTTCTTTAAACAATAATTACAGCTAATCACATCTAACAATTGTATCATTATCATCTACTGATTACACAGGTGCAATTTTGACCTGATTTTTAGCAAGTACAAGGCCTAACATTTCCCAGCGCCAACTTTTCCAAGGCCTTTCCAAACCTAACTAACTTTATAAGTCCCAAAATTTTCTAACATTTTGAGACCTTTTACTATCACTTACAGGACTTGTGTGCTCCAGACCCCTCACCAGCCTTGTTGCCCTTCTCTGGACACGCTCCAGCCCATCCATGACCTTCCTAAATAAATTGGGGGCCCAGAACTGGACACAGCACTCGAGGTGCTGCCCAACCAATGCAGAGTAGAGGGGAGGAATCCCTGCCCTGCTCCTGCTGGCCACACTGTTCCTGATCCAGGCCAGGAGCCATTGGCCTTCTTGGCCACCTGGGCACACTGCTGGCTCATGCCCAGCCTGCTGTCCATCAGTGCCCCAGCTCCCTTTCTGCCTGGCTGCTGTCCAGACACTCTGTCCCCAGCCTGTAGCACTGCAGGGGTTGTTGGGGCCAAAGTGCACGACCCGACACTTGGACTTGTTAAACCTCACCTTGTTGGGTTTGGGCCCTGGATCCAGCCTGTCCAGCTGCCTGTGCAGAGCCCTTCTACCCTGCAGCACATCAACACTCCCAGCCAAGCTGGTGTCACCACGGTTCCATGGGGCCCTAGAGTGTCACAATGGTCTCCAGGATTCCATGAAGCCTCCCAGCAATCCAGTTTTGGATCATACTGGGAGTGACTGGACTCATACTGGGAGTATCTGAGAATGACTGGGAACATACCATGCACATCATCCCCCATACTGGGGGTGACTGGGAGCAACTGGGAGCGTGCTGGGAGCCAACGGCATCATCCTGGGACTGACTGGGTTGATCTAGTCAGAGGCAAATGGGACCATCCTGGGAGTGCTGCCATGTGACAAGGATCATACTGGAGCTTACTGGACTCATACTGGTGTTGAAAGGGAACAGCTGGGATCTCTGAACACCAAAGGTTTTTTTCCTGCCCACTGAAGAAGGAGCTTCCCAGTGTCCATGTGTGAGGGGACCTTCACCTGAACCAGATGCTGTTAGGAGAAAAAGCTGCCTCTGCTGGCAAATCCCACACAAAAAGTCAATGCCAAGAGAGAGCATTTTACTTTCACAACTTCCCTCCTGGAGTCATAGTCCTTTTGAATCAAGTCCTTTTGAATCACAGCAAGCAAGAGAACAGCACAAAATATAAGGCTGTGTCCAGTTTTTGGCTGGGTGAGCAAACAGAGGGAGCGCCAGGGTCCGTTGCCACAGACTCTCCTCTTGGGGAACAGAACCCCCCAAGGCTCCATTCCAATGCTGTGCACACCCTGCTGGCTACAAACAACCCCTTTTTTAAGAAGTTGTTGGCAGGAGCTGTCCCAAATAAATGGCATCTTAATGGCAATTTTCATTCAAAATCACCTCCGTTCCAAAGGATGAACAGAAAGCCCACAGCAATCCCAAAGGCACATATGGTGCACCTGGGGAAATCCTCAACTTCAGGGCCCAGTGGGTTAAAAAATACCCATAAGAAGCCACAGAGTGCAGAGTGCAAAACTGCAACAACCACTTGCTGGATCATTTTGGCTGTGCTGCACATGTCTGCAGACTCTCTGTCCCCCTGCAAGGACAGAAGGACACCCATCAGGGGCTGGGCTGGCTGCTGAGAATGCCTTGGGCAGGACGATCCTCAGGCAATGAGCAGGTGCCCAGAGCCGCTCTGACACTGAGGCCTCTGTGCCCCACAGCAACGGGAACACCACAAGGACACGGCAACGTTCCTGTGACATCACAGCAGCAGCTCCCCCAAAAACTGTTTGCAAGGTTCTCCTGGGTCACCAAGGAGCACAAAGGATCCTCAGAGGGCACAACCTATTGCTCAAAGGATCCAAGAGGAGCTCAGAAAATGCAGCAAATGAGGACACCCCACAGCCCAGCCTGAACACTGAGAAGGAACAAAGAAGTGACCAAACCAAAGGAAATACAACTTTTGGTCACTGATGCTTCTGACTATAACCAGCAAGGCTTGTTCCATCTGGGATCTTTGTTCTAGTTCTAGAAACAAGCAACGTTCTCTGCTGTAACTGTACATTCCATCACCAGTCAGAGATCCTCATCGACGAGGTCACCCAGCATCCCTGAGGCCACAGCAGGGAGTGCTCCTGACATCTGGTAGAGCACTGTGGCTTTCCTGGGATCCTTCTGGTCCTGTGGCTGAGAGGAGTGGGGTGGATGGAACCAGGACAGGTCACAGATCAGCAGCCCCACTGCAAGCAGTGCTTTCTCCTGCTGTGTTGGGACCGTGGGGTGACTGATATTGGGACTCCCCTGGCTTTGGCTCCTACAGACCACACAGTGGCTCAGACACTGGCCTGAGGGAAGGGGTCTCATGGAAACCCGGCAGAGGCATTTCTCTTTGGAGAGGGGGTTCTGCAGGGAGAAGGGAGAACAAGAGACATTCCTGTCTCCTCTTTCAGCAGCCATACCACAGTCCATCAATGCCAGAGTTCATAGGATCACTTCCATGCCAGGGAGCACAAGGCACTCAAAACTGAACCCTGCCAGAGCCCAGCCCTGCCTGCCCATTTGGAGGGTGTGGGGGAATGCAATTTCAGCAGGAGCTGACCCACAATGATACTTTGCCACTTGTGGGTTTCTCACAGCCTTAGAAGGAGTTTGAGATCTCTGTCCCCAACACCCACTCACCCTTCAAGTGCACACACGTGCCTGGGGGCAATTCAGGGTCCCTGGAGTGGTGGCTGCTAATCTTGGAAACAGGAGCTGTTGTCTTTTCCAATGGCCTTAACTCCCTTCTAGCTATTAGAAAGTGGCTGAGTAAAGGAAATGACCCTGGAGGAAGGGGACCAGAACCTTGGAAAAAGATGAAACATCTTTTGTCTGAATTACAAATTAAATCCCTTTCATTTATTTCTTTAGTACTACTCTATTACTACAAACAAAAACATGTTTCTGAGCTGACTGTTGGGATTCGGGGCTTTATTTCTTGGTCTTGTTTTTATTATTATTTTTTAGTATTACTTTTCATTGTCAAGACTTTTAAATCTTAGACATAAATAACAAATGCTGGATGTCACACACTGGGAAAATTCCCTTGTTTTTCCCACCAGAATTAAACTGGACACTCAACTCCAAGTTGCCAGTGGATTCTAAAGACGGAAAATCCTGTTAATGCCGGGTTTGGTGTGGTTTGGAGCTGGGGAAGGGTCTCATCCCCTCCCAGAGGCGCCCCAAGCCCGCTCTGCTGCCACGTCTGCGCTCGCGGCCCCTCACGGCGGCCCTGCCCTGGGGACATGGTGGGACCCCCTCCTGCCAGGGCTGAGGCTCCTCATGGCCCCTCACAGCCCCTCATGGCCCCATAGAACTTCTCATGGGCCCATAAAACCTCTCATGGCCTCTCATGGTCCCTCATGGCCTCTCAAAGCCCTTCATGGCCCCACATTTTTCCTCACGGCCCCTCTCAGCTCCAGGCGCGGGGCTCCTCCCAAAGGAGAAGGGGTCGGGCCCTGCTCTTTCTCCTTTTATTTCGGTCCCTTCATAGCGACGAGTAAACAAAGGCTGAATGGAGCCTTTCCCCAGCGTTTCCCTCGGGGTTCATTGCAGGCTGAAGCTCTGTGCTGGCGCTGGCCCGAGCACCAACATCCCTGCAGCCCCCAAGGCCTTTGCTGTCCCCCCGTGTCCATTCCCTGTCCCCGAGTCCCGCCCGGCTCTGGCAGCAGCAGCAGCCGCAGCGCAGCGGGCGCCGGCCCGGCCCGGCCGGGGCTCCCGGCCACGAGCAGCAGCAGCGCCGGCCCTTCCCACCTGCTCCTGCCTCGGCTTGCCAGGGCTTTTGCCAGGGCAATTCTGGACTACAGCAACAATCCCCCACAAACAGCCCTGATTCCTCAGGCCCGCCTCTGCTGCCCTCAGCCAGCCCTCAGAGGAAGAAAGGATCGGGTTCCAGCGCTGTTTTCAGCACTGTTTTGCTCACCCTGAGGTGACAGCAGGAGGCTGTTGGTGCCTTGGCCTTGGCAATTGGAGATCCCAGCTGATCTTGCCCCTCTTCTGCTTGCCACTTGAATTTTAGCAGTACAGCTGCAATTGCCTCTTTCAATCAGTGCTACCCACTGTGCTTTTCTGACAGGGAACTCGGACTGCTTGTTAAAAAGGCCTCATGAGTAGTAGATCTCCAAATGCTCCCAACTCCCTGAGCACAAAATCAAAGAGAATTAAAGCCACACAGGTCACATTTGCAGTGCTCAAACACAGCCCTGTTGCTGCTGCTGCTGCTGAAATAGAATCAACTGACAGAGGCCATCACAGAAATTGCCTTTACAGTGGCAAATAAAATGAAAAAATCGACTAGGAGAAAAAAAACCCAGAACTCCCCAACTCACTTCACTGTTTCTACCGAGCAGCAGAAGAAAAAGGAACAGGGCACCTTTCAGGCAGTTCCACAAGCTCAGGGTTCTCATTTCATGGGGAATCTGAGATGCAATTGGCCTTTTTAAAAGGATAAAACAAAGGGAATGAATTGGAAATTATTAGGAAAAAATGTACCTTCTTATATACAAAGTTCACCAAGTCATTCCCTGCATTTCTCCTTTTCACATTCTTTCTGTCATCCAGAGAGGTCCAGCTTATCATGTTCTGATGCTTATCATCAACTGATTGTGCTCTTGATTTCTCCCAGTGCAAGAGATGTAGAATCATCTAAACTGAACACAGAAACAAACTCTCTCTGTCAGCCCATTTTCATGTTCCAGATCACTTTCAAGGTGTCCATGGGGGATTTGGAATGATCAGCTCTCCACTTCTGGCTGCACACCCTGGAGATTCTTTCTCCACATTCAGCCAGGCTTGTATTCCCTAACAATTCCTGGTACCTCATCATGTTTTCTTTGGGTAGAAGAGTAACAGTGGAAACCTTACCAATGGCACAACTCCCCAGTGCACAAGGAAAAGAAAGAACAAGTTTCAAGTGCTTCAAATATTTGTTCTGCTTTGCTGCAAGAGTTGTGCTGCAGTCACTTACAGTGTGGGAAGCCAAGAGAAGCTGCAGCTGGGGGCACATCTTGTGATAGGAGCTGCGCCTTGTTCTCCAGGACAGGTTTTTGGAAAGAACAGACGGGACTGTGGAGAAGATTCTGGGAAAATTGAAACAACTTTCTTATGAAATGAAAATCAAATCAAAAGAAACAACCAATATGTTTTTCTCTATTTTTCTCTATTTATTTTTATGTTCCCCTTTTCCATCTTGCACTTTCTCTATCCCATTCATTCCAAATGGATCTCACCTCTAAGATCTGAGACTTGGCAAGTTTTAGACACTGTAAAATACCATGAGCTATACCCAGTTTGCCTTGCCCTGTTTTCCTTGGAAAGCAATGCTGGAGACACAAGTGCAGCGCTTGGGTCGGGTACAAATTCTGCATTCAGGGAATGTGCTCAGATGGTGCCTGACCCTCAGCAGGGACAAGGCACAGCAGCAGCCAAGGGCATTGCTGTGCCCCTGTGCAGGAGTCAAGACTCTGGCTCTTGGCTCAACACGGCAAAGTTCCCGTGTTTGGCCAGGCTCAGGGGCTGCCCGGGGAGTGCGGGGCTCGGGCCGGGGCCGAGCGGGCAACGGACAAACGGACACGGGGACAAACGGTCCCGGTGCTTCAGTTGCAGCGGCGGCAGCAGCGGCAGCAGCAGCAGCGGCGGCAGCAGCAGCAGTGGAAGCAGCGAAAGCAGCCAATTTATCACTTTTCTGTCTCTCCTCTCCCTTTCCCACTGTCCCACATTCCCTCCGGGTCTCCCTTTTCCTGCGTCCCCCTCTCTTCCAGGTTCCCTCTCCCCGTACCCGCCCGGGCCATGCCCCCGGCCCGCCCCCGGACCCGCCCCCGGGCCCAGGCGGGGTTGCCCCGGCCCCGGCCCCGGCCGTCCCGCCGTGGTCTCGCCTCCGCCGGGCTCTGGCTGTGCTGGCGCTGGCGCTGCTGGGCGGGCATCATTGCCTGGGGCTGGGGCGGAATCGCTGCCCTTTGGCTCCGCCTTGCCCGATCCCGGCCCCGGCCCCGACGCAGGCTCCGGTCCCGGCCTCGGCCCCGGCCCCGACCCCGGCCCCGACCCCGGCTCCTCCCGGGGCCCGCGGAGGACACAGGCGGCGCGGCCGCTGCCGCCGCCTCCGCTGCGGCTTCCCCGGCCCGAGCTCCGCCGCTCAGCAGCGCGGCCGCTGGCCCCGAGCCGCCGCTGCCGCGTTCCAATGAGGGAACGCCTGCGGATGCCAGGCCCGGGGAGCTCGGGGAGCGCTCGGGGGCCGTTCCTGTCCCCGGGCCAAGCGCTGACAGCCGCGACTCGCCCCCAGGGAAGGCGCAGGAGGCCCTGCAGCAGCGCTACGAGCTGGGCCCGCTGCTGGGGCGCGGCGGCTTCGGCAGCGTCTTCGCGGCCACGCGACTCTCGGACGGCGCCCCGGTGAGCGGTGGGCAGAGGAGGAGGAGGAGGAGGGGGCGGAGGAGATGGCGGGGGCGCGGCGGGGCGGGCAGCGAGCTCAAGCCTCTGCTGCTCCTTGCTCGCAGGTGGCCATCAAATGTGTGCCGCGGGATCGCGTCCGGCTCTGGGGCGAGCTGGTGAGTGTGCGGGGCCAGCGGCAGAAGCCGGGGCGTGCCGGGCAGGGATGAGCCGGGGCCCGGCGGGGTGGGAGCCGCCGAGAGCCCTGCGGGGAGAGCGGGCGCGGGGTGAGCGAGGTGTGCAGAGCATCCCGGGCTGGCTGAGGGGTCCCAGAGCCCTGGCCCGGCCTCAGCCCCACTGACAGCACCGTGCTCCTCCCGCAGCCCGACGGCACCCGTGCTCCCATGGAGATTGTGCTGCTGGACAGGGTGTCCTCTGGCTGTGCTGCAGTCATTCAGCTGCTGGAGTGGCTTGAGCTCCCCGACAGCTTCGTGTTAGTGTTGGAGCGTCCACAGCGGTGCCAGGACCTCTCGCATTTGCTGGCGGAGCGGAGGTTCCTGCCAGAGGAGGAGGCGCGGGGGCTCTTTCGCCAGGTGCTGGAGGCCGTGCAGCACTGCAGCAGCTGCGGGGTCCTGCACAGGGACATAAAACCGGAGAACATCCTGCTCGACCTGGCCACTGGGCAGCTGAAATTGATCGACTTTGGCTGTGGCGCCTTCCTGCAAGACACAGCCTACACCCAGTTTGCAGGTGAGCCCTCGCAGGGGATGCTCCTGGCCATCTCATGGCCCAGCCTGGCTGTGGCACTGGGGATTCCCCGTGGTGCTGCCAGGATGGGATCAATGCTTGAGGCAAATTGATTTGGATGGGGGTGTGAGTGGGGCCAGCTCCCAGCCCTGCCAAGAGCCTTCAGCACCCACTGTGCCCTGGGCTGGGGCTGGGACAGCCAGCCTGACAAAAACCCCCATGGGGGTAGCAGAGGGCGGGGGTCTGACCCCATGCCCCAGAGAGTTTAGTGAGTCAGCGAGGAAGGGCTTGAACTCCTCTGCTCCCCACGTTTGCCTTGGCCTATTAACAATGTTTTGGAGGCCATGCAGGCAGGGAGGAGAGTGTGTTTTCTCTACCACGGGGTGGGTTTTTATTTGCTTGTCATGGTTGGGCCTCCCCAGTGCTTCTGCTGCCCTCTTGCAGCAGGAGTGGCTTCTTTTCCAACCCTGGGTTTGTAGCCAAGTGCCAGGTGCTGGCAAGAGGGCAGTGGGTCACCCCGTGTGTCTCTGGGGCAGCCCCCACATGCCCAGGGATGCTGGGGCCAGGCTCTGGGAGCAGCAGCATTCCCCTGATGAGCTCCATCTGTGTTCCACAGGAACCCTGTCCTACAGCCCACCAGAGTGGATCCACCAGCAACGCTACCATGGCCAGGCAGCAACAATCTGGTCCCTGGGCCTCCTGCTCTACCAGCTGGTCATAGGGAAGCACCCATTCATGAGGGGCCAGCAGATCATCTGGGGGCGGATCTTGTTCCCACGACGGCTCTCCCAAGGTGAGTCCTCATCTCTGGGCACAGGGGGAACACTGGGCTTGGGAGACAGCTGTGGGCTCATGAGCATCCTGCTCTGGCAGCTGCTGAGGAGGTGGCACATGTCCTGCTCTCCTGCAAACAGGGAATCCATGGGGAAGTTGAGGCCCAGCTCTGGGCACACCCAGCATGGCCTGGGCACTGGAAGGGGGCGGCAACTTCTCCAACTGACTGGTGATTCCTGGTTTCTCTCTTCAGAATGCCAAGATATTATTAAGAGGTGTTTGTCCATGCAACCCTCGGACAGGCCATCCTTAGAAGACCTTTTCCGCGATCCTTGGATGCAGGCTGTTCATCTGCCCTAGGAGATGGGAGAGATCCACATGCACGGTTGGATCCAGGGGCCTGGCAGGTAACAGCTCCACACATTTCTTGGCAATCAGTGGCAAAGCAAACCAGGCTGTTTTGTCGTGCCTGTAGCTCTGAGCAGGGGTCATCAGAAGGGAACACACAGCTCTTGGGCTGGAGCTGAGCTGGACACCTGGTGTGGCAAGCACTGGTGGCCACCATTCCCCCTGCTTTTGCTTGTCTGCTTCACTGATGGCTGGGGCCCTGGGCAGAGCACTGACAGCCTGGTCTGGCCCCTAGGCAAGGAGAAGGAGCCCCTGGAGAAGCTGTTACCAGCTGGGGCTGCTGCTGGAGACACCAAGGGCAACCTCAAGGATGGCAATCTCTTCCTCCAGCTGGCCAGCTGAAGATGATGGATTTCAATTCTGGCATGTCTTCTTCAAAGACTCGCTCCACGCCCAATTTGCAGGTGAGTCCACAGCCAGGGGATGCTCCCAGATCTGGGCATGGCACAGCCTGGCCAGGCACCAAAGGTTCCCCCCTTGGCTGGGGTGGATGCAAGCAATTCTTCAGTTGGCTGCCAAGCTGCTTTTTGTCTCTGGACAGCTGCTGAGGGGCTGGGTCTGCCATGGCTGGCTGCAGGCTGGGCACATGGCCTGCCCTCCTGCTCTGCTCCCAAAGGCAGCAGTGATGGGCAGCTTTGGGCCCAGCTCTGAGCACGGCCAGCATGGCCTGGGCACCGCGGGTGGCTGGGACAAGGGGACAGGAGCCTTCAGCTGACGGGCGGTTTCTGGTTTCTCTCCTTGCAGCCGGGCTCTGCGGATGCTGAGGCTGCTCTGGGCTCTGCCAGGGCTCTGCTGGGCTCAGCCCCAGGCACAGCTGGGCTCACCCTGCCCTCCCATTGCTCTGACAGCTTTGCATCACACGAGCCCGTTCCCAGCACACCGCCTGAGCTTTCTGCTTTTGCAGGTGAGTGAGACTCTCCTGCAAGCCAAGAGATTGCAGTTAGGGACACACATCCAATTGGCAAGAACCCAAACTCTCCACAGTCCCAGCTGAATGCCTGCATCTGCACAGGATGTTTTCTGTGTCCCACTCTTCCTTTCTTTTTGGCTGCAATTGTGCAATTGCACTTTCTTCCTCCTCTAGAAGTGCCACTGCTGTGTTCCTGAGGCAGTGCAGTCTGGAGCTGATGGATGAAGAATCGCCCCTCTGCACTTCCAAACCAGAACAGAAAGCTGTAAGTGGGACTTTGCATCTTTAAGAAACCCCTGAATGTTTGAAAGGGAATGTGCGGCTCATTCACAGGGTGAGAAGGAAGGGCATTTTCTAAAGGATTTGGGGTTTGAAAGAGTTTAGATTCCCAGTGCTGCTTGGAGCTGGCAAGGCGCAAAGCACTTTCTTCTTGCTTCACTCCAATTTCACCACAATTTAAAATAACAATATTGGAATCAAACCCCACAAACTTTTTCAAAAAGGTTCCTGACGCCGGTAAGATGCATCATGCCATCAGCACATTTACAAAGTAAATAACTGAGTTTTATGTTTCAAAAAACCAATTACACCTTAATTCAAAGTTAGAGAAGATTTTTCACTGCACACTTGGGTTCTGTTTTTATCTTTCACATTTTATATAAGTTTTTTTTCTTTTATTTTTCCGCATTTTTCCCCTTAAAACAGAAATCATGCTATGAAAAAGAAGTGTCCTTTGCTCCTGGTTCCTGTGTGGAGCAGCTCCCTTCCTGCTGGCTGAGCTGCTCAGGCAGAGCCCGGCAGCTCCTGGCCCTGCAGGGCTGAGGCTTTTCCCTGTTGCACAGACTGATGGAGCAGCACTGCTGAACACGGGCACACACAGAGGGAGCAGAGCAGCTGCCTTTGCCCACCTGAAGCTCCAAGGCCAAACTCTGAGCAGACACGTCTGGAAGAGACTCGCAGGCTCCCTGTTGGCTCTGCTGCCCCACTTGTGCCCAGCCCAGCTCTGCGTGAGGCACAGGGAGAACAAGGGGCAGCTCCTTCCCAGCCCCAGCCCAGGGACCCCACCAGCCCCTGGCCTTGGGGCACTGTCAGCACCCGCTGCTCCAGCCACGGCTTGTGCTGGCACTGACAGCAACAACCAAAGTGGGGCTGGTCCCGAGGGAGCAGCAGCAGTGCCTGGATCTGATCCCTCAGTGTGGGGCAGTGCTGGAAATATGAACGCAGCAGCAGCACCACCACCAGCAGCAGCACCAGCAGCACCAGCAGCACCAGCAGCACCAGTGCCAGCAGCACCAGCAGTAGCATCAGCAGCAGCACCACCAGCAGCAGGAGCAGCAGCAGCAGCAGCACCAGCACCAGCAGTACCAGCACCACCACCAGCACCGGCAGCAGCACCACCACCAGCACCAGCTTCACCAGCAGCGCCAGCAGCAGCACCACCAGCAGCATGAGCAGCAGCAGCACGAGCAGCAGCACCAGGGGCAGGATCAGCACCAGCAGCAGCACCAGCAGCACCAGCAGCACCAGCAGTACCAGCAGTACCAGCAGAACCAGCTCCAGCAGCACCAGCTCCAGCAGCACCAGCAGCAGCAGCACCAGCAGTACCAGCAGAACCAGCTCCAGCAGCACCAACAGCAGCAGCACCAGCACCAGCACCAAAAGCAGCACCAGCAGCAGCACGACCAGCAGCCGAAGCAGCAGCAGCAGGACCAGCAGCACCAGCACCAGCACCAACAGCACCAGCAGTGCCAGCAGTACCAGCACCAGCAGCACCAGCATCACCAGCAGCAGCAGTACCAGCAGCAGTAGCATCAGCAGCAGCAGCACTACCAGCAGCAGCAGCAACAGCAGCAGCAGCAGCAGCAGCAACAGCAGCAGCAGTGCCAGCAGCACTAGCAGCAGCACCAGCACCAGCAGCACCAGCAGCACCAGCAGCACCAGCAGCACCAGCAGCACCAGCAGTACCAGCAGAACCAGCAGCGGCAGCAGCACCAGGGACAGGACCAGCACTAGCTTCACCAGCAGTACCACCAGCATGAGCAGCAGCAGCAGCACCACGACCACCAGAAGCAGCATCAGCAGCAGTGCCAGCAGCACCACCACCACCACCAGTGCCAGCAGCACCAGAACCAGCACCACCAGCAGCACCACCAGCACCAGCAGTAGCACCAGGGGCAAGATCAGCACCAGCAGCACCAGCATCACCAGCAGCAGCGCCAGCAGCACCAGCAGCACCACCAGCAGCACCACCAGCAGCACCACCACCAGCACCACCACCAGCACCACCAGCAGCAGCAACAGCAGCAGCACCAGCAGCAGTGCCAGCAGCAGCACCAGCAGCACCTGCACCAGTACCAGCAGCAGCAGCAGCACCACCAGCAGCAGCAGCAGCAGCAGCAGAAGCACCAGCAGCACCAGCAGCAGCAGCAGCAGCAGCAGCATCACCTGCAGCACCAGGACCAGCAGCACCAGCAGTACCAGCAGAACCAGCAGCAGCACTACCACCAGTGCCAGCACCAGCACCACCAGCACCAGCAGTAGCACCAGGGGCAGGATCAGCACCAGCAGCACCAGCAGCAGCACCAGCCATAGCATCAGCAGCAGCACCAGGGGCTGGACAAGCACCAGGAGCAGCAGCACCAGAAGAAGCAGCACCAGCAGCACCACGAGCAGCATCAGTGGCAGCACCAGCAGTACCAGCACCAGCAGAAGCAGCAGCAGCACCAGCAGAAGCAGCAGCAGCACCACCACCACCAACAGCAGCACCAGCAGAAGCACCAGCAGCAGCAGTGGCAGCACCAGCAGTACCAGCAGCAGCAGAGGCAGCAGCACCAGTAGCACCATCGTCACCAGCACCAACACCAGCACAAGCAGCACCAGTAGTGCCAGCAGCAGCATCAGCAGCACCAGCAGCAGGACCAGCAGTGCCAGCAGCACCACCACCAGCACCAGCATCACCACCAGCACCACCACCAGCACGAGCAGCAGCAGCACCAGCACCAGAAGCAGGACCAGCAGCAGCACCAGCACCAGCACCACCACCAGCACCAGCATCAGCAGTGCCAGCACCCGCAGCAGTACCAACAGCAGCTCATGGAGCTGACTTTCAGTGCAGCCTCTGCCATGCTTCCCTCCCTGTGCAGCAGTGTCACAGCAGCCTGAGGCACCTGGGCTCCTGCATGTTACGCCAGGAACAGAGCTGGGGACTCCCTCTCCATGTGGAGCTTCCAGATGGAAAAGGCTGCTGTGACCGGGCAGCTCCAAGGGCACAGAAAGGAGGGGCTCGACCCCTTGATCTGTGCCAGTCCCACAGTCCTGGGCAGCAGCCACCGAGCCCTGGGGGAGCAGAGGGCACAGCAAGAGGGACAAAAGCAGTCAAGGTCAGAGACTGGGAAGAGCCAGACCTGGGAGCAGGAACAGATGCTTCATTGAACTCCTGGAGAAAGCTCTTGGCTGGTTCAAAGCCCTGAAAGGTGTGAAGGGCAGAGAAGAGGCCACACCAAACAATGCTCCTGTTTTCACACCTCCCCTCTCTGTGTCCCAGAAGGAATTGGATGAACTGTATTCTTCTCTCTGAGTCGTCTCGTTCAGCGTGAGCAGCTCAGCACCAGGAGCTGAAGGAGCTGAAGCCTCAGGCCACAAGAGCTGAGCAAGAGGGGGCTTTTGGGCCAAAGTAATGCTGCTAAGTAAAGGACCTAGCTGAATGCAGCAGATAGAATCCTGCAATTATAGAATCCATTTTGCTGGAAAAGGGCTCTCAGCTCATCCAGTCCAGCCAGTCACCCAGCAGTTTCAAGCCCAGCACTAAACCTCGTCCCTGAAGTGCCAAGGTCTGAACAACAGGCCCTGAGTGAGGCCTGAACAACAGGCCCTGAGCCAAAGGTGACCTCTGGATGAACCTTCCAACCAGAGGTTATCTGTCTGTCTGCTCATTACTGAAATATGCATGGTCATTAGCACTGTGATAGATGGATCCACTCATCAATGAAACATGGATTGACCTTTCTGTGTTTAGAAGCCAGACAAGGCCATTCAATCGGACATCTGGCCTTGTTTGGGGTGTATGGACAGAGTCAACTCCCTTGGTTCCTCCTTGAGGCCTGGCCAGGCTTTGGTAGGGACGCAAGAGGAGGATGAAACCAGATGTTCCCACAGCAGAAGTGCTGTCAGTTTGTTTATTCAGCACTATCAAAGCTGGGCCCTCTCTCACAGCGGAGGTTGAGCCTCACCTGTGGCTGGAGGCACCTGCAGGATTTCCCAGTGTCCGGGAGTGGCTCTCCAGTCCTTGGCTGTGACAGCATCCCCAGCTGATGGGTGGATCTGGGGATGGCAAAGTCTGAGGGGAACTGGATCTTTGTTAATGCCTGCAGGCAATCTTTGGCAGTGATGATTGGGTGCATTGCTGAGCTGCTCCTTTTGTGATCCTTTGCTGCTTGGAGCTGCAGTAAGTGACACTGATTCCTTCAGGTGGTGTTTGTGCCTTTGGTGCTGACCCTGCCCACTGGTGAAACCAAATTGGCAGAGTCTGGCCAGATCACAACAAAATATCACTTTTTAAATGTAAATGTAAGGAATCTGTCCCATCTGAAATTCCCAGAAGGGAAGCCCTCCCCAGAGTTCACTGGCTCTGGAGTGGGGCTGAGGTGGGAGCACCGTGCGAGCAGTGGGGCAGTCGGTTAAAAGAGGCTGAACCGCAGGATGTCTTAAAATGCATCCAAACATTGCATATGGAAAAAGGAAAAGAACTTGTGGGTTTGGGAAGACAAGGATGGATTTTGTTAACAGCACCAACGAAAGGAACAGTTGTTTTTTGGAATGCTCCCACATGAAGGTACAGAAAAAGGTTTTAGTCTTGAGCTCAGGTTTGTTTGTGCAAGTAACATAATAACAATATCAATAACAACACAATAATATATATTTATATATATAATCAAAACTCAATAATGTGAAATAATGCTGAAAATACCAATTTGTGAGCTTTGGCTGCTCACTGTAACACTAAATACCCTACAAAAAAGAACTGGCAAAGACCCAAATGTCAATGGTAAACTTTGTGAATTGTATACAAGGAATAAAGGAGGAAGGGATAAAACTGGCTATTTTTATAGGGTTTGTTGATACTATGATGCAGAATGCTTTGTCTGTTCCTGTGAAAAGCACAGTGATTAAGACTGCTGGGTTTTTCATGTACCAGACTCTCTACAAGCTGCAGGATTGGTTGAACAGGTGAAGGAGTTGTTAAGAGAGCAGTTGATAAAATGAGGAAATGGGAACCTGTCCTGGTGGAGAACCCATCTCCCAGATGTGTTCCATGCCCTTAACAATGGGCCCACTGGGGAAATGGAAAGCCCTGGGTGTGCAGGGCTGCACCCAATTTGCAAACACAACCATGGACAGTGAGACTTGGACTGCCTGGGAAATGGTTCTGGGTGTGATGGCCCCTGACAGGGCCACCCCAGAGGCTGCAGGGCTGGACCTTCATGCACTGGAATTAATTAGGAAAAAGCCAAAGCAAATGAAAGTTAACAATACAAGAACAGGAATTTAGATTCCTCCAGGACGCTTTGGTTTGGTAACTGCTCACTTGAGCTTGGCCTTGAAAAGTGTTGATGTCATGGGAGGAGGAATTGATACAGATTATCAAGGAGAAATTAAAGAAATTCTGTTAAAAATGAATGAACACGATTGGATTATTCAACCCCATGACAGGTTATCACAAATATTGATATTGCAGTTTAAAAACGATTGTGAAAGAAGGAGATCCACCTCCAATCAGCACTGTTTGTGGAGATAAAAGGTTTGGATGCAGCAGTCCTAATAATTGGTCCAGAGTGTGGGTCCAGAGGCCAAATGGCCCTCCAGAGGCAGCTGAAGGAACAGCTCTGGGGAAAGACAACACTGGTTGAATCCTGAAACCTGAGCATGAAGAATGGGAATATATCCCTGCAGCCAAGTGTTCTCTGCCACAACAAGTCAATATTGTTTTACAGATGCTGCCAGAGCAAATTTCCCTGTTTGGCCCAACGACCCCTTTGGAAAATGCTCTGATCCACGGGGCTCCATGTGAAGGCTGATGTGACACTGAGGGACTTGCACACCAATTCCAGCCAGGAGCTGGGAATTGGGATCCTCTCCCCTTCGGCTGGAGAATTGCCAGGTCCCAGTCCCTGATGGGCACCCAGGCTCCTGGCTGGAATTGGTGTGGAAGTCCCTCAGTGTCACATCAGCCTTCACATGGAGCCCCGTGAATCAGAGCATTTTCCAAAGGGGTCGTTGGGGCAAACAGGGAGATTTGCTCTGGCAGCATCTGTAAAACAATATCCCATAACATCAGCTTGTTCTGGCAGAGAACACTTGGCTGCAGGGACATATTCCCATTATTCCTGCCCAGGTTTCAGGATTCAAACAGTGTTGTCTTTCCCCAGAGCTGTTCCTTCAGCTGCCTCTGGAGGGCCATTTGGCCTCTGGACCCACACTCTGGCTCCATTATTAGGACTGCTGGATCCAAATTCTTGATCTCCATGAACAGAGGTGATTTGAGGTAGATGTCCTTCTTTCACAATTGTTTTTAAAACTGCAATATGAATAACTGTACTACCCTGCCATGGGGTTGAAAAACAAAATCTTGTTCATTATTGTTTAACAGACTTACTTCAATTTCTCCTTGATAATCTGCATCAATTCCTCCTCCCATGACATCAACACTTTGCAAGGCCAAGCTCAAGTGAGCAGTTACCAAACCAAAGCATCCTGGAGGAATCTGAATTCCTATTCTTGTATTGTTAACTTTCATTTGCTTCTGCTTTTTCCTAATTAATTCCAGTGCAGGAAGGTCCAGCCCTGCAGCCTCTGGGGTGGCCCTGTCAGGGGCCATCACACCCAGAACAATTTCCCAGGCAGTCCAAGTCTCACTGTCCATGGTTGTGTTTGCAAATTGGGTGCAGTCCTGCACACCCAGGGGTTTCCATTTCCCCAGTGGGCCCATTGTTAAGGGCATAGAACACATCTGGGAGATGGGTTCTCCACCAGGACAGGTTCCCATCTCCTCATTTTATCAACTGCTCTTTTAACACCTCCTTCACCTGTTCAACCAATCCTGCAGCTTGTAGATAGTCTGGTACATGAAAAACCCAGCAGTCTTAATCAGTGTGTTTTTCACAGGAACAGACAAAGCATTCCACATCACAGCATCACCAAACCCTATAGAAACAGCCAATTTCACCCCTTCCTCCTTTATTCTTTGTATAAAATTTGCAGTTTACCACTGACATTTGGGTCTTAGCCAGTCCTTTTTTGTAGGGTGTTTAGTGTTATAGTGAGCAGCCAAAGCTCACAAATCAGTACTGTCAACATTATTTCACATTATCAATTTTTAATTATGTATATAAATATATATTATTGTGTTATGTTATTATCATCATTATCATCATTATCATTATCATCATTATTATCATTATTATAATCATTATCATCATTGTTCTTGTTGTTGTTGTTTCACTTGCACAAACAAATCTGAGCTCAAGACTATAACCTTCTTCTGTCACTCCACATGGGAGTGTTCCAGAAACAATTGTTCCTTCTGTTGGTGCTTTTTCCTATTTGCTGTTAACAAAATCCATCCTACTCTTCCCAAACCCACAAGTTCTTTTCCTTTTTCCACATGCAATTTTTGGATTCATTTTAAGGCTGATTTACTAAGATATGGATATGATCTGGTATCCAACTGAGACAGACAAAGACTCTTTAACTGTTTCAGGGTTAAAAAGTGTATGTTTATTCGCAGCGATGGGCCGATGTGTCAGGTCACCCCTTAATACACACGGCCCCGAGCCCAGGTGAATACAGGCTTTTTATTTACAGAAGTATTGAATACAAATACATATTCATGACCCAGTTCCCACCAACTTTTCACTTCCTATGCTACTTAGGAAAAAAAGCAATTAAGCATGCGTAGTTTGATCCTTGAAATGGGTCGGTGGTCTTTTTCTGAGGAGGGGTCACAGAAGGGAGGAAGGGATATGGCTCTTCCTCGTTCTGCCCTTTCTACCTTTTCAATGCAAAGTGACAAATGGACCCTTGGCTGGGCTCCTTGTTTCATATCTTCAATGAGTTTCTGATTTGCAACTGTCTTATGTTCTTGAAGTTCTTTACCAGATACTTTATTTCTCACTCTAAGCCCAACTGAACAAGCATAAAGTTGACAATTAGTTATTAGCCAATGATTAACCTCTATTTTAGCAAGGCCTCTCTATCTACCTTTAATTTTAGCAAGGCCCATCTATTTATTTTAATTAGAGTTTGTCACTCTGAAAACTCAGCTTCTGAGTATGCTAACATAGTTTTCTAAGTACTTTCCCAGGACAGTAACTGTAAGCATAGATATGTGTACATTCTTTCTGTTAACGTCTTGTGATGGGCATCTCTCATGGCCAGTGCAGTGAGAAAGTGTTATCCTGACCATCCAATCCCTGGCCATGGTCAGAAGCCTATAAATCCTGGGAGGGAAAATAAACTCTCTCTTCTTTTCACCACACCTCGACCTGTGTCCGTGTGATCTATTCATCTTCAGCGGCAACAGACAGATGGTATTCCATTTTTAATCGTGTGGGACAAACTGCATTACGGTTCAATTCCACCTGTCCAATCTGTACACATAAACCTTTTGATAAAGTCTGGGGCTGCAATTGGATCCAGCCGCTTCCAGTCTCTTTGCTTAGAAGGGATTTGAAAGTCTAGGCATTCTGGAGGGGTTTGAGGCTCCACGGTGGCTGTTGAGTGTCATTTCTCCACTTCATGACTCAGCAGGAGTTTCTCCAATAAAGAAATAAAGCTTTTGCCAGAAGCTCCCACTCTGCCCATGACAGGAAGCCCTGGGAGTGTCTGTAATATCCCGGCTCTTTGGCAGCCTGGGGACTCCTGGGATGTCACCGTGGAGCCTGCATGAGTGCCTGTGACAGAGCGGTGCCTTTGCAACCCAAGGTCCCCTGGGATGTCACCATGGAATTACTGTGACTGTGTCTGACCACACGGCTCTTCAGCATCCCCAGAAAGCCCTGGGAGGTCTCTCTGTAGCCCCTGTCTGTGCCTGTGACATTGCAGCTCTTGAACAGCCTGGAGACTCTGGGAATGGCCCCATGGATCCCCTCTGAGGGTCTGTAACAAATCTGATCCTTGGTAGGCAGCCATCACCAGGACCTGTTGCTCTGGTCTCTTTCCATGGCTACCATTACAGCCCCCTGTTACTATGATTTATTTCTATGGCAACCATCACTGTCCCCTGCAACTATGGTCTGTTTCCATGGAAATGACCACTGCCTCCTGTTGCTATGGTCTGTTTCCATGGCAACCATTGCAGCCCCCTGTAGCTATGGTCTGTTTCCATGGCAACCATCACAGTCCCCTGTTGCTATGGTCTCTCCCATGACAGCTCCATGAAGACCCCATGCCTCAGTTGTTGCCGTGGACAACAGCTCAGGCCTGGAGCCAGAGCCCATTGCCATGGCAACCATTTGCAGTCCCATCCCCTGGCTCATGGGATCACAGAGCCACAGAATTGGCTGAGTTGGGAGGGACCCATGGGGATCCTCCAGTCCAACTGCTGGCCCTGCACAGGACACCCCAACAATCCCAGCCTGGGCCTGGCAGCACTGGCCAAGTGCTGCTGGAGCTCAGACAGCCCTGGAGCTGGGAGCCCGCCCTGAGGAGCCTGTTCAGTGCCCCAGCAGCCTCGGGGGAAAAACCTTTTCCTCACATCTAGCTTAAACCTGCCCGGCTCAGCTCCAGCTGCTTCCTCCACTCCTGTCCCTGGGCACCAGAGGGAAGAGGATCCTGCAGCCCCCAGCCAGGGACCCGCTCCCAAGGCTGCTGCCACGGCAACCAGGCCTGGCACCAGCTGGGATGCTCGGTTTCCACAGGCTGAGCTTCAGGAATGGGATTCCCCAATTTCCTGCTCCAGCTAAAACTGCACTGCCACTCGCTTCCATCCCAACTCCTGTGGAAAGCACAAAAGGCAAAGATCCCGGGTTGGGATAAGAACAATTTGCTGGGAACAGCAACGAGATAAGGAACAAACAGGAACAGAAACAATTTTGGTAACAGGAGGGATAAGACAAACTATTTACAGGGAAAACTACAACACCAGCAACTGGCTCTTCCTGGCCACGTATTTTCTCATGTCTGGAAGAGAGAGAGCGAGTCCTTTTCCTGCCCCTGGCAATGATCTGAGATAGGATTGAATCTAATGACAGGGCCATGGTCAGACCCTCACATTCCACAATGCAAAATCATGATATTGCCATGGGCAGGAAGAGGTACAGGTGTGGATCACAGGGAACATGGATCACCAGGTGTCTTCCCAGTGTGGTTCCTCCAAGGGGGGATGAAGCTGGAGCAGTGCACAAAGCTGTTCCTGCAGTTGGGGCATTTGCAGGGCTTCCCTTAGTGGTGCCTCCATTGGGGTTTGGTCAAGTGAGAGCTGTCTGAGAAGCTCTTCCCACACTCAGGACACACGTAGGGCCTCTCCCCTGTGTGGATCATCTGGTGAATGGTCATTTGGGACCTCCAGCTAAAGCTCTTCCCACATTCCCCACACTTGTAGGGCCTCTCCCCAGTGTGGATGTGCCGGTGGGTGATGAGGGTGGATTTGTCCTTGAAGCCCTTCCTTCAGTCGGGGCAGCGGAAGGGCCCCTCCTCTGTGTGAATCCATTGGTGCTGGAGGAGATCTGAGCCACTTTGGAACCTCTTCCCACACTGGGGACACTCGTAGGGCCTCTCCCCAGTGTGGATGCGCTGGTGGATGATGAGATTGGATTTGCAGCTGAAGCCCTTCCCATATTCCCTACACTCATAGGGCCATTCCCCAGTGTGGATCATCTGGTGGCAAATCAGGCTCTTGCTCTGGCTGAAGCTCTTCCCACATTCCAAGCACTCGTAGGGCTTCTCCCCATCCTGAAGCTGCTCATGGACCACCAGCTCAGAGCCCCACCTGTATTTCTGGCTGCCATCCTGTCAGAGGGTGGGTCTTTCCTCCTCAGAGGAAAAGGGGTTTGGAGCCCCTCTTCTTGCAGGATCTCCAGGGCTTTTACTTGCACTCTGGAGCCACTCAAAACAGCCTCGTCTATGAGGTTCTGCCATGGGGATTTGTCCTTTCTGGTCTCCATCCTCAGCTCCTTGTCTGGGGGAGGAAGGACAAGGAGAGGATGGGATTTGCCTCCGTGCCAGAGGGTAGGGGAAGGAGACCCCCCCAGTGCATCCCCGGCAGGACGGCGTCAGCAGCGGGGTTGTCCTGCAGCCGGGGGCCGGGCTGGGTTGGGAGATGGAGCAGGAGAAAGGGGGAAAAGGGCACTGACTTCCTCCTCACCTGCCTGGGTGTCCTGGGGCATCTTCCTCTTCCTCACAGCCTCCTTCTCCATCTGGACAAGGTTTGGGAATGAGAAATTCTGGTTTGTGAGAAAACAAGGAATGAACACATTGAATGAGCCCAACAGGATATTTAGGAATGCCTCAAACCATCAGCAAATGCTGCCCTGCTCTGCGGGCTCAGGGCAGCAGAAGGAGCCCCAGGGCTGCCGACACAGCCGCAGCAGGAAGGGCACGGGGCCTTGCACAGAACCTGGCACGGCCTTCTTGGGACACGTCCTGTCTGGTGACCATCCTAAATCCACACAGGCTGTGACACAGACATGGAACGTGTGGGCCAGGGCACAAATGCTGCTCTGAGCCCTGGGGCCCAGCCAGCACTGAAATCAGCAGGTGTGGCAGAGTCCCCACTGAAGCAGACCTGCCACCCCCCGAGCCCTGGCACTGCTGGTGCCCTTCTCCTGCCCCAGAGACCTGTGCCCCTGGGGGGCTTCTGTGCCAGAGGGCAGCCAAAGCCCAAGTGCATTGGGGGCTGGGCTCCTTCCTGCAGGGGCTGATGGCAGGAGCTCCTGGAGCAACTGCTGGCAACTCTGGGCATCTGTCAGATGATGTTGCTCCTTCCTGGAATGAATTTTTTCCATGGAAGGGATTGGCAGTAGCACCAGAACACCATCAATTTCTGAGTTTCCCAGGACAATTCAGTTGTACAGAGATACTGTTATGTTTCCTTCTGCTTTTCTGACTGTCTTTCTTGCATTCTGGGGAAAAAAAAAAGAAGCTTGGTCCTATCAATTCCATCCCATCCCCTCCCATCCCATCCCAGGTGTTTTAAGGTTAAATTTGATTGTCTAGGTTGCACTTGAGTTCCAAGATTGTTTACGTGGTCAAAGGTTTGATTTGAAAGTCAAAAGTTGGATTTGAAACTCGGGGGTTGGATTTTCTGGGCAGCACATGGAAACCATGGAATAACGGCATTTCAGGTGCCGAGGATTTGGAATCCTCCAGCTCCTCTCCCAAATATCCATGGAATAATGTCATTCCAGGCATTGGGAATTTGGAATCCTCCAGCTCCCCTCACAGATTCCTGTGGAATAATGGCATTCCAGGTATCAAGAATTTAAAAATCTTCCAGCTCTCCTTCCCAATTCCCACCAAAAACATAGAATTACAGAATTCTGGGCATCGGGAGTTCCAACTCCTCTATATGCCCTCTGAAATTCCCACCAAATTCCCATGGAATAACAGCATTCCAGGCATCAGGAGTTTTGACTCCTCCACCTCCCCTCTCAAATTCCCATGGAATAGTGGCATTCCAGGTGTCTGGAATTTAGAATTCTCCTGCTTTCCTCCTGAAATTCCTATGGAATAACAGTATTACAAACACTGGGAATTTGGAATCCTTCATTTCCACTCCCAAATTCCCAGGGATTAACAGCATTCCAAGCTTCAGGAATTTTAAGTCTTCCAGCTCCCCTCCCAAATTCCCACCAAATTCTCATGGAATAATGGCATTCGAGGCATTGAGAATTTGGAATCCTCCTGCTCTCCTCCAAAATTTCCGTGGAATAACACATTCCGGGCATAGAGAATTTCAGATCCTCCAGCTTCCCTTCTTAATTCCCATAGAATACCATCATTCCAGGCATCAGGAATTTGAAAAATGGCACAGTTACTGCTACAGAATGGTCATGTACATGACGGCATCGGATACTACAGGTGGAAAGAAAAACTGGGAATGGCTCCAGCGGCTATGGAATCTCTGCCAAGCTCAACATTGTGTCCAGACAGCTCTATAAATCCGGAAAGCACCAAAAAACATGGAAAAATCAAGGCACTCAGTCACACATTGAAAACAGTGTAACTGGGGTTTTTTTGTTTATTTTTTTATATTTTCAAGAGATTTTTCCTTTATTTTAACCTTTTTTCTTCCTTTTTTCCCCTTATCTCTTTATCTCTCCTTATTTTTTTATTTTTCAACCAGGAAAATTCCTGACAACTCAAAGGAATAAAAATTAAAAATCAAAAAAAGCAAAGCAGTTTTCTTCTCCAGAATAATACATGGGAAAATAAGGTCTTTTAAATAGCAAAATAAAGTTGCAAACTTTTAGTCCCCAAAAAGCTACAAAGAAGAAATATTCAGAACAATGACAATGTTTTACTAATACAGTTATGAATATGATTATTTACACTATTATTCTTTTTGTGGGATTTTTTTTTTTCATGCTCTAAAAGGATTGCTCCCGTGAAAAACAATTTTTTACATTTTAATTATTTTTTTCTCTTCTTTTTAAACATCCTCAGGGCTTCATATAATTCTATTTTATAGCAAAAAGACCACTAGCCAAACAAAGCTTTAAAGCAAATAGTCAGGCACTGATACATGGTAAAATGCTGTAGTCAGGCACTGATACATGGTAAAATGCTGATCTTTTTATCTTTTTTTTTTGACCATTTCTTATCAATGTTTTTTCTTCTTCTTTTCACTGCAATTGCATCACAAGTAAGGAGAAAGTAAAAAGGCCACAGTCCATCATCATTTTCATCATTTTACAGAAGTTTTGAAAAACTTTTGGGAATATGGATGGGCAAAATCAGAACTACAAAAACAGGAGGTGACTGCCAGTACCATCAGAAAGGAAAAGTGGGATTTTCTTGGAGAAAAAAATGCAATAACATTGATAAGCACCAAAAAATTTCCCAACTAAAATGAAAAATTTGGGCCCTCCCAGGCCTTGCTAACCTGTTGTGTTGGAATTTCTCCTATTCCACCTCCAAGTTATTCTTTTCTCTCGCACTGTATTAGGAACGGTGAGGAGTACGACACTGACTCCCTTGGCTGCATTGTCCAAGAGAGCAAAGTTTATTATTCTTAATCTTCTTTTATACACATGGTTGAGAAGGTCTGAGAGGTAAAACTCCCATTGCTCATTAAAGGTACACATCACCTTCATTGCTGAAGTGGAACACCAGCCCTTGACTAAACAACACCTGCCAATTGATGTTCTTTACCAAGGACGGCTTGGATTCCTTCTTATGCTTTCCCAGGCCAGAGTGAGAAGCCTGTGTGACTTAGTTTCACACAGGCTCTGTGCTCCCTGCCTGCTTTCAGCATCCATACGCATCCAGTGCATTTGGTTGGAATGTTATCCTTTTTTCCCCTTCTTAAAAATGCTTTTTTTCCCAGTTCCTTTGTGCTTGTTTCCACGACAATTTCCTCATTCCCTGCACTATCCGGTATTTTTCCAGATCCAGATTGTGTCCTGCCCTCCCCCCCTCCCCCCCCGCTCCTCCCACACCCCTGAAATCACACAAAAAAAATCCCCACAAATCTCAGCAGACTGAATCAGCACAACTTGTATCAGCACCATCACCGGAGTGTTCCTAGACAAACAGGCAGATTATTTGGGATGAGCATCCACTATCACCATCAGCAGATCCATGAATTCCTGCAATGTGGAGCTGGAAAAAACTGCTAAAATTGTGATTTTCCCATTCTGGGAGTGTTTTGGAGCCCAGGTTTATTCCCATGGGAAATAAAATCCTTCCTGGTTTGAACCAATCCCTTTGGAAGGCTGCACATGGCTCACCTGGACTGGGAACAACTGGGGAAAAAATGGGAAAATCATGGATTACAAACATGATAGCTCCATCCCTCTGGAATGCTGCAAATGGCTCACCTGGGCTGGGAAAAAGCAGAAAAATCTTGGATCACACACCTGAGGGAGGGGTCTGTTAATCCTGGCTCATCCCACAAACTTCCATTCCTCAATCAGGGAAGGATGGATTAGGGAAATCCCCCGTCCAGGAGCACCTATGGCACCTCCCAAATAAACATTTCCTTCTTTTTCCAGTTCCAGGAACTGAAATCCTGGATTATTTCCCATCAGGAAATGGGGTTCATTAAAGACCAGATTTTATTCCCAGCATTCCGGTTTTAAGAACTCCAGCCATTCTGCTGATTTCTATCCCAGGTGTGATTTAGAGGGTTGGAATCTCCTGGAAAAGTGGATTGATGGATTCTTCCTTGAAATACCAAGGGCTCTGGTCCTGGCACATCCTGCCATTCTCACCCCCCTCAGATAAACCTGCTCCAATTTGGAGCTCTGGGGAAGCACCAGAGCAGCCGGTTGTCAGGAACAAGGCAGATCAAACCTGGAGGCTGCTCATGGAGCTGGAGCAAGACGCACCTGGGAGCCCTCAGCAATCCAGCCAGCACCACACGGGCAGGAGGACACAGACGGTGCTGCCTGGCTGGGACAGGGCTTGTGCCTTCAGCACAACCACCAAAGGCCAAGGGCCTTCTGGCCATTTTCCCTGCACCACTGCACACCTGGGCAGCTTGCTGAGCACAAGCACCCTTTTCCCCGTCTTCCCCTATGCCCTGCAGACCCTGGGCAACAAAAGAACAGTCTTGCAGTCTGTTTCTTAGAACACATCCTATATTTAAACACTACAGAAAACTGAAAACACGAAATGGACAGACTTGAAATAAATGGAAAATGCCTGCTGGTTCAGGCGGCCACAGTAGACAGAGCCTCCCAGATCACGTCTCAGTGGAGCTCCAGCAGCACAGCCAGGCACAGCCCCATGGACGAGGCCGTGACCTCCATGCCCTGTGGAGCTGATCTCTCAGCCTCAGGAACACAGAGATTGGAGCACGGTCTCCTGCCCTGAGAAGGTCCAGGGTTTCACTGGCTAGGCTTCCCTCCTCAAGGCTGATGCCACCTGCCATGGCTTCAAGGGCTGGAAGAGAGAGCAACAGAGCCACGGTCAGATCCCAGACCTGCGGTGACCCAACGAGAGCCCCCTGCCAGGGCCATGCCAGCCCACTCTTGCCACGGCCAGGAGGGAGCAGGGACCAAGGGGATCAGCCCGAAGCTGCTGGCCACGAATGCCCCACGTACCCCTGAAATCTCGGTGTGCTCTGCCCACGCCGCCCCTCATCTACTCAGGGAGCAGAGCCCCCCGCAGCCGGGCCAGGGCTTGCAGCTCCCCCCGACAGCCGCCGCTGTCAGCCCGCTGCCCTCACTCACCTTCGGAGATGAGCTGCAGCTCTGCCTGCTGCCCCCTCAGGAGCCGCCCGGCCATCCCTGGGAACACAGAGCCTGTCAGGGCCCCAGCGGCACAGCTCCCTGCCAGCGGCGCTGCCAGCCCTGGGGCCACACGCCCTCCTGGCCCGGCAGGGCTCAGCCCGGGCCCTTGCCGCATCCTGACTCAGCCCAAGGGCACGGCTGCCAGAGGCCGGCAGCAGCCCCGAGGGCAGCCGGGGCTCCAGGGCGCCGGGCCCGGGTGCCGCTGCCGGGGCAGCAGCCGCGGCTGGGGCCGAGCTGCGGCGGGGCGGGGAGGGAGCCTGGGTTCCTGGCTCACCCATGAACCTGATGGCCGCCGCTCGCAGGGACTCCTGTGGGCTCTGCAGGTACGGCAGGGCCCGGCGCAGGTGCTCGGCCGCTCGGCTCCTGTCCTGTGCCAGCTGCAGAGTGCGGCAGGAGGGAAGGGTTGGCGCGGGCTGTGCCCCTGGGCCAGGCGCTCCCTGCGGCCAGCCCCGGCCTCCCTCCCCAGTTTCGAGGCCCGGCCAGCCCCACACACTGGGCACCAGGGCCAGGGGGCTTCTCCAGCCTGAGGCTGGGGCTTGCAGGCCACCCTTACCAGGATGTCAGCCAACATCCACAGGTTCTCCTGTTCCAGCTTCTGGAGATCTCTTCAGGAACTTGGCTGCACAATGCAGCGTTTCCAGGGAGGCCTGGAGAGCAGCAGAGACCCAAAGTTGGCCCCACAGCCCAGGGCACAGGAGCCACGTCCCTGTGCCAAGGCCTGGAGGAGGCTGCGGCCGGCAAGGCACCAGGGCAGGAGGCAGCCCAGCTCCCTCCCAGAGCAACACCAGCAGCCCACGAATCCTCACCTCTGCCACACGCTGGTTCTCATCATGGCAATGGAAGAACAGGGGCAGGAGGCTCTGGCGCACAGGCATCTCCAAAGGATTTCTTCCCCTTGCCAAAAAATCCACTGTAACTTGGAAAAGCCCTATAGAGAGCAGCTGCACATGGCTATTCTCCTGTAAGAAAGGAAGGAAAAATGATGTTAGCATTGTGTGCTCCAGGCTCAGGTTGGCACAGTCCTGAAAATCTACAGAGTATAAAGTGTCTGGGCAGCACTCAGTGCCCGTGGCTGAGGACACAGAGCCTTACGTGGTCAAAGAGCGGCAGGAGCGCCTCAGCCAGCTGCAGGGCAATGGGGCTGGGTACCACAATGTATTTGTAGGTGAATATGAAGCTGAGTATGATGAGTGACATCCCAATTATGTCTGCATCCTTGTCCTGAAGTAGGTCCATGAGTGTTTCAGTCAGGCTCCACATTTTTTTCGCCTGTGTGGAACACAAGTGTGTGAAATCGCAGCTTGCTGCTGTGGCAGAACCCAGAGTGCAAAGGCCAATCCCGAAGCACTGGGGCAGCTGAAGCAGGAGGCAGGAGAGCTGGGAGCATCTGCCTCAGAGCTCCAAGCCCAGCCAAGCCCAAGTGACTGCATTCCCCAGCTTCAGCCACTGTCGCCTTCTCACCATGGAGGGATGGTCAATGAACTTGAGAAGGGCCCTGAGCGCCAGGTGACGCCTCTCCCTGCACTCGCTCTGCAGGCACCTTGAGGAGACCTGCACAACACTGTCAGTGCATTCACTGGAGTCCAGGTACTCCGGGATCTGAAAGGCACAGGGCAGTGACAGGGAAGCCAGCCGGCAGAAGCCTGGAACCGCACAGGGCCGGGCCCAGGCAGCAGCACAGGGCACGGGCAGCGTCCCAGGCAGCTGGGGCTATGAGAGGGCAGAGAGCTGGCAGGCAGCTCAGGGAGGTAGTGCTGGCCATCAGGCTCACCTCCACAAGGAATGCCAGGGCAGGCAGATCCCAGCGTGGCTCTTGTGTGCTGAGCAGCCAGAGGAAGTGCAATGCAATTCTGGAACACAACCCTAGAGAAGCATGGCGCATCTCCCTGGCAGGGTAAAAATGGGACCAGGACCCTGAGCAAATCTCTGCCAGGGGACTCACTCCCATGGGCCTGGTCTTTCTCCCCAAGGATGTGAGTGGACATGGGCTCCTTGGGAGGCAGCTCCTTGTGGGATATTTCCTCTCCCAGCCTTTTCCCAGTCTGCTTGGCCATCCCTTGCTAACAAGGCCCTCTGGCCCACAAGCACGGGGACGGTATTGGGCCAGGCCCTGGGCCCAGGGCAGAAATGTCAGAGGCAGTGGGGAGAAGGGGGTCTCACCTGGCCAGCAGACCCACAGCATAGTGGTGGGTGTCAGCACACAGCAGTGTGTCCCAGCCACACTTGCGTTCCATTGACAGCACGGCTTCCTCATGGTGCATTTGGCAGAGGAGAGACTTGAGGGTCTGCACTGCAAACCTGTGTGCACAGCAAAGTCCAGGTCATGCTGGGAGCACTGGCTTCTGCCCTTGAGATGTGGCAGGGACAGGAGGACTAGGATGGAGCACCTGTTGGGGCTGGTGGCAAAGCCGTGTTCTTCCTGGCATCTCTTCCAGAAGTTCCAGCCCTCCTCTGGCATCTGTTCTGTGCTGAAGAACACTTGGAGGAGCAGATGCACAAAGAGCTGGGGGAAATACACTGTTAAAGCTTCTGGCCAGCAGGGCACCTGGAGGATCTTCCACATCACCACAGTTGCCTGCAGGGGACAAAGCAGTCTCAGACAGGGCTCAGTGTCCAGGTGTCCGTGTAGCAGGGCCTGAGTGTGGCAGGGAGAGGCCGGGGAAGACGCAGGGAGAGAACCTGGCCTGGTGGCCCTGAAGCTTCCCCTAGGCCAGGTTTCAGCCCAGTGCCTGAGGCAGGGAGATGCAGTGGGGGAAGGAGGGTGCAGAGCTGCTGGAGAGGCAGCCTTGGGGTGAGTGCAGGCCAGTTCCAGAAACTCACAGCCAGGGCAAAGACACCCATGGTCTTCCAATCCGAGGTGCACCTGCTGTGCTCTGGCCAGTCCCCCAGCACATCCAGGAGTATCAGGAGTGCCCTCTGTGCAGTCCTGGGCGAGCACAAGATCCTCTTCCATATGGTCATTGCAGCTCTGCGGGGTCAGAGCTCCATGTCAGGCACAGGGTCTCAGACACATCCCCATGGCCTGGGTAGCAGCAGGGAGCTGAGCTGGCTGCCAGCTCTGCCTCTGCCCGCTGCCCCTCAGCAGCAGCAGCAGCAGCAGCAGCCAGGCAGCCCAGGCCTGTGGGGACAAGCTGCTGAGGGGCAGGGTGGCAGCATGGCAGCAGGCTCAGGGGCTGACATGGCAGGGCTGGGAAAGGGAGCAGCCAGAGGCCCTGGAAGTCTCTGTTGGTGACACACCTGGGCCAGGCTGTATTGGGCAATGGGCTGGGGAGCCGTGAGCCCTCTGGACAGGTGGGCCCCATACCTGTCACACGTTGGGGCCACACGCAGGAGAGTAATGACCACATCATCGGGCTGTGCCTCGGTGAGATCCAGCAGGGTCCTCTGCAGCCTGTGCTCAGCAGATTCATTGGTCATGAGCACCTGGTGGATGCACCTCACAATGGCGGGCACCTGGAGAAGGCGTGGGGAGAGTTGGAAAGCTGTCAGAGGGAGTCAGAAATGTCCCTAGCTTCCCCAGAGAAGTGCTTTCCTTCTCATCACACTGTAATGGCCTCCAAGGCTTAGAGTGAGCAGCAGGCGTGGCTTGGGAGGCCAAGCAATTCCTGGAGGATCAAACCCTGGCCACAGGCTGTTTACTTGCTTTGGACTGGAAAGAGCCTTCTCCAAAATCCATTTCAGTATGGTAGCACTGGTGTCAGTGGTGTAGACATCACAGTTTTCCATGGACACAGTGCCCATGATGCTGGTCTCTTCCTGCCAAATGCACTTGATGAATTTGCAAGTCAGGCAGGAGAAAGAAGGGCAGGAAGAGAGGAATATTGCATGGAGTGCTCCAAGCGCGGTGCTGGGCTGGGCAGTGACAGCAGGCCCAGCCCAGTTGGGGATGGCTGCGGGTACCTGCGCTGTTCTGGAGATGAGGCCACAGGCGGGGTCCTGCTCTTGAGTCTGGTCCATGGCTGCATCTGGCAAAGAGTGAGCGCGGCCAGAGCTGAGGGTCTGCAGGAGAGGCCAGAGAACACAGCCCAGCCGTGCACTCCCCAGGCAGGGACAGCTCTGGGATGCCCCCGGTTAATGCAGCACAGCCTCTGCCAAGGCACAGCCTTGGCCCTTCTCTGGTCCTGTCCATGGGTGTGTCCCCAGAGGATGGGATGGGATGGGATGGGATGGGATGGGACAGGACCCAGGTGGATGCAGGCCCCAGCCTTGTGGCTCAGCTCTGCCACTCACCCTCCTGCAGCAGCTGGAACTGCTGCACCTCTTTAGTCTGTGCTGGGGAAGCTCCAGGGCCTCCTTCTTCCTCCTCCTCCACCCAGGCCAGTTTGGGTGCTCTCAGGGCTCTCTGCTCCATGCCAGTGATTGGATTTATGGCTACTTGCAGGAGCGATGCCTTGCAACAGCTTCACGTCGGCAAGTGCTGTAGTTGTGGCTGGAAGGCACCTGCAAGACTGAAGTCCTGGCAAGACCACAGGACAAGTCCTGCTCTTGGGTCTCGAGGCCTCCTGCCACAAGGACGGGAGGCTCCTCGTCAAGGACAGAGGTCTGGCCTCGAGGTCACGTGTAGGAATAACACTTCAGAAAAGCTCCGGGTCAGACAGAAACGAGTGTGCTGTGCAGGGGCTCCTCACAGCACCGCTCTGGTGTGTCCTGTCCTGTCGCATGCACCAAGCACTGTGGTGTGGCCGTGTCACCACCAGCTCCTATGTCACCACATGTCACATGGGCCCTTTGACACCCTGTCCTGTGCCATGCCATGGTGACCATGCTGCACCATGTCACAAAGGGCCCTTGCACACACGGCCACCTGCCCTCAGGCCACCCCCAGCCCACCCAAAGTGGCCCAGTTGGAAGGAATCCCTCACTCCAAATGTCTAAGGCCACCTGACAGGATCTTTAAGAACAGCTCAAACCATCAGCAAACGCTGCCCTGCTCTGCAGGCTCAGGGCAGCAGAAGGAGCCCCAGGGCTGCCGACACAGCCGCAGCAGGAAGGGCACGGGGCCTTGCACAGAAGCTGGCACGGCCTCCTTTGGACACGTCCTGTCTGGTGACCATCCTAAACCTGCACAGGCTGTGACACAGGCAGATGTGGGGAATGCAGGCATAGAAAGCTTTCAAGGCCTTGAGCATACAGGCTTCGAGATAGAGATGGATGCAAAGTTTGACCTGAGACCTTGGAGAAGGCTTGAAGCTTTAGAACTATAAAGTTGCACAGACTTGAAGTAAGAATAGAAGTTTGTAGTTTCAGCAGAAATACGCCTCATATAAGTGAATAAATATGTTAAGCAAGCATGTGAAAATTGTTCAAGTTTAGCTTTTGAACCTGCCAGGGAGGTCCCCAGTGAACATCAAGGCAGACATGTGGGGAAGTGCAGATGACAGGGCTAACTCTGGCAGGACAAGCTGTTCTGTCTCTGCTGATGGTGCCAGCAGCCTGAAGGAGCAGCCAGGAGAAGCACTGAAAGCAGAGAGGTGCAGTTTTGGGCAGCACAATATCAAAAGCTATCAAGCCATTAGACAGAATGCAAAGGAGGGCAGCAAGGATGGGACAGGGTATGGAGGGGAAGGCCTTGGTGCAGCTGAGGTCACTTAGTTGAGCCCAGAGAAGAGGAGACTAAAGAGAGTCTTTGGGGTCTTCAGTATCCTCCTGAGAGGAATCACAGGGGCAGGTGCAGATCTCTTCACGCTTGTGACCAGTGACAGGAGTCAAGAAAAGGGCAGGCAGCTGGCTCAGGGCAGGTTATATTTGAATATCAGGAAAAGGTTTTTCACCCAGAGCATGGTCAGCCACTGGGACAGCTTCTCCCAGGAAATGGTGACAGCATCAAGCACCTCTGAGTTTGACAAGTGTTTGAACAACACTGAGCAGTCACATGAGGTTTTAGAAACCATGTAAACAGTCAAGGCTTGTGAACTCCAGGCTTACATCAGCATATCCTTCTGATGATTACTTTAGGCAGTGTTTTCAGAAACTCGTTTTACGTCGTGTCATACTGCAATTCCTTGAAGATTGTGCAGAACATGTCATCCTTTTGTATACATTGCTTGTTAGTAATATAAAAAAGAATAGTGGTGTTGGGTGACTCAGAGATAGCCAGTGTGTGTAAGGTGTAGTATACAGGAAATAAAGATAAGGAAAAGAGAAGAACTACTAATAGATACTGCTAAGTTTGGAAATGTAGATAGCATTAAGAATGAATAACACAAAAAGCAAAGTTGTTATTGAAATGAGTCCACTAGAATGTATTTCAGCACATTAGAAAGAATCCTAGAGGGTCATTTTTTGAAGCAAGGTCATGTGAATCAAAAGTGTAGCCAGTGGTAGCTTTTGTATAAATTAGAGAGTGATGAAAAGTGAGCACCTAAAGGATCTGTGTTGGAGTCTGAGGCACAGAGTGTGCCCTTGTCTCTGGTTCCTAGCTCTGACATCCAAGAAAACATTGAATTTCATTGAACAGCATGAAAACAACTTTTAAAATTAAGTAGAAAAACTAAAAGTGTAAGTGTGTAGATTAGAGAGTTTTCTTAAGTCACTGGATGAAAAAAGTTAAAGTTTAGTGTATAAGCTAGTTTAGAAAACAGAAAACAAGAAGACAAAATGGCTAGTTTAGGGTGTTATCTCTTTTCCTTCTTCTTTCTTCTTCATCTTCTTCTTTTAGAGGTTTTTGGGTAGTAGCAGGTGATTGGATAGAGAATGCCGCAGTGCAGCACACAACGTCTTGGGTCATAGGGTCACTAAGAAAAATAATTTACATGTCTATACTTAATTGGGAAAGATTAAGAATAAAGATAAAAAGGCTATGCAGTTCAAGGCCATTTTGTGCTATTCAAGCAAACTAGAGCCAAAGCTGTGGTGGACTGAACTTGTGCAGAAAGTCTGGGGAAGACCTGCCAAGTCTTTTGATAATAAATATTAATAAACGCAAGAAGCAAGAAGCAAACAAGCCTTTGGAGAATCTTTCCTGAAACAGAACTGAGATAAGGGAAACTCCCCTTTGAGGAGGTATCCCAGAAGGGCTTAGCCCTGAGGAGACCAAGATTCCACAGCAACAAGTGGTGTCCCATGTCTGTCGGTCAGTAAGAGCTCAAAGGATTCGATCAAAGCCTGCCTGGATCAGAGCAGCCAGTTCCTGAAAGAAATCCATCTGGATGAAAATATCTGCTACCAAATTCCAGAGCTTCAAGGGCCCAGGACTCAGAAACATCGGATTCTGCTGGTCAGTAATCTGAAGAGATAGCCAGCATGTCTGGTAAGCTCTGTCCAACCTAGGAGATGAGATGGAATATTTCTAAGGAGGAACAGGCAATTTTACAAAAATTAGAAAAAATAATAGAGCAATCCTTATATGAAATTCCAACGAAAGAGTTGGAATTTTTACTGGTCTGGGTGAGAGAGAATTACCCCACCATTAGCAAGGAGCAATTGTTTGAACCCTATATATGGGCAAATGCAAATATGAGGTTAAAAGAGTTAGAAACCCCGGGAATGTGTGTCCATGGAAATATGACAGAAACAAGTCATACTGTCTTTAATGTAATGTATCACAGTCATTTTCCAAAACTGCCTTGCCAAGGGGGTGGAACAGGGGGAGAGGAAACCCAGCCACCCAGATCCGAACTGCCCTTTCCAAAAGCAAGGGAAACCCCCAAATCCCTCAACAGCGTGGGAGCCCCTGATCCCAACGCCTCAGAGGATTTGGGAAAAGAGGGAGAGGTGTGGGGGAAAGCTGAAAAAGCAGAGGGTGTTGCGATTACTATGGAAAGCAAAGTGAGCAGTTTGGAAAAGTACTAAAAAGTAGTAAAATCCATAAATTCCTAAAATGGATTTATCTCCTAAAAAGGAATTCCTCTCTAAATACGGGATTTTAGAATTTTTTAGAATTTCAGAATTTTTTTCGTATGGTACAAAACCCGTTGGAGGCTCAGCCGTTTATAAAACTGAAGCCAGAGCGAATTCATGGAGCAGCAGCGCTACCTTGTGGGAAAAAAGCATCACAGCAGCTTCTAATTTTTTCTACAAATACAATCGAGAATATTTTAGACAAAAACGACGCAATATCATCAACAGCAGGCGAAGGAATTCCTCTGTCATCGATTCAAATGCCACATTCTCTGCTTCAAGCCGATATTTCAGCTTTTCAAAAGACTGCTCCAAAGGACTGGTTCTCAGGACAGGACATCTCTTCTTCGACAAGATTACAATTTTCTCCTGTTTTTCAAGATTTAAAGGAAGCTGTGTGCATTCACAATCCACAACCACTGTATTTTTCTACTATACCTACAGCTCCTCAACAACCAAAGCTACAATCTATATCAAATCTCCCTCAAAGAGGAGGGGGAGGACCTGATATGCAGGTACTTCTCAAGGAAGGAGCTGATGCTTTCAGAGAAACTGAGGATATTACAGTATTACCAGTGAGGCTTGGAAGAAGAGATGATGTTCCTAGATGGGAGCCTGTGGATCGCTCTCTTTTAAAGGATTTATTAGATGCTGTGGAAGGAAAAGGACTTGGTTCTCCATATTTTCAGCAATTATTAAGAGGTCTTTTCCTCAGCCATGAAATGACACCATATGACTGCAAGTATATAGCCTCAACAATTTTCACAGATTCACAATATATACTGTGGAATTCAAGATGGAGAAAAGCTCTCCTTGAACTGAGGAACAAATATGCAAGAGGACCGTATGCAGACATCACAGCAACTCAAATGGCAGGAGTAAATGTGCCGTATCACAAGCCAGAAATTCAAATAGCAGATCTGCCTCCAGAAGTGCTTTGAGATGTTGTAGAAGCATCTGAAAAGACACTGCTGCAAATTCAATCTACTGGAACCTCAGAAGGCATCTACACAGAAGTGAAGCAAGACCCTTCAGAGCCTTTCACTACCTTCATTGAACACCTCACACAGGTGATTGACCAGCAGGTGATGGATGAAAAGGTGAAGCCACACATGCTTCAAGGCCGTGCCTTCGCAAATGCTAATGCAGAGTGCAGACGTACTGAGAGTGCGTTGCCTGGATATCCAACCATGGAAGAAATGATAGAGGCATGTAGCAAGATAGGCACTCCGCATGTTGCAAGTGTTTCGACAGAAGAATTCGAGAGAATGCTCGAAGAACAACTCGAAGGATTTATGAAAATAGTAAAGAGTATGGAGTCAGGTTTTCAGTGACTCAGCTGTGCAGGTGTGATGGAAACATCACTTCATGAGGGAGCACACTTTCCATGTAGGAAACTGGGAAACATGAAAAAGAGCTGCCCATTGCAGAAAGAGGTGCCCATTGCACCTTTGTCCCAGGTGCCGAAGAGGAAAACATCATCCCAGCCAATGCTATTCAAAAACAGATGTAGAGGGAAAACCTCTAGCTCTGCTGGGAAACTCCAAAAACAGTGCAAAGAGTCACCACATGATGACACAAATGGAGATGGAGCGACAGCCTCAAAGTCAATTCCATTAAAGGCCTCCGGTCAGAGAGTGATCATCAGGGAACGCCAATCAGATTCCCTCAGCAAGACCATTTGTCAGTTTCCGAGGGATCCAGGCTTATTGCCACCAGGTGCACAATGTGAATTGGCAACGTCCAACTTGGTTTGTTTTTTGAATGAAGATCATGCGGTACTCCATACAGGAGTCTCCGGAACATCGAAAAAAGAGGCAAGACTTCCTGATTATAGGCAAGGACAGATGCAGTATTTTGGGGCTTGTTATTTATCCATGTGTTGTTTCTGCAGACCAGAATGAAGAATTGACGGTTTTAGCTCAAGCTTTACATCTTCCATGGATCCTTTCTGCAAAAACTTTAGTAGCTAAAGCTATTGCTTTGCCTCTGCATGCAAATTATCCAATCAGACCATTGATCAGCAGGCAAGTTTTATCTATTAATGAGTCTACTGAAGTTCATGCCACCTGGGTAAAGCAGATAAGTCGCGATAGACCTGTAATCACCTGCAACTTGACATAAAATGGCAAGACAGTGTCAATTCAAGGGACGATGGACACAGGTGCCGATGTCACAGTCACCTCACATCTCTTCTGGCCCCAGGAATGGAGCTTAAAAACTCCTTTGAGTACCCTTTCAGGCAAAAAAGGAAAAGGATATGCTTGTGTCTCCACAGGTGCAGGACCAAAGTGGGTTCCTGCAAAGTGCGTGAAACCGTATCAAGCTGAGAAACAAGCAGGCGAAGACTCCAGAAATCAAGAAGCCAGTACGCAAACGTGATTTAGCATGAAAACAGCATTCAACATCTTAGACATTGAACAAACAGCGTGCAAAATTTATGGACTGAGGACTTTGTGAGGGAGGGGTGTTTAATACAGAAATTTAAGAACTTTTGCGAGAGATAAGGTTGTTGAATAAGATCAATTAGCCATTGTATTTGTGCCTTATCTTTTGTTGGTTGCCTTATGCAACACAGTTTTGCCATGAATCAGTCGAGAGAAAATGTCTGGAGAGCTTTGACCAATGTGTCAAATCTAGACATCATCTGCTTGACTCATTCAGGGTCAGGGAAGCCATTCTAAAACGAGTAATCAAAGAAAAAAGTTGGTTTTTTTGGCAAAGAGAAGGGGGAGATATAGGAATCCAGAAATGGAGAGACATTTCTCTGTTTGTCCTATTCTCCAAAACAGTATCAATCCTATTTGCCATTGACAGAAAGGCTTCCAACTCTCCCTGGGTAAACCAGGATTTATAAAAAATTAAGTAGAAAGTAGTAGAAGGTTTAGTATGCCACTGAGGTGAAAAATATAGATTTTAGAGGGGTTTAATACATGGAGTAAAGATGGAGGAAGAAATGTGTGGTCTTTTTTAGCTTTTCTTCCTTCTTCTCCATGATTCTGCAGTTTTTGGGAGCACAAAGAATGTTTGGTTGAAAGTTAGTTGCAGTTTTAGTTATGTAAATAGATATAGAAAACTTAGTTGTTAAAATATAAAAACAATACATGTATCCATAGTTAACAAGGTTAAAAATAGATATAAAAATGAGGCAGCTGCGTGGTTCGGGGCCATTTTGTACCATCAGAGCAAAATGAGCCAGGTTGTGGTGAATTGAACTTGTGCAGATAGTCTGGAGAGACCTGCCAAGTTTTGTAATAACCTTCTAATAAACATGAGAAACAAGATTCTAATGAACTTGGGAGTTTTTCTTCAAACCCAGAGAACTGAGATAAGCGGGACTGCCCACGAGGGAGGATCCCAAAGGAGCTCAGCCCAAAGGGGACTGAAAAATCTGTGAGGAAAGAAAAACACAGAAGTATAGAAGAAGAGAAGAAAAAGAATAAGAGAAGTTACAGGTTTTAGGAGGTCTGTGATAGAGATGAGGAAGTGTTAAACTCGTTCCAACCAGCTGCCCAAAGCAGTGCCTTTAGTCTCTTTTCAGCTGGGGAGTAGCACCGGCCTTGTTGAACGCAGGCAGCAGCACGAGCAGGGCTCCTCCAGCAGCAGGGACACACCATGAGCCAGGAGGGGACCGTGGCACCAGAGGAGACTGTGTCACCAGAGGGGATTGTGGTACCAGAGGGGATTGTGGCACCAGAGGGGACTGTGGCACCAGCCGTGCCCAAGGCCTGAAAAGGGTGGCAAAGTCAGGTGGTGCTGCCTGGCTGCATGAACAGCTCAGGCAGGGTGTGGTGAGGAGCCAGGTCTGGGGGCCATCCAAGGAGTCCTGTCAAGAGTAAATGGTTCTAATATTCTCTCTGAGACAAAAAAGGGGCAATCTTTTGAGTGAACTGAAATGCTAATAAATATTTGCTCACGTATGGTGGGGTTTCTGTGCAAATGGGCTTTGATGGGAAATTTCTGACCACATTTGGTTTTGCTCTTTAAGTTGAGCAACTGAGGAGCTTTGTTGAGGAATGGAGAATTGTTTGTAGCTCAGTATTTTCTCAGGAGGAGCCTTACATTTTAGCACAGGAGGAAGATAAGGCAAAGGTTTAAAAGCTTTCCCCTCCTGAAGTGACACACTTTCTGAGGAGTCTGAGGAGAATTCCCCTCAGCCTCTGCCAGGGCTGTTTGCCTCCTCTGCAGGCTCAGGATTCTAGGAGTTCCAGGAGCCTCAGCTGCCACGGTATTTTCCTCTGAATATTTCTTGTTGTGCAGTATACAGGGAGAATATTTTGTGTGAGATTCTCCTCTGGGCTTTGAGGTGAATCTCAGTAATTCTGTTGATTTTCATGTCCAGATGAACTTTTTGTAGATAGAAAGGAAAAGGGAAGAGGCACCATGGAAAATTAATTGCTCAAAATTTGAGTGGCACAACCACATTAAAAATGAAGTCTAAACTGAAGAAATCTTTTATTTATTTTCTTTTTCCTTGGTAGGTGGGTTAAAACATGAAGTGTAAATAATGTTCTTTGAAAAGGTTCAGCCAGAACCCAGCTGTATGAAAATCAAAAGGGATAAGGCAGGGCATGGGAAGAATCTTCAGCCCTTCCCGTTGAAGGTAAAAGAGTAGGACAAGTGCCTCTGGCTGTTACCCACAGGTAATGTGTTATTTGAAGCCAAGAGCAGATGCCCCAAGCTGCTGGTGGCCCAAGCCCTGCCATGGCTGTCCCACTTTCAGTCCTAGCTGGACCAGGGTGGCCGGCTCGGGAGGGGAGGAGGTGGGGGAATCTCAGGGGGCTTCCTCTTCACAGCCGGGCTGGGGGGCCGTGGGGGAGGCACGGAGTGCTGGTGCTCTGCTTTCCAGGTCGACTCCTGCTTCTGAGGCCACATCTGAGAGCTGATGAACGAGGCAATCTCTGGGCTCCCTGAGGGCAACGGAGAGTCACACCTTCTTGGCTGGTATGCTGGAGCTGCAGCAGGGTGACTGTGGAGAGAGGAGGTGGCTGAGGCCCCCAGCTGCCATGGGCACTCAGGGACCCTCCTGCACAGCAGGGCCCAGAGCGGCCAAGGCTCCCCAGCAGGGCTGGAGCTGCTGGCACAGCTTGGCCCAGCTGGACAGCTGCCCCTCAAGGCCCCGGCGAGCAGGGGATGGCTCTGGGCAGGGTCCCTGGCCAGGAGCGGGCCCCAGAGCACCTCTGCCTTTCAAGGGCAATCTCATCCCCGCTCTTTCTCCTGCCCACCTTGCTTTGCCTCTGCCCGCTGCTCCTGGGGCTGCTCTTGGCCAGGCAGCCTCAGTGGGAGCCAGCACTGGCTGCAGCCCCAGCGGGCTCCCCAGGACAAGGCCCAGCAATTAAGAGGCCAATGAAAGGCCTGGGCAGCAGCAGAACTCTCAGCAGAGTTATTTGGGCAACCACTGATTACCCACAAGTGCACAGCAGCCTCACTGGGAATGTTTCCTGACTATGAGCAGCCTTTCAAGAAGCTGGAGGGTTGAGATGAACAACAACTTACCGTTTCTTGTCCTTCCACCACCAGAATCCAACATAGCACAGGACCATGGAAAGTGGCACTGTGAACAGTGTCACTGCTGTGCCTATCATGCAGGACTTGCGCACATCCTGCGGGCAGAACACTCTTGGGGTGCTCGGTGGATTCTCAGCATTTATACTGGACTTGCCAAGTGCATCTGTGGGAGCAATGGGCAGCGTGAGCCTGTGCTGTGCTCCATTGCTGAGCTGGCAGCACGGTGGATACGGCCAGGACATTCTCTGTTTGCCCCAGAGCTGGGGCCTGCAGGCACCTTGCCACCCCTTGGCACAGGCTGTGCCACCCAACAAAGCCCAGAAGGCCGAGAGCAGAGCCCGGGACAGCACAGCTGCTTGGGCAGTGGCCCCTTCCAGGGACACGGGCCAAACCCATCCCTGAGCAGCCACTGCCACCCCTGACCCTCCCTGCTCTGTGACAGCTCCCCCAGCCCAAGGGGACAGAGCCAGGCCCTGTAAGGGGCCAGTGCATCCCCTGCCCAGTTGGGAGCCAGGGCTGGCTGTGGCCCTGGGCTCGTGGCAGGGCTCCCACTCGGGGCTGCTCCTGTGTCTTGGGCCTCTGGATGCTTAGGGCCAGCTCCAGGAGCAGCTGCAGGGGGAGAGATGTTGGTGCACAAGTCCCGATTCCCAGGGGCTGGGAATGAGCTCCAGAGGCCTGGAAGCCACGGCACCTCCAGCTTTGGCTGCTGCCGGGCCATGCAGGCCCTGAGGGAAGAGCTGCTGGCACACAGCCCTGCCGAGGGAGAGCCCAGCACAGCAATTACCTCCTGTGCCTGGGCCTGGCATCTCCTCCTTTCCTGCATCAGGAGATGGCACAGGGCCATTCCTTCCTCTAGCATATGCCATCATCTGCACAAACATCTGCTCCAGCACTTGAGAAAGGAAAAAGGACAGCTGGATAAGATAGAACTGCTCACCATTAGGGGAGGTGGTATCTTCAGGAGGCAATAGTTGTCAAAGTCATGGATAAGGGTCAGGAAAATACCCAGATTATTGGGGCTGGGCCAGGGCCCTCCCTCCTCCAAACATCCCCTACACCTGATCTAGCCCAAGACAGAAATTTCAGGGGATCTCAGGGTGTGCATGGCCCATGCTGCAGTTTGGGCTCCCTGTCAGCTGATGCCAAATGCCTTCCTGCAGAGGCTGGGGAGAAGCTGCAGCCAGGCCAGGCTGGGAAACAGCCCTGCAGGCCATGAAAGCAGCAGCGGGGCAGCAAAGCTGCCATGGATCCCTTCCTGCTGTGCCAGGCATGGCGTGTCCAGATGTGCCCCTGGCTGCTGAGTGTCAGGAGGAGGCTGAGGGACATGAACCCACCACGGTGTCTCTCCAGATCACTCAGCATCTTGTCCAGAAGTTGGGATGCCTCCAGGGATTTCTTGTCTTCTATCTCTTTGTTCTTCCATCTTGGAGGACCTTAATGGAAAGTAGTTCCATTTCTCCATCAGTCCAGAGTGGCAGTGAGTGCACCTGGGTGACTGCTGCCCTCCAAGGCACTCCCTCCTCTCTGCCTTCCACTCAGGAGCAGGAGCAGGGGGACCACGTGCCTGCAGTGTCCCCAAAGTGGGATGGAAGGAGCTCCTTGCATGGCAGTCAGGGGAGAAAGGACTCCCTGGAGCTGCCAGCAGCTCTGAACTGCGCCCCAGGCAGGGCCAGGGCTTGGCAGCAGCAACGGGAGCAGCTCAGTCCCCTGGGGCTGGCAAAGGAGCCACACAAGGCACAGCCCCGGGGCACAGCCCTGGGCCCGGCCCCTTCCTCTTTGCTCTTCTCTGTGGCTGCACAGAGCACACGGAAGGAGACACTGGCATTGCACATGGGAAGAGATTGACAGCTAAATACTCATTCCTCCCACTGACAGCAATGCTGTGGGATCACTCAGGGCTCCAGAAGGGAGCAGAGCGAAGTTTCCAGAATACATCAACCTTCAGATTCTTAAGGGAAATGGCATGAGAGTGAGCTCTTGCCACACTCACACTGATAATTCTGTGCAGAAATGGACATAGAGAACTTGCCTCCAGCATTCTCCATGGATCTCAAACCATTATGTGCCAGGGCTTTCAGATGCTCCATGTCACCATCCCAATCTAGAAGGGAGCACAGATCAGAACCATTCCATGGTGAGCTGGGATCCCCTTCTGCCTTAGGGAACTGGGCACTGCAAGGGGGTCGGGGAAGGCCATGGGAGCCACATGTCAATGGACATGGCCAAAGCTGCAGAGGGGCCTGGGCAGCTCTGGGCTGGCTCTGAACACTCAACACCTTTTACATGCTCTGGGCAACATCCCTGAAAGGCAGGCACTGCCAAGCAGCAGAGATTTACAGCTCAAGCCTCAGCAGGGCTCAGGCCCAGAGGCACAGCAATTACCTTCTGGGGCTGTGCCTGGCATGGCCTCCCTTCCTGCAGCAGAGGCTGCCCATGAGCCACTGCTTCCTCCGGGAAATGGCACTTTCAGCACAGCCTTTGGGTTCATCTCTGGAGAAAGGAAAAGTGATAACTGGATTGGATGGAACCATTCCCCTTTCAGGGAAGTGGTATCATCATGATGCGATACTAGTCGAGGTCAAAGATAAGGATTAGGAAATCATATAAACTTATGGGATTGGCCAGAGCCCTCCCTCCTCCAAACAGTCCCTACACCTGATCTAGCCCAAGACCAGGAAATTGCAGGGGATCTCAGGGTGTGCATGGCCCATGCTGCAGTTTGGGCTCCCTGTCATCTGATGCCAAATGCCTTCCTGCAGAGGCTGGGGAGAAGCTGCAGCCAGGCCAGGCTGGGAAACAGCCCTGCAGGCCATGAAAGCAGCAGCGGGGCAGCAAGGCTGCCATGGATCCCTTCCTGCCGTGCTGGGCACGGCGTGTCCAGATGTGCAGAGAAAGCCCCCAGCTGCTGAGTGTCAGGAGGAGGCTGAGGGACATGGACCCACCTTGTCCTCCCTGCAGCATTTCCTTCAGCATTTGCTGCATGGTATTGGATGGCTCATGGGGTTTCCGGTGTCCTGTAGCTTTGTTCTTTCCTCTTGGAGGACCTAATTAAAAAAATATATATCCATTTCCCAGGAATGGATCCTACAAAATCAGGGTTCAGCTTGTGGGATCAGCAAGGACACCATACTCACCCCTGTGACGGGAGCTGGGCTTGCGTGCAGCATCCGGCCCCGGAGCCTGGAAAGTCCTCCCTGCAGACACACCTGTAACTCAACAGCCACAGAAGCTTCAGTCATGTCTGCTGATCTGCACAGGCAGCACTGAGCCACAGGAGTGCTGAGGGGATCACGCAGGGCGAGGGCACACACGTGCACAGCTCTGTCCTGGCACCTGCAGCGATGCTGCCCTGGCTGAGCTTTGGGCTCTGAGCTGGCAGCTCTCCCAGGGGGAAAGGCCTTGACCTACCCTCACCATCTCCCAGAGCCTCAGTCCTGGATGTGGGTTGAGAAGCCAGATCACCTTCACCAAGAGGCTTGGCTGCAAAGAAAGGCAGGACAGAAGAGTTCCCATGGCACTGTAGGAGATCCTCAGGCTCCCTGGGGCTGGCAAAGGAGCCACCCGAGGCACAGCCCCGGGGCACAGCCCTGGGCCCGGCCCCTTCCTCTCTGATCTTCCTTGTAGCTGCACAGAGCACATGGAAGGAGACACTGGCATTGCACATGGTAAGAGATTGACAGCTAAAAGCTCCTTCCTCCCACTGACAGCAATGCTGTGGGATCACTCAGGGCTCCAGAAGGGAGCAGAGCGAAGTTTCCAGAATCCATCAACCTTCAGACTCTTAAGTGAAGTGGCACATGAGTGAGCTCTTGCCATATTGACACTGATTATACTGTGCAGAAATGAACATTGAGAACTTGCCTCCAGCATTCTCCATGGGTCTCAAACCGTCATGTCCCAGGGCTTCCAGATGCCCCATGTCACCATCCCAATCTAGAAGGGAGCACAGATCAGAACCATTCCATGGTGTGCTGGGATCCCCTTCTGCCTTAAGGAACTGGGCACTGCAAGGGGGTCAGGTAAGGCCATGGGAGCCAGATGTCAATGGACATGGCCAAAGCTGCAGAAAGGCTTGGGGAGCTCTGGGCTGGCCCTGGTCACTCTCCACCCTCATTACAGGCCCTGTGCAAAATCCCTGGAGAGGTAGCAAAACCAGCCAAGGGTCCCTGGGGACTCTGTCCCTCCCACAGAGGAAACCCACCCTCAAGCCCTGGGGAAAACCATCCCCAACGCTTCCCAGGGAGAAGGAAGTGCTGTCCCAGGAAAGGGAAGCCAGGCCGTGGGCTCACCTGCTCCCTGTGCTTGCCATGGAGCAGCCTGGGCAGCCCTGTCAGGCAGGGCCACTGCCAGGAGGAGCAGGAGGAAGAGGCGCAGAGCAAAGGCCATGGTGCCTTGCCCACTGCCAGTCCTGCAGCTCTTGCTGCCACCACTGTCCTGACACCGCTGTCCCAATGTCAGCACCGCTGCTGCCGCCGCCGCTGCTGCCACAACAGTCGTGGTCAAGGACTGACGGCTTGGTCCTTGTGGTGCTGTGCAACCACGGGGCTCTGGGACCTCTGTGACCTCAGAGCCTGCTGTCACCTCAGCCTGCTGTCACCCCAGAGACTGCTGTGACCTCATGGCCTTGGCTGTACCCCCCGAGTGTACTCCCATCTGTACTCCAATCTGTACTGGACTGATTGTAAATCTTTGACTTCATCAAAGGGTCATTGCTAAACAAAACCTTGGTTTTGCCTGCTGACATTGCTGGTCATGTTCTGTCCCATGAGATGCTCTTGATTGTTGCCTCTTTTCCTGGGCATGGCACTGGAGGAGGTCCAGGCCCAGGTGATGCCACTGAAGGAAATGTGCCCTCAGCCCAGGGACACTCAACACAGACTCCCCCAGCCCCTCAGTGCCCCGCTGCTGGTCACAGCAGCCCCTGCCTGGCTCCTGCCTGCCCACACCGTGGTCAGCCCCGCCTGCTCCTGGACATGGAGCTCAGCCAGGGCTGGTGCTGTGTGGGCTTTGCTGGTGGTGCCAGCCAGACACTGGGGTGACAGCTCCATCTCTTTATTGGAACAGAAGAGCTGTGTCAGGCCCTGCCCTGGCAGGAGGGACCCACCTTCAGTCCAGGCCACAGAGCAGGGCGGGTCCCTTCAGGGACACAGGGTCTTGCTTTGGGCGGTGGCAGCATCTGCACAGCAGCAAGCTGGTAATGCAGCTGTGACAGGGACATCACGTATGGGCATGGAGATGTGAAATGTGTGGTGCAGGTGTCCCTGAGGGAGGTGTTGGCCTTTCCTGTGAAGCTGCAGAGGGGAACCTGTTGAGAGAGGAGATGGCTGAGGCCCCAGCTGCAGCTGGCACACAGGGACCCTCTTGCACACTGGGAGATTCTCACTGTGCTCACAGTTTCCCTCTGAAGACTAAGAGCTTAATGTGGATGGGCTTAGCAACTGGTCTGCAGGCCAAAGAATTGAGGCAGCAAAAGAACAAATTGACAAAATACAAGTTTATCCATAGCAAGGAAGAAGGCAAGGCCGTTAGCATGGAAACCAATAAAAAGGTGCATAAGGCGTATTTGCAGTTGCAATAAATGGAATTGGTTTGTGCTAACTAAATTGTAACTGTTATTAAAGTTATTATTAGAAACAATCAAGAATCAGTGTTACAAAGCAGATGTACCCCTTTGTAGATGTTACATGTCAAAATTAAGGTACAGGATGTAGTTTAAAAGATAAATGGTGTCTCAAGACCAAAATGGCCTTGAGATGGATCAAAATTAGAACAAATTTCGGCATTGGACGTAAGGATTAGTAAACATAAGGCTAATTAGTAGACTAACATAACACAAGGTTTAGTACACACACACAAGCCTGTAAGGTTATCCAAAGGACAATGAGGAAGAAGAGAAGCCTTTGCCAAAAGACCACTAAAAGAAGACGGAAGACCCCATTGCAACAAGTGAGGCATGTGCCATGAAGAAAAATAATGTTAAGTCAGAAAACTCCGAAACAGGAGGAAACTTACAGGAAACATTAATGAATATGTATAAGCATACAGTATATGAGTTTAGCTTGAAGTGCTTTGTTTTGAAGGTGAGGCAGGGTGGGAAGCCTCCGTACCCTGGTGGGTTTTGCTTATGCTTTAATCATACTTAATTACTAGTAGATTATATATATAAATTTTAATTTTTTATTAAACTGTATTATTTTACTAAACTATATTCTTTTATACCACACTACTGTTCAGTTTAGTAAATTGTATTCATTTTTAATTAAACTGCCATTAAGCCAAGGGACCTAGTTGTCAAAATTCTAATTTCATTTATAACAATATTTTAACAAAGAAGGTTGGTACAACAACATTGGTATTTAAAAAACATGACACAATATGAGCTATATTAACAAAGAAGGCACCTTATGGTGACAACATTCTACTCTTCAAACTGTAAAACATCTTTGTGTACTGATCAGGAGGTCAGGATTTACTCTTTACAATCCTGATGCTGAATGTCTCCTTAGGCAGTCTGCTCACAGAGAAGAATGAATCCCTCGTGAGCTGCCCCTGTTTGGTCAACCTGCTCCTCACCCCGAGCCTCAGCATGTCTGACATGGCCCACCTGGGACTGACATCCCAAAACATTGATAACATTACTCTTTATAATTTTTCTTTATCATTAAAATCTAATTAATTAAAAAAATAAAATTTTATTTTTTTATAATAATATTGTTCTGTATTTTTAGAACCTAATTTTTATATTTCTATAAAAGAATTGATACAATTTTAGGAACAAAAACCATTATCGGTCCTTGGTTCAAAGTACCACAATTCCCTTCATTAATTAATTGACCACTATTTCTCCCTCTGTATGCTAATTTGTCCTACTTTTAGTGCTTTGATCATATTTTTTAATCATTTTCTCAGACAGGGTAAAAGGGACCACTTTGGGGTCCATGGAAACTTTTCTGGGGAACATTTGGGGCAGTTTTATGTCTGACGAGGGAATTTAGAGAGAACTTGGAGGTCTGGAGGACACTTGGGGCAGCCAGGTGGGCACTTAGGGATTCTGTGGGACAATTCGGGGTCTGGGGGAGCACTTGGGGGTCCAGGGGGGCGCTTGGAAGTCAGGGAGGGGAATCTGGGGACACTTCGGGGTCCGGGCGAGTACCTGGGGGGCTGTAACAGGGAATCTATGGGGCGCGGGGGATGATGGGAGTTGTAGGCGCCGGTATAATACGGTTTAATGGGGCCGCGGAGCATCACGGGAGTTATAGGAGTAGCTCCAATAGGTTCCGGTGGGTCGCGGGGCATGACGGGAGATGGAGTCATGGCAGGAATAGCGCTCTGTGGGCGCCGCGGAGCATGATGGGAGCTGTAGTCCCGGAAGTGGCTCGGAAGGCGCGTTTGGTGGCGTGGGGAAGCACTTGGAGAGCACTTCTGCGAACGAGCCGTGGCTGCAGTTCCTCGGGGCGAATGTATACGGCTTGGGAGCACTTGGGGGGAACCTGGGGAGATGTAACCGGGCTCTTTGCGGCGCGGGGCACGGCAGGAGGTTTGGGCGTGGAACCGTGTTCCGGGATGATGGGAGATGAATTCCCAGCCGTGTCTGGAAGGGGCATCTGTGGGGTCGGGAGCATTCAGGGATCCGGGGACGCTTTGGGGGGTCCTGAACGGGCGCTGAGGCGGCACTCGGGGATCTTGGAGGGTCTGGGGCACACTTATGGGACATATGGAGGGTGATCCCGGGGTTCCGGGGAGTGCAGGGCATATTCCAAGTTCCTTCCAGCATGATCCCATTTGCTCTCAGCTCTCCCAGTCAGCCTCAGCACGATCCCATTCACTCCCAGTATATCACATTTGCCCCCAATCTGGTCTCAATTGCCCCCTGCAGCCTCCTACTCACTGCCAGTATCATCCCAGTATGATGCCAGTATGATCTGTCTCCCTCAGTGTGATCACAGGCTCTCCTGGCATGGTCCCAGCTGCTCCCAGTATCATCCCAGTATGATGTCAGTACACAGCCAGTGCAATCTCAGCCACTGCCAGGACGATCCCAGGATGATCCCAGTACAAACCAGTCCCTGCCAGTGCTGCCACTCCTGGGATCCCCCAGCCCTCTCTGTGTTCCCCCCTCCCGCATCTCCCCAGAGGAGCCCCAAGGGCTGGCAGTCCCCAGCCAGGGTCCCCAGCCAGCCCCAGTTTTGGGGGATCTGCAGCCCCCAATTTTCCCAGTTTCCCTCTCCTTTTCCTCAGGCCGGGTTCCCCCCGTCCCCAGCGGGTGGGAGCAGCGGAGAGCCCCGCGCTGCCCATCCCGACCTGTCCTGGCTCCATCCCCGCTCCTGCTGTGGGCTGTGAGGGGTTCGGGAACGGGGCACCGAGGGTGTCACTGCTCCTGGGGGAGGAGGGGGAGGGATGGAAGAGGAGGGATGAAGGAGAGCAAGACAGGATGGAAGTAGGAGAAGGGAGTGGTGTTAGGGAGGAGGTGGAGGAGGGAGGAAGAGGCGGAGCAGGAGGAAGAGGAAGAGGAGGGACAGAGGAGGATCAGGGAAAGGAGAAGGAATCACGAGGTCCAGCACTCCCTGAATTCACAGCTCCCACCCGTGGGATCATCACCCCGCATCCCCCAGCTGACCAGGGTGGGGGAGCTTGGCCCTGGTATTTTGGAGGGTTCCTGGGTTGGGTTTTTTTGTGGGTGATGTTTGAAGAATGAAGAACTCCAAAGCTGTATGCAAAATGCCCCTTGGGGGAACACTGGGGGGTCCTGGTGGCAGCTGCTGGCAGAGGCAGCCTGGAGGAGCAGAGCCCTGTGTCCCCCAGGACCCCAAAGTGGGGAGCCCAGAGAGGGGGAGCGCCACAATTCACGGGACCCTCAACAGCCTGGAGAGGGGCAGGGGGGACTCCTTGGACCCCCTGCACCCCAAAGCAGAGAATAAGGGGAGAAGGGACTCTGAAGCCCCAAAAACCTCCAGCATCCCTAAGTGCTGAGATGGAAACGGGGAACTTCTCGGATTCCTGGCACTCCCAGCAGCCTGGGGAGGGCAGGGACTGAGTAGATTGGGGACCCCCAGTGCAATCGTGACCTCCAGGAGCTGGGATGGGAGGGAAACCCTGAACACCAAAGGGGAGAGACCAGAGATGGGGAACTCCTGGGAGGCATTTTCAGGGCTGAATCTGGGTGTTTGGGGTTTTTTATGGACTCCAGATGCCCGGTGACTTCTAGAGATGAATATGGGCAGAAGGAACCCCCTCAGCCCATGTGCTCATGAATCATATTTTTCCCCAAGCCAGGATTTCCCATTCCCAAACTTTGGCCAGATGGAGAAGGAGGCTGTGAGGAAGAGGAAGATGCCCCAGGACACCCAGGCAGGTGAGGAGGAAGTCAGTGCCCCTTTCCCCCTCTCTCCTGCTCCATCTCCCAGCCCAGCCTGGCCCCCAGCTGCAGGACAACCCCACTGCCGACACCGTCCTACCGGGGACGCACTGGGGGGATCTCCTTCCCCTTCCCTCTGGCACGGAGGCAAATCCCATCCTCTCCTTGTCCTTCCTCCCCCAGACAAGGAGCTGAGGATGGAGACCAGGGAGGACAAATCCCTGGGCAGAACCTCATGGAAGAGGCCATTTTGAGCAGCTCCACAGCACAGAAATACAACGGGGAGGAAAAGCCCTGGAGATCCCACAGGAGGAGGGGCTCTAAACCCATCCCAGGGTGCTCTGAGGAGGAAAGACCCACCCTGTGCAGGGAAGGCGGCCGGAGATCCAGCCGAGGCTCTGAGCTGGTGGTCCATGAGCAGCTTCAGGATGGGGAGAAGCGCTACAAGTGCTTGGAGTGTGGGAAGAGCTTCAGCTCAAGCACCAAATTGATCTGCCACCAGATGATCCACACTGGAGAATGGGCCTATGAGTGTGGCGAATGTGGGAAGGGCTTCAGCTTCAACTCCCAACTCATCATCCACCAACGCATCCACACTGGGGAGAGGCCCTACGAGTGTTCTGAGTGTGGGAAGAGGTTTCAGACCAGCTCCCATCTCCTCAGGCACCAGCGGATTCACACGGATGAGAGGCCCTTCCGCTGCCCTGACTGCGGGCGGGACTTCAATCAAAACTCAAACCTCATCACCCACTGGCGCATCCACACTGGGGAGAGGCCGTACGAGTGTGGGGAATGTGGGAAGAGCTTCTGCCAGAGCTCCCACCTGATCTGCCACCAGAGGACCCACACTGGAGATCGGCCCTATGAGTGTGGGGAATGTGGGATGACCTTCAGGTGTAGGTCCCAACTGATCATCCACCAGATGATCCACACTGGGGAGAGGCCCTACGAGTGCTCCGAGTGTGGGAAGAGGTTTCAGACCAGCTCCCGTCTCCTCAGGCACCAGCAGATTCACATGGATGAGAGGCCCTTCCGCTGCCCCGACTGTAGGAAGGGCTTCATGCAGAACTCCCAGCTCATCACCCACCGGCGCATCCACACTGGGGAGAGGCCCTATGAGTGTTCCCAGTGTGGGAAGAGCTTCTCCAGGAGCTCTCACTTGACCAGACACAAAGAGAGGCACCAGTAAGGGAAGCCCTGCGAGTGCCCCAAGTGCAGGAAGAGTTTCATGTGCTGCTCCAGCTCCATCCCCCATGGGAGGACCCACTTTGGGCAGAGCCCTGATGACCCACGTTCCCAGTGATCTACGTTTTGAAGATGCTGGGTTGGTGGTCATTTTGATTTGGCCCTAATCTTCTTTTGATTCATCTTCATCCCTTTGGAACAGACAAAATTGGGGTAACAATCAACAGATTCAACAAAAGCATCTAAAACCTCACTTTTTACTAGTTCTTCAAGGGAATCTGGGACTCAGGGATGTGCTTGGGAGGGTTTAGGGGGTTATTTGGTGCAGTTGTCTCCATTTCTTGGCACTCAAGGAGATGAGAGAGTTCAATCTGTCACCTCAAAACCACTCAATGACATTGGAAACTTCTCACTCCCCACCCCCTCCAAAATTTTTGGATTCCACAGCCCCTCAGGGTGTGATGTCTTAAGTTTTAGCTTTCATATTTTTCATATTCTGCACTGCCTAGGTTTGTAGTTTTGAACTTCATATTAAGTGTTAGTGAGCTCTCTTCACAGAGGAGGTAGACAAAACAATTCCTTTTCTAGCTTGATACCAGGGACAATTATTACAGGTTCCAGGCCCAAAAGCATAAACAAGGGTGGACTGAAGAGAGAAAACAAGAACAGGACTTCGTCATCTGAAGCTGTAATTGGACCATGAACCCCAATCTGCAGATGGACCTCAGCTTCTAAAAATGTGAGACCTCATGATCATTTGTCCATTTTTGTGGCAAATTTTGGTCCATCTTGGGTGTAGCCCTGGCCAGGCTCTTGTACTGCCCAAGGTGTATCCTTTTAGTCCTTTTAATAAACTTTATCCTTAACTCTGTCTATCCTCTGTTCTAGGTCAGCCTTCTGAAGGCATCAGGTGGAATGGGGTTGGAAGGGGATTGGGCAAAGTGGGATGCAGATCAGGAGGGGTGAGATGGGCATTGGGTGGGGCAGGATGGGTGGGAGGGGGCTTGGGAGGTGTGAAATGGGGAAAATCGGGCTTGGGAAGGGTCTTGATGTCCAGCAGGGATGGGAGATTTGGGGTTGAGATTGGGAGGTGGGGTGGTGAATCAGGCAGCCAAAGTTTGGGCATGAGAAAGTGAGGCAGAGGCCATTACTGAGTGAGGTTTTTATATATTCCACGTTCCTCAAGAGATTTTCACTTTTAATAAAAATACCTGAATCAAAGACAGGAAAAATTTTAATGCTAAAGGAAAAACCAGTCCCTACTGTCCCTCGGGGAGTAGAGGATGCAGTAATTCCCTCAGTATGGGAAACAGACATACCAGGAAAATCTAAGTTGGCACAAGCAGTACATGTGGAATTAAAAGAAGGGGCAAAAGCTGTACAGGTCAAACAGTATCCCATAAAGCGAGAAGCACAGCAAGGAATAGTAAAGATTATTGATAATTTTTTGAAGTACCAAATTCTGGAAGAATGTGAATCAGAATTCAATACACCAATATTTCTAGTGAAGAAACCAAATGGTGGGGACAGACTAGTACAGGATTTGAGAGCAATAAATGGAATAACTAAAGATATTTACCCAGTGGAAGCTAATCCTTACATGTTGTTGACATCTGTGAAAGAGAAATAGAAATGGTTTACTGTAATTGATTTAAAAGATGCCTTTTTCTACATACCCCTTGAGAAAGGAAGTAGGAAACTGTTTGCCTTTGAATGGGAAAATCCAGAAAATGGAAGGAAAACCGAGCTCACCTGAACACGACTCCCACAAGGATACAAGAACAGTCCAACCCTATTTGGAAACCAGCTGGCTAAGAAGCTGGAGATTTGGACCAAGAATGGGCAAGTACTGAGAGAACAATACCTGCTGCTACAGTATGTCAATACACTGACAGCTACAGAAGAGAAAACAACCTGCATAAAGGTAACAATTGAAATTTTAAATCAGCTGGGAATGGGAGGATATAAGGTGTCTAAGGAAAAGGCACAAATTGCCCAGCAGACTGATTTACCTGGGATGTGAAATCTCACAAGGGCAACATAAGCTGGGTACTAATCATATTCAAGCTATTTGTGCTATTTCAGAACCCCAGAACCTGCATGAGCTGCGAGTTTTCCTTGGGATGACAGGGTGGTGCCACCTGTGAATCATGGACTATGGACTAATTGCAAAACCCCTGTATGAAGCCCAGAAGACACAACCATTTACCTGGGGCAAACCACAGAAGGAGACCTTCCTCAAACTGAAGGAGGCATTGACAACGGCTCTGGCATTAGGATTGCCTGATTTACCCAAAGATATTCACCTGTTTGTGCATGAAAGATCACACCTAGCACTGGGAGTGCTGACCCAACCTTTGGGAGGCTGGAAAAGGCCGGTAGGCTACTTCTCCAAACAACTTGACAATGAGAGTGCCGGATGGCCTTCGTGCCTGTGGGCAGTCGCAGCCACTGTGATGCTGATACAAGAGGTTAGGAAACTCACGATGGGTAGAGACATAGATGTCTACGTGCCACACATGGTGACCACTGTTTCAGAACAAAAGGGGGGTCATTTGCTATATCCAAGCAGGATGATGAAATTCCAGGTAATCCTGAGTGAGCAGGATGATGTCACACGAAAGACAACTAACCTTTTGAATCCAGCTTTGTTCCCATGTACCACAACAGAAGACGGCCCATTGGAACATGACTGTGTGGAAGTGATAGAACACACCTGTTCAGCTAGAGCAGATTTGAAAGATGTCCCACTGGAACAGGCAGACTGGGAGCTGTTTACAGATGGAAGCAGTTTTGTGGAGAACGGGACCAGATATGCTGGATATGCGGTAACAACAACAGGTGCAGTGGTGGAGGCAAAGGCCTTGTCAGCAAACACATCTGCCCAACGAGCAGAACTGGTTGCCTTGACCAGGGCATTAGAGCTGAGTGAAGGGAAGAAAGTAAATATATGGAGAGATTCAAAATACGCTTTTGGAGTGGCGCACGTACACAGGGCACTGTGGAAAGAAAGAGGACTGCTGTCTTCTAAAGACACACACATTAAACATCAAGATGCAGTCCTGCAATTAATAAAAGCAGTATAAAAACCTGAGCAAGTAGCAGTCATGCACTGCAAAGCTCACCAATCAGGAAGCTCCAAAATTCATGAGGGAAATCGGAAAGCAGACTGGACAGCCCGACAAGTTGCTCGAGAAGTGCAAACTGCAATGGCATTGATACCTTTAAAAACTCCTGTATCTCAATTCAATTTACCTCCAGAACCAAAATATTCAATAGAAGATGAGAAATTGGGACGCTCACTGAATGCACAGAAGAATTCAGAAGAGTGGTATGTGACTACACAGGGATAAGTAGTGGTACCTCCCTTGATAATGAGAGAAGTTCTACAAATTAAACATAACGAACGTCATGGGGTGCAGAGGCATTGGTGAAATTGTTAAAACCAAATTTAATTTCAGTACGGATGTTAACAATGGCAAAATCAGTAATGTCAAAATGTGAAATTTGGTTAAAAAACAATCCAGTGGCTAGACAACAGGCACAAATAGGAAGAATTTGGGTAGGAGCAGAACCAGGAGATTATTGGCAAGTAGATTTTGTAGGATTACCAAGAACTCGAGGATACAAATATCTATTGGTAGGGGTTGAACACATTTTCAGGATGGCCAGAAGCTCTTCCCTGTCACACAAATCAAGCAAAGGAGACAGTCAAGTGGGTACTGCAAGAAATCATTCCAGGATTTGGGGTGCCTCTAGGAATATCATCAGATAGGGGCCCACATTTCATAGCCACAGTAGTGAGGGAGGTGAGTCAGTTGCTGGGAATAGCTTGGGATCTCCACACACCACGGAGACCCCAATCCAGTGGACAGGTAGAGAGGATGAATCAGACCTTGAAGAAGCAAATCAGCAAAATATGCCAAGAGGCTAAACTGCAGTGGCCACAAGCTCTACCAATAGCACTGCTGAGGATTTGGATAAAGCCTAGAAGCGGGATGTCAGTCAGTCCTTTTGAGATATTGTATGGGAAACCATAGGAATCCCCTGAACCTAATGCAAATGTACATGTTACAGGGAAGCAAGAGGTGTAGAATTATGTTGTCTCTTGGAAAAGCTCTAGCTCAACTTCAGAGCACCCTTGTGTGGAATAGGCCGCTGACTCTTGAGAATCCAGTTCATGACATCCCCCCGGGAGATGAAGTGTACGTTAAAAGCTGGAACGAAGAACCATTAAAAGAAAGGTGGAATGGACCCTATCAGGTACTGTTAACTTCCTTTACAGCAGTCAAAGGAGCTGGACTGGATCCCTGGATAACTTACACCAGAGTGAAGAAGGTTTCCCTTGCACTGTGGACTGTGCAAACTGTAGGACCAAGGAAGCTGCAGATAAAGCAGGTTTGATTGTTTCAAATGTCTAGGTTGCTAGTGACTGTAATGGTGATTATTTTATGGCCTTTAGTGCCATCAGTTGGAATCAATGTTACCTTGAGATGTGAAATGCTAAAGGATCAGCTGACAACTCTTCATTTTAGAATGAAGAGGGATGTGGGGGTGCAGCCTGAAACACAAGTGATAAAAGTCTCTAATACCATTTAGGCAGAAAATGTGATGATTGGATTAATTAAAGATTTTGCCAACATGCAAAACACCAGCAAAATAACTGTCTGTCTGCCAATACCAAAGGCAGCAGGAGACCCAATAAGTTGGGGAATTAGAACATCAAAATTACCTGAAATACAAAAGAATAAAAATGAAAACGTGGGCTGTGTATTGCAAATAGATTACCAGTACCCAAATAAGACAGTGTTTGAAAATGCTGTGAAGCCAAAGTATTCATCTATATGGGATTGTCATGAAAATGGAGGAAAGGATGAACCAAAACTAGGCTGGTATGGGGGATTAGGAAATTATGGATGGTGTTATGAAAAGATAGTAAAGGTTATTAAAGAAAAGATTCCAGTGTCACAATGGAAGTATGAAAGGAAAGAAAAGATCGGGCTGAAGCTTGAGACAGTGCATGGTGAGTGAGTGTGCTTCAGAAATTCCAATACATGTCAGATAGCCCTTGGTGCATTAAGTGGGAAGGCTCTGAAAATGAAACAGATCCATAAGTACGGAACACTGCAAGCAGTAGTAGAATGGAAGCAGACAAAGTGAATTGGTGGGTATGTAACAAAACTTAGGACTGTACTTCTGATGATGAGGAAATAAAACAAATGCCACTGCCAGTGGTAGCTCTGCGAATTGGATGTGCCTGCAGAGGAATCAAGCATAAACAAGGTGAAAAAAATGACAAGATAGGACAAGTGATCCAAAAGGTAGTATGGAGCAGAAGTACAGTTCAGAGTCCAGGCCAATTTGTGTGGGCAGCAAGCGATGGCACCTGGACAACACATTTGCCTGTAAGTGGAAAAGTAAAAGAGACTACTTTAGGCCTCCCCACCTTATGCCCAATTTGGAAAAGGTCCCCATTTAAAGGAGAACATGAACTTCTGCAAGTAAGGACGAGACAAGAAGTTCAGGAAAACAAAATTGAAGATGAAGAAAGATGGCAAGAACCCTCCAGTAGTATAAAATTTGAGTGAGCTCTGGAATCCTTGTTTAGTCCAAGACCAAATTACAATAACAGTCAGGTAGAAAGATTGGCAGGAGTTACCAGAGGGATATAGAGAGCTAAATGTACAATTACAAGCCACGACTAAAATGACCCTGCAAAACAGATTGGCTTTAGATATGTTATTGTTGAAAGAACACGGAGTATGGGGGTACCTAAAAGGACAAATTGATCACTGCTGCATCCACATCCCAAATGGAACTGCAGATGTAGAACATGACATTAATCAATTAAAACCAATAGAACATGAAGCACAGAAAGAGCAGCAAGATCTGACCACAAGTTAGTTAGATAAAATTTTTGAAGGAGTGGGATGGAATGTGAGCTCATGGATCAAATCTATTCTTAAGAGTCTGATAATCCTACTGATTGTGTTCTTAGCAATCTGGTTAATATATGCAGTTCTGAAAGGAGAGATAAAGAAAAGAGTATCCTGGAACCAGAAAATAATAAAGGCACTGACCCGGGACAGAGATCCACATCCGCATTTGTCATCTTCGAGTCCTCCAGAGTGTAACAACGCTTATGAAAACTGTAGATTCGAAAATGAACATCAAGTATAAACTCAGGGGAAAAAGACTCTATATAGTGAAAGCATTACATTAATTCTAGTAAAGTGAAATACTTTCAAAGGGGAGAAATATGTTACTATGGGGTTTAATGTTTCTGAAAAGGTTTCTTAAAACCATGAAGAAGTAGGCCGCAAGAATGTCTGGTATTGGGGATGGTCTAGCAAGCTGAAATGTTTACGGTAATGGGAACTGGTACTTGGGGATTCCAAGATACCCACCCAGAGATCAGATTTGTACATATTTGTACAAGGATGTGTTAACTGTCATGAAAAAATATTGATAAAGCTAATCAAGCAATATTAATGAAGCAATATTGATAAGGTTGTTACAGTGATTACTGCTCCAGCTGAAATTGTAGAAATATGTGCACTTTGGACAAAGATGAAGGAGCTAGATTTGGGTTGCTGATACCCCTAGATCCCGCACGCTTCAATAAAGCACCTGCATATAATCAATCTGTGATTATGTGTGTTCCTGAACGCTGACATCAGCGTCTCCCTGCACCCAGGGCAGCTCCCACCAGAACCCTTCCCTGATTTAATTCCCAATCCAGGAGCTACAACAAGCATGGGTGAAGTTCTGGGGGCTGGCAGGGAAATGTCACTGTAAGATCTTGCTGCACTTGGCTCTCGGCCCCTTCTCAAGAGCTTTGCCTTCAAGGGCAGGAACATCTTTTCCTTGCTGGCAACTGCAATTCCAGACTCTTGGAGTGTGTGCCATGCAGGACCACACAGACTGGGATCCATGGGCTGGGATTGCACAGACTGGGATTGCACAGACTGGGATTGCACAGACCGGGACCATATGGATCAGCACCAGAGACTGGGATCACATGGACCAGGACCACATGGACCGGGATGGCTGCACCGGAACGATGCAAACCGAGGTGGTCCCGCCCTGCTGAAAGCTCTCTCCCAGTTCCCTCCCAGTTTTCTCCCAGTTCCCTCCCAGCCCTTCCCAGTCTTGCCCGGGGGCACGGCCAAAACTGCCTGGAGTGAACGCGGTGGTCCCGGAGCGATCCCAGAGCTGATTCCGGTCCCGGTGTCGATCTCTGTCCCGGAGCTGTGGTGGTCCCAGTGTCCGTCCCAGCGCGCTCCCAGTCCCAGTCTTTGTCTCAATCTCACTCTCAGTCCCAGTCTCGGTCTTGGTCCCAGAGCGGTGCCAGTCTCAGTGCTGGTGCCAGTGTTGGTTTCAGTCCTGGTCTCAGTCTTGGCCTCGGAGCAGTTCCTGTTCCAGTGTCAGTGCTGGTCCTGGAGCGATCCCGGTGCTGATCCCAGTGCTGCTCCAGGAGCTGTCCTGGTGCTGATCCCAGTGCTGATCCCAGTGCTGGTCCTGGAGCGATCCCAGTGCTGATCCCAGTGCTGGTTCTGGAGTGATCCCGGTGCTGATCCCGGTGCTGGTTCTGGAGTGATCCCGGTGCTGATCCCGGTGCCGATCCCAGTGCTGATCCCGGTCCCAGTCACAGTCTCGGTCCTGGAGCCGTGCCAGTCTCGGTGCCGGTGCTGGATTCAGTCCCAGTCTCAGGCCCGGTTTAGGTCTCAGTCTCGGTCTCAGTCTCGATCTCAGTCTCACTCCCAGTCCTGGGGCTGGTCAAACCGAGCCCTTTTCAGGTGATTTTAGATCACTTTTGGGTGTTTCAGGCCAGTTTGGGTGATGTTGGGGCCCTTTGGGTGATTTGAGGCAAAACCAGTTACTCTCAGGGTGGATCTTGCACCCATTTGGGAGATTCAAGGGTGATTTGAGGCCATTTGGAGTGGGTTTGACACCAGTTTGGGCAATTTTATGCCCTTTTGGTTGCACTTTGGACACCTTGGGATGACTTTAACCCCATTTGGCTGATGCTAGGCCAAACCATGCAGATTTAGCACGGAGTTAAGGTCCCTTTGGATGGTTTTGTGTTTCACCTTTGTTTAGTGAAATATAATCACTTCTAACATTATTTTTCCCATGTTTTATTCATGAAAATCTTCATAAAAATTCCCCCAAATGTTCTCAAAATCCTGCAAAACTCCAGAAAAAAACCACAAAATACCCCAAACCTCCTCAAAATCCTGAAAATTCCAGAAACATACAACAAAATTCAAGAAAAATCCCACAAAATTCCACAAAAATCTTCACAAAACCCTACCAAATTCCAGAAACATCCCACAAAATCTCCTCCAATTTCCACAAAATCTAAGAAAAATTCCCCAAAATTATCAAGTCTCCTAAAAATCCCCCAAAATTTCTCAAAATCCCACAAAATACCAGAAAAATCCCTCAAAAATGTCTAAAATTCCCATAAAAATACAGAAAAATAAAAAAAAAATTCAAGAAAAATCACATAAAATTCCAGAAACTACCCACAAAATATCCACAAAATTCCTCAAAATCGAAGAAATATACCTCAAAATTCTTCATGTCTCCTCAAAAATGTAAAAAATTCCACAAAAATCGCACAAAATTCCAGAAATATCCCACAAAATCTCCTCAATATTACAAAAAATTCAAGAAAAATGCCAGGAAATTTCAGAAAAATGCCACAAAAGTACCTGAATCTTCTCAACACCCTACAAAATTCCAGAAGCATCTCACAATATCTCCACAAATCTCCACAAAATCTCAGAAAAATTCCACAAAATTCAATAAAAATCACACAAAATTCTAGAAAAATCCATCGAAGTTGCAGAAAAATCCCACAAAACTCCCTAAATCTTCTCAAAACCTCAACAAATTCCAGAAACATCCCACAAAATCTCCTCCAAATTCCTCAAAATGAAAGAAAAACCCCACAAAATTATTAAAAACCCCCACAAAATTCAACAAAAATACCAACAAATTATAGAGAAATCTCACAAAATTCACAACATTTTCCCCAAACCCTACTAAATTCCAGAAACATCCCACAAAACCTTTAGAAATTTCCACAAAATTCCACAAACATCCCACAAAATTCCCTAAATCTTCTCAAAACCCTACCAAATTCCAGAAACATCTCAAAAAACCTTTACAAATTTCCATGAAATCTAAGAAAATCTTCTCAAAATTCTTCAAGTCTCCTCAAAATCTCACCAAATTCCAGAAAATTCCACACCATTCTAAAAAAATCTATAAAATTCCAGAGAAACACTACCAAATTCACTAACACTTCTCAAAACCCTACCAAACTCCAGAAACATCCCACAAAACCTTTACAAATTTCCACGTAATCTAAGAAAAATCCCTCAAAATTCTTCAAGTCACTTCAAAATCCCTCAAAATACAAGAAACATCCCACAAAACCTTTACATTATTTCACACAATCTAGGAAAATCTCCTGAAAATTATTCAAGTCTCCCCCAAATCCCACAAAATACTAGAAAATTCTACAACATTCCAAAAAACTCGCAAAAATTCCAGAAACCTCCCACAAAATTCCCAGTCTTCTCAAAACCCTGCCAAATTCCACAAACATCCCACAAAACCTTTACAAATTTCCACACAATTGAAGAAAAATCCCTCAAAATTCTTCAACTTTCATCCATATCCCACAAAGATCCAGAAAAATCCCCCAAAATTCAAAAAATCCCCCCCACAAAATTCCCTAAATCTTCTCAAAACCCTACCAAATTCCAGAAACATCCAAAAAAACCATTACAAATGTAAACACAATCAAAGAAAATCCCTCAAAATTCTTCAAGTCTCTTCAAAATCTCACCAGATTCCTGAAAATTCCAAAACATTCCCAAAATATCCATAAAATTCCAGAGAAACCTTACCAAATTCCCTAAATCTTCTCAAAACCCTACCAAATTCCAGAAACATCCCAAAAAACCTTTGCAAATTTCCACACAATCTAAGAAAATCTCCTTAAATTTCTTCAAGTCTCCTCAAAATATCAACAAATTCCAGAAATTTCCAAAACATTCCACAAACATCCCACCAAATTCCCAAAATCTTCTCAAAACTTTACCAAATTCCAGAAACATGCCACAAAACCTTTAAAAATTTCCACGTAATCTAAGAAAAATCCCTCAAAATTCTTCAAGTCTACTCAAAATCTCCCCAAATTCTAGAAAATTAAACAACATTCAAAAAAAATCCATAAAATTCCAGAGAAACCCTACCAAATTTCCTAAATCTTCTCAAAACACTACCAATTTCCAAAAAGATTCCACAAAACCTTTACAAATTTCCACGCAATTTAAGAAAAATCCCTCAAAAATCTTCAAGTCTCTTCCAAATCCCGCAAACTCCCACAAAAATCCCACATAATTCTATAAAATTGCACAAAATTCCAGAATAAATCCCACGAAATTCCGCAAACATCCCACAAAATTCCACAAATATCCCACCGTCGTCGGGGCCGGGCGCCGCCGCCCCATTGGCTTCGCCGCCGGCGGGGTTCCCGCGGCGCGCGGTCAGGCGGCGGGGGCGGCGCACACGCGGGAGGCCGCACGCGGCCGGCGTCGGGCCCCGCGGGTCGCGCGGGGGAGGGTCCCCGGGGGGGGTCCCCGGGCCGGCGCCCCGCCTCGGCCGGCGCCTAGCAGCCGGCTTAGAACTGGTGCGGACCAGGGGAATCCGACTCTTTAATTAAAACAAAGCATCGCGAAGGCCCGCGGCGGGTGTTGACGCGATGTGATTTCTGCCCAGTGCTCTGAATGTCAAAGTGAAGAAATTCAATGAAGCGCGGGTAAA